>NC_045561.1:89439324-89747657 GCF_009819795.1 Aythya fuligula
TACAAACACTTTAGCTGGTTGCTTTGCAAATATAATTCCAGTCAGCCTGCTCATAATATTAGTCCCATTTGTATGGACTGTGATATTTTTGTAGTTGTTTTGTCTAAAATAAGAAATTAGAAGTAGTCTTGTTTTCCTGACCATCTCACATGCAAAGGGTAAGCTAAACCATTTAATCTTGGTAAAAAGATGTGTTTTTTTTTTGTCATTTTCAAACACCACTTTTCAATATGTTGATATTTTCTGATACCAAAACATAATTTGATATTTGATAATAAAAATCAATGTGATGTATGATATGCAAGGAGATTAAGGTGAATGTGACCATTCTCATTAAATAATGTATTGTTTATTCTGACAACAGAAAAAAAAAAAAAAAAAAAAGTTTCTACTGGTGAACGCTGTACATTTTTCTGCAACATCTTTTTACCATAGACATTAGAAATAGACTCAATCAACATACAGTATGGTCTGAATTGTTTCATATATCTTGTAAGTACAAGAATAAGAAAGATCAGCTGAAAAAGCAGTATGACCCTGGTTGACAATGTTGCATGGCCTACGTTGTTAGCTATTTGAATCAAAATGATAGGTAACCAAAGAAGAAATATTTTTAACATTTGTGTTTTGTTTCTACAATACAGCATCTAAATGTAAAAGTACTCTGTCAGTGTCATGGCATGAAAAGTACTTTCCAAGTGAACCAAACAAATTATTAATGTTTGTAGTAAAAAGGTTTTGGTTTGTTTGTTTGCTTGCTGTTGTTGTTGCTGCTTTTGTGTTTGTGTGTATTTTTTATTATTATTTTTAATTTTCCTTCCATGAGTTCTGTAGTTTGACAGGATACTAGCGGGGTTTGATTTTCTTATGACTAGCGAAAAACATCAATGGAAAAATTCTTATAATGCTTACATATCTAGGTTAAACAACTACTTTGAAAATTACATATTTTAGTGGAATGTAGATTTCTTACATTTACCAACTGCTGTGAGGTTCTCAGCACATTTACTTTTAAAGACAGAATAATCTTTTGGTTCCAAAATCTTATTTAAAAACCAGTAATGTAACCATGGAAATATGAAGTTTGATGCAAGTGTAGGGCAAAAGATGTACTTTCTGTCCCATGCTGGAATATAATATCCGATGACTGAGCTAGTAATGGTCCTCAAACCAGGTGGGTAAAACAATATGTCCTTGGGCAATTACTTCATACTGCTAACCTTAATGCAGACATATGCAGGATGGGGAAGAAAGTGTTGTTGTTGTTCTTTTTGAGCTAGAACCTCCTGTGCTTCAGTTTGTGCCTGTTGCCTCTTGTGCTGCCACTGGGAACAACTGAAAAGAGACCATCTCCAACCTCTTGACACCCTCCCCTCCCCACCCACCCATATATTAATGAGGTCTCCCCTCAGTGTTCCCTTTTTCAGGCTAAACAGGCCCAGCTCTCTCGGCCTGTCCTCGTATAACAGTTGCTCCAGTCCTTTAATCATCTTTGTAGCCCTCCTCTGAACTCGCTCCAGGAGCTCCCATCCCTCTGATATGTGGGAGCCCAGAACAGGACACAATACTCCAGGCACGACCTCCCTTGACCTGCTGGCAACACTCTTCCAAATGCACCCCAGGATTCCAGTGGCCACAAGGGCACATTGTCGACTCATGGTCAGCCTGCTGTCTATCAGGACTCCCAGGTCCCTCTCTGCAGAGCTGCTCTCCAGCAGGTCACCCTGGGGTATCAGCACAGCCCTCTGGAGTATCATCCACTCCTTCAAGCTTTGTGTCATCATCAAACTTGCTGAGGGTGCACTCTGTTCCATCATCCAGGTCATCAATAATAAGTTGAATGGCACTGGACCCAGTACACACCCTTGGGGGACACAGAATCACAGAATCACAGAATTGAAGGGATTGGAAGGGACCTCAAAAGATCATCGGGTCCAACCCCCATGCTAAAGAAGGTTCCTTAGAGCAGGCTGCCCAGGTAAGCATCCAGACGGGCCTTAAATATCTCCAGAGAAGGAGACTCCACAACCTACCCGGGCAGCCTGTTCCAGTACTCCCTCACCGTGAAGAAGTTCTTTCACATGTTGGTGCAGAGCTTCCTGTGCTCCATCTTGTGGCCATTACTCCTTGTCCTGTCCCTGCAAACCACTGAAAAGAGGTTGGCCAAATCCCTCCATCCCCCACACTTCAGGTACTTATACAAATTGATGAGATCTCCTCTCAGTCTTCTTTTCTCCAGGCTGAACAGGCCCAGGTCTCTCAGCCTTTCCTCATAAGGACACGACCAGCTGCAGGCCTCCAACCAGACTCTGCACCACTAAGCACAACCCTCTGAACTCTGCCATCCAGCCAATTGTCAATCCACCTCATTGTCCACCTCACTAAATGACAGAAGGTAGATTATTCTGTGTATAAATTTTACATTGTACATATATGTATATATACAATATAGTCTAGTTTGTTATATTCAAAAGTATGTAAACATACAGCTTATTCATTGGATCCATATGAAACGCCTACCTTTAAACAGAAAATGCTATATAAGTAATACATAGATAATTGCTATTGCTGAGCTGCATCTTAAGTCATTTTTTGTCAGTCACAATGTATGACTTTTTTATGAGACAGTAGTCATTTTGGGGGAGAGTCTTTCAGATAAAGTGTTTGGTTTAACAACTATGAGATATCCCTTTGAAAATAGTTTTGTTTGTTTGCTTTGTTTTGTTTTTCACCCTTATCACCTGTGAAGCTTAGGGAAAATACTACAGTTATAATGCACATATAATTTTGACAAACTCTCTAGGTTTATGACAGAATAACTGATATGCTCCTACTCCATGGTACAGTTCCAGACCTAAAATTTAACTTGTAGTTATTATCTTCTCACATTCTGAAGATTACAAGCCACTTAGAGCTTTTGACTCTGCTCCAGATCTTCATGCCTTTCACAAAATAGCAAAGACTTCTGCTTTATGCTTGTGGCCATAGTTCTAAATTTTATGTTTTTGGTAGTTTTAAATTATTAATATTTGTGGATACACAGTATTACAAATATATGATATAGAGTGTGTATTACTATATCTTTTGAATAAACTCTGTGGCATGATATATAATTTTTTAATAATATGCATGTGATTCTTAAGCAGTCATTCATGAAATGGTGCAAAGAAAGTTACCTGAAGCAGAAATAATTTACTGTCTTCTGAACTAATGGTCCAAATCTCATCACTTGACAACACTGGCCTAGCTGTGATTCATGATATATAGATAAAATATAAGGCTACAGGCAGTAATCATAAAGGCTAACTAGCCTCATGAGGCTAATCTCCCTTGGCTTCCTCAGTAGTCAAGGGACAAGGATAGGTCCTTGGAAGAGTTATTCAGAGAATGTGTCTAAATCAACCACTATGAATAGTCCTCTAGCAAACATCCCTTTCCTTCGCCTAAGGAAGATATCCTGGGAAATTAGCTGTAAGAGGTCAGTGTTTTCTTCTGTGAATACCTCTTAGAGATGAGGATCTGGAGGACTCCAGTAGACAAAAGGAGCACTTGAAGCAGAGAACAAAACTGCCATCAATTTAAAATTCCACATTCTTAAGGGGACCCTTATGACAAGATCAGGATGCTGAACCTACCCTATTTGCTCTGCCCGTGCAGTCAATAACTGAATTTTTTTACAAATAGAAAATAGCTACATTTTTCCACTGGTGCACATCTTCATGATGATTCAGACAAGAAAGGTTTATTTTGATGGGTCTTACAGCAAAAAAGATCTGTCACTGAATCACATCGTTGAACATGCTGAGAAGAAAAATGGTGAAATTGCTTAAAAGAGCTACAGAACATGAGTTTTGGATCCAAATAAAATACCTAAACACATGCTTATCTGATATGTTAATATCCATAGCACTATTTATGCTTAAAATGCAGTACACATTATATTCTTAAAATTCAGAAGTTCAGGGCTTTAAATCAACAAGAATTAAAAATCTTTTAAGGGAATTGTCTAACCTATTTACACTGGGTAACACTGGTTAATTGATTCAAAGTTGGTCTTAGTACTGCATGCATGTTTCTTTTTCCTGAAAAATAAAATACAATATATTGTTTATTTCTTCTGTAACAGACACACATTTTTGTTATTTTGTCCAGCCACATAAACCAAGCTTGATTTGTATTTGTTTATTTATTATCTTCTTACAATATTCACATTTATGATTTTAACAGAGTAAAATAATGTTTTGGTTGTTTCTTCCATTTGTTTATTTTTAATTTTCTCTCTCTCTCCCTCTTGGCTGGTATCTTAGAATCATAGAATAGTTATAGAACACTCAAGCTTCTGCCCCACTGAATGTAGTAGGGATTTCAAACATTTCTGTTGTGACTAAAGTTCCTGTGCCATGGCAATGTAATAGAGTCAGAGCACCAGAGTCAAGTCAGGTGATTTTGAACTCCTGCCTGCTGTTGAATATCACATGGACTGGATACCACAACACTGTAGCCACAGAGCCAACCATCCTTCCAATGACAGAGGGAGCCAAAGAGACTATGCAGATGTCCATAGATCTGCAGAGATTTAGTGATTGTTTCACGTTAATCTCCAAGCACCAGAATTTAAGAGGTTAGACTTTCTGACCTTTTCTCCATATCACTTGATGTAAGCATGCAGCCAATTTAAACTTGCATATTTTTTTATATCGTTATCATTCTATACATTCATACATGTTACTTATTTTTCTTCTCCTTTCTCTCTGCTGTATTTACATAAGGTTATACAGATGGCATGTTAAATAGTTAAAAAAAATTGGAAGCTTCTGTATTATTAAGGGGATAAGCAAAGTGAGAGTAGCAATTCTGGCTCTCATCTATCTTATAAATGGTTTGATATAGATGGTTTACTTTATATTAAACATAGTGATATTTTAAAGTATATTTTCTTAAGCATATTCATAAAAAGCCATTTAATAAGTAAAATACTATTATAAAATATTATTATAAGCAGATGCACTTCACAGCTTTGAAACATTAATTATAAACAATGCAAAAATATATATATTAAGATCTACATTGTTGAGGTCTACATTTGTCGTGGTTTCAGTTAGGACAGAGTTAATTTTCTTCCTAGTAGCTGGTAGAATGCTATGTTTTGGCTTAGGATGAGAAGAGTGCTGATAACACCCCAATGTTTTAATTGTTGCAGAGCAGTGCTTACACCAAGCCAAGGATGTCTCTGCTTCTTGCTCTCCAGAAGATTCTGACCAGGATTAGGGGGGCCCTGCCTCCAGCCAGGGGAAGGAAAGGGACAATCGAGTTTATTGGACTGTGTGGATTCGATGGCCTGGCACGTCAGATGCACAGAAGTATAAGGCTGTAGTAGACACCAGTGCACAATGTACTGTAATGCCATCAAGCTATAAAGGGCCAGAGCCCATCTGTATTTATGGAGTGACGGGGGGGGGGTGATCTCAGCAGTTAACTGTATTGGAGGCTGAAGTGAGTCTGACTGGGAATGAGTGGCAAAAGCACCATATTGTGACTGGCCTGTATGCTCCGTGTATCCTTGGCATAGACTATTTTAGAAGAGGATTTTTCAAGGACCCAAAAGGATTCCGGTGGGCTTTTGGTATAGCTGCCTTAGAGAGCATTAAACAATTGACTACCTTGCCTGGTCTCTCAGAGGAACCCTCTGTTGTGGGGTTGCTGAGGGTTGAAGAACAGCAAGTGCCAATCGCTACCACAACTGTGCACCAGTGGCAATATCACACCAACCAAGACTCCCTGATTCCCATCCATAAGCTAATTCAACAATTGGAGAGCCAAGGAGTGATCAGCAAGACTCATTCACATTTCAATAGTCCCATATGGCCAGTGTGAAAGTCTAATGGTGAGTGGAGACTAACAGTGGACTATTGTGGCCTGAACGAAGTCACGCCACCACTGAGTGCTGCAGTGCCAGACATGCTGGAACTTCAGTATGAACTTGAATCGAAGGCAACCAAGTGGTACACCACAATTGATATCACTAATGCATTTTTCTCCATCCCTCTAGCAGGAGAGTGCAGGCCACAGTTTGCTTTCACTTGGAGGGGAGTCCAATATACTTGGAATCAGCTGCCCCAGGGGTGGAAACACAGCCCTACCATTTGCCATGGACTGATCCAGTCTGTGCTGGAGCAGGGGGAAGCTCCTGAATACCTGCAGTACATCGATGACATTATTGTGTGGGGTGACACAGCAGAGGAAGTTTTTGAGAAAGGGAAGGAAATAGTCCAAATCCTTCTGAAAGCCAGTTTTGCAATAAACCAAAATAAGGTCAAAGGACCTGCACGAGAGATCCAGTTTTTAGGAATAAAATGGCAAGATGGACGTCGTCAAATCCCAATGGATGAGATCAGCAAAATAACAGCTATGTCTCCACCAACTAGCAAAAAAGAAACACAAACTTGCCTAGGTGTTGTGGGGTTTTGGAGAATGCACATTCCAAATTACAGTCTGATTGTAAACCCACTCTACCAAGTAACCCGTAAGAAGAATGAGTTTGAATGGGGCCCTGGGCAACGACAAGCCTTTGAACAAATCAAGCAGGAAATAGTTCATGCAGTAGCCCTTGGGCCAGTTCAAACAGGAACACGTGTAAAGAATGTGCTCTACACCGCAGCCAGGGAAAACAGCCCCACCTTTCTTTTTGCCTTTGGCAGAAAGAACCTGGGGAAACTCGAGGTCAACCCCTGGGGTTTTGGAGTCGGGGATACAGACGATCTGAGGCCCGCTACACTCCAACTGAAAAGGAGATATTGGCAGCATGTGAAGGAGTTCGATCTGCTTTGGAGGTGGTCGGTACTGAAGCACAACTCCTCCTAGAACTCCGACTGCCACTACTAGGCTGGATGTTCAATGGAAGGGTCCCCTCTACACATCATGCACCTGATGCTACATGGAGCAAGTGGGTTGCACTGATTACTCAGTGGGCTCGAATAGGAAACCCCAGTCGCCCAGGAATATTGGAAGTGATTATGGACTGGCCAGAAGGCAAATACTTTGGGATATCATCAGAGGAGGAGATGGGTCGTGCTGAAGAAGCCCCACTGTACAACCAGTTACCAGAGAATGAGAAGAAATATGCCCTATTCACTGATGAGTCCTGTCGTATTGTGGGGGAGCATTGGAGATGGAAGGCTGCTGTATGGAGTCCTACACAACGAGTTGCAGAAGCTGCTGAGGGAGAAGGTGAATCAAGTCAGTTTGCAGAAGTGAAGGCCATTCAGCTGGATTTAGATATTACTGAATGAGAAAAATGGCCAGTTCTCTATCTCTACACTGATTCATGGATGGTAGCAAATGCCCTGTGGGGATGGTTACAGCAATGGAAGCAAAACAACTGGCAGTGCAGGGGCAAACCCATCTGGGCTGCTGCAGTGTGGCAAGATATTGCTGCTTGAATAGAAAAAAAAAATGTGAGTATACATCTGACACTATAATATGTAAATATAGTAATAATTCAAAATAAACAATTACATTCTCTTCATTCTGTTGTAGACCAGCCAAATGAGGAGCAAGCTATTATTAAACTTAAAGGTTATTGTAATGTGATTAAATTATTTTAACTACTAGGAAAATCTGAATAGTTTAAAATCTATCTTTAACAAATTGTGCTGGCAAATAGGAATGGTTCAAAATCAGCTACAGGTCTGGAGTGAAAATGTTTGTGGAGAGACAAAGGTTTATTTGACAAAGTGATAATATGAATCTGTACCGCTTGCTTTGGAAGAGAGATTTTCAATGAAAGTCTCCATATTATCTCAGAATACCTTGTCACAAAAGGATGACAATTTTCTGCTGAGATGGAATGAAAGCAAACTTCAAAATCAGTCAAGAAACAATATTTGTTTTCCAGATAGCCTTGGGTCTTAGAAATCAGTATATTGTAGTCTATATTACGTATCTCAAGGTTAAAGGAAAAGTTCATATGCTAGAGAAGGAATTGGGAAACTTGTGCCAGTCTCCTCTCTTATTATTATAACATATTTCAATTTATTTAAAATTAAATGGTTTCTTAAATATATCATCATGAGTGAAAAGAAAATCAGGAACCCCTGCTCCAGAGATTGGAGATTTTATAATTACTCTTTACAGCTTTCTATATTTTCCAGTCTCTGGAATGTTCTGGATATCTTTTGAAAAATTTGTAATGTAATGAGCCTTTCAACTATTAATAGAAGAAAATTATGTAAGAGAAATAGCAGCTGTCTAAGCAGTGACATCCTCATCAAACCAGTTTATCTAATAAAGCAGGTTGAGACAACACAAAAAAATATTTCTTAGCAGTGGACAATGTCATCAAGCAAAAAAAAAAAAAAAAGCAATGTCATCAAGCAAAAGAGCAAAACACACCATTGTGTCACCAACCTTGACAAGAAGTATTAATTTAAATACTGAAAGGCATTGTAGTGTTTTTCATTTTGTTTTGTTTTGTTTTGTTTTTCTGTTGTTGTTGTTTTCATTGTTGGTTTTTGTTTTTCTTTTGTGAAGGAGATCTAAGCCTATAGGTAGATAGCAAGAGATCACAAAACTTTTTCAGTAAAAAATTTACATGGATAGAATCTACTCTTTACTACTAGATGGCAAAGTCACTAGTGCAAAGTTAAATATGCAGATGTTATTTGCTAGTGGTGACAATGGGCAAATATTGACATTAGTTGAGAAGCAATGACTCTGGACTTTGGAACAGTATAGCCCCATTTTAGTGCCTACATTAATTTGCTTTATCTCTAAACATTGCATTATATTGCATTGAATATAAGCTAGAGTATTTCAAATCTGAGTGAACACCAAAGAGATTAAGATTTGTGAGGCTCTTAGATCCAGTGATGATGGATAACAGAAGTATCTAAAATAAATAGGCTTTATGGCATGTAAATTTTCTTTCATTGGACAGGTCATTTAGCTCCTGACTCAGCAAGATTCTTATGCAGCCATTTAACTTTGCATATCTGGTCAAGCAGAGTGTAGTTAACGTGAATGTTTCCATGATTAGATATAAACATTCTTAAATTTGCTTCAGTGTTGGTCTCTCATGTACAACAGCGAGAACGCGGCATTCTTGCCTCAAAGAAAAAATATTTGAAAGTATAAAGTGCTTAAATATAGTGGCAAAGTCTGTATATATACCCAGGGGAAAAAAATAAAAATAAAAAAATATAAAATAAAATAAAATAAAATAAAATAAAATAAAATAAAATAAAATAAAGTAAAATAAAGTAAAATAAAGTAAAATAAAATAAAATAAAATAAAATAAAATAAAATAAAATAAAATAAAATAAAATAAATATTTATCACTTAGAAATGCAACTTTGACTTTGTACAAGCAACTTTGCAGTTGATTTCTTAAAAATAGAACTACAAGTGTAGCTGAACACATATTGCAACACATAATCTGTATCTTAAAAATAAATTTCTTGCAAGTGTCTTTATATAGAGATCAAAATCACACATTTAACATATTATTTTTTTCATATTTAAAACTGTTACGGGAAATTAGTCATTATTTCTTCTTTTTTAGAGTAATAGTTCCTAATGTTCTCAAAGTCACATACTAGCATCTGTTAATTGAGATTTAAATTACCCCAGTGGGTTGGATAAAGAATACCTAAGTTTTACTTCACTCGCTTTTGAACTGTAGCCAAATGTGGGTTAAATGTAGCAGATTTTTTTATGCTCAAATGAGGACATTATTACAATTATACCATATATTTGGGTTTTCTGAATGAGAATGTCTTAGAACAGATTAAAAAACAACAACAAAAGAAACTGTTCTTAGAACAGTTCAAAGAACAAAAAACAAACAAATGCAAACAACAACAATCCCACCACCACCAACAAAACACACACAAAGGAAGAAACAAAAATATTCTCTTTGCATTTATTCAAAAATTAGCTGCAGGAGAAAAGTTACCAAGACAGTTATCAGTAACACAATATAACCACTGAACTACAAGAACGATGGGGAGGGTATCTTTATCAGGGAATCTAGTGGTAGGACAAGGGGTAATGGTTTTAAACTAAAAAAAGGAGAGATTCTGACTAGACATTAAGAAGAGATTCTTTACTATGAGGGTGGTGAGGCACTGAAACAGGTTGCCCACAGGAGTTGTGGATGCCCCATCCCTGGAAGTGTTCAAGGCCAGACTGGATGGGTCTTTGAACAACCTGGTCTAGTGGAAGGTGTCTCTTCCATGGCAGCGGGGTTGGAACTAGGTGGTCTTTAGGGACCCTTCCAACTGAAGCCATTCTATGATTCTATGAATTATACCCTGAACTTGTTTTGAAGGATAACAAACTAACAGAAGAGAATTTACCACTGTCCTCTGAGATTTTGCAGTTGTAGGATGTAATAACAAAGATATTGTATCTGAGCTCAGGACACTGAAGTACTCTAACACATTCTCAGTTCTAAATAATAGTGTTTATCCCCAAATTAAACAGGTGATTTTGTATGTGATAAGCTGCTAGACAAAAGTGGCCTGTTTTGCAAATACGGAGAAACACACTATATGATAAAAATTCTGTGTGATTTTTAGTTTATTACTGCATACTGCATATCATACCATAACATAACTTCCAAGCTTTTCTGGATGCTTTCATAACTTAACAACTTTTAGTTCAGACTTTGTTTTTTATTTAGATTATGTATATGTACACACACATATATATAATACATATATGTGTGTGTATATGTGTATATAATGCATACTATATATATTTCTAAACAAAAAAAAAAAAACGTGGTTTAAATGGTCTAATAATGGAAGGGAAGGATAGAAGAAAGAATTCTTAATTTTAATGTTAAAACCTGATATAGATTATACAAAATCAATTTAGAGGGTCAGGTTAGAACTATTTCAGAAGTTTAGTGTCTCTCAAATGGAAATTATTACCCTATACTTAAAATTCTTTCATATGTGTTGTGAATGATCCAACACACTCACCACTTTTATCATTTTAGCTTTCTGAGAGTTGGAACTAAACTATATGACTTATAATGGATGACAAATGTTCTTGCAGAGTTATCTCATCTGAGATTAGGGGACAATAGCTTCTGAAACTGCAAAACCTCAGATACTTTTTGACTGGCTGATCATAGCCTATTTCTGTGTCCACAGCTTCCTTACAAGTAACATGGAGCTGTTTGTCTAGTTCATATGATTGCCAAAAGAATTAATTTCTTAGTATCTGAATACCTCAAGATGGACAGAGCTGAATATAATTTTGTAAATCATTCATATTACAATACTTGTGCTACGATTGTTACTTAATTTTTACTTAAGTTACTTAATTGTTACTTAATTGTTACTAAAGGATTGATAATCCTTTGCTAGGAATGTTACATCCTTGGCTAGGACAAGATAGTGTTCACCCACTTAATCTGAGAAGTCTCATTTGTAAATTGGGCAATGCTTTTATCATGATCACAGTTGCTTTGTTAAATGAAGCAGCATGTATAATAGAACTAGCTTTTTTAAGCATAAATAAAATTAATTATCCTTGCATATTATCATAGATTTTTACTTCGTGTCTTATAGTCTTAATATGTCCAGCTGTGCTGATCAGTGCACAGAATGGGCAGGCAGATTTACTTTCCAGGGCTGTTGAATGGAGGATAGGTCATACGCACATACGGTATACGGACTGGTACCTGTTTATAGAATTTGCAGAGGAAGGAGTATCACTTGTAACTTGGCTTGGTTTGGAAGGGACCTTAAAGATCATCTAGTCCCATCCATCCTGCCATGGGCAGGAATGCCACCCATGAGATCAGGTTGCCCATGTCTGAGATATGAAGGACCTTCTTTTCTCAGGATATATAAGGAAGATAAAGACTTTTCCCATTCATGAAGAGATTTGCATTTTGCTGAAGTGAAACAGTGTCTTAACTGCGTAGGCAACATTTTAAAGATTTCTTCTAGTTATTATTGATTATGTCACCAGAATTGATAGGAACAAGGGATTTTTTTTTATTTTTTTTTAAATATTATTATTACTTTTTGCTGTAAAGTCACTATCTAAAAATTTGAGATATTATTGTGTATTTCTAAGGCAATTAAACCTCAACATCAAAACCATTAACATGTGGGCATCTTTTTTTATGATCATTTTAACATATTTCCTATCAATACTCAGATACCTGAAATAATCTTTGGCACTGGAGGTATTTGAGATTTCTTTGTAGTAATGTGATATTTTAATTTACTTTGCATACTAACAAACAAAAAGCTGACATGACTGATGTTTTCAGTTGTAGTTATCCTTCAGCAGTATTTGAGGAAAATGATAGCATAGGGGCATTCAGTAGTGATTCACATTTTTATTTAGGATTTTAGACTGATCATAATCAGAAATACTATAAGCGTTGATAAAGTAAATGTCAATTAATACAGTACAAATAATACAGTATATTTGTTCCTAAAAGCAATGGAATGAGGAATTAGTTTTATTGTGGATATTTCACCTAGAGGACAAAATAGTGCAAGAAAAGCATTCTATGCTTTCAAGAATTTTCTAATCATTCAAAAACTATTTGAAGCAGTGCCCCTTATTTCTAAGTAAAAACTATGAAAGAAATTTTATATTAGTGGATGTTGATATGCAACTGTTTTGGAAGCTAATTTAAAAGGACTTTAAAATATGAAATACATTTCCAAAGCACTCACTTTTATTCATCTTCCCTGTTCATTTGTCCGTTTCATTCTCTGTCTTCTGATATGACTTTCTTTTTCCCAATGATATTTTTCTCATTCTCTTTGTTCACCTCATTATTATTTACTCTTTATATTGCTGTAGTTCCTAGAACAGAGATTCTCAAACATGAGGAATCATGATCCCACTTAGGGTAATAACCATGTAAACAGAAGTGTGGTTGCAAATCTGGAAATGACCCCAGAAATGAGAATGGAAATGGGGTTTGTAAGCCCTGAAGTGGAGCCAGAAACAGAAAAGCTTTCAGAACATTAGCCAGAGGGTAAAATAATATGGATCCACCCCTATTCTGCAAAGTGCTGCAGACTCTACAGGGAAATAATTATAAGAACAAGACAGAACAGACAGATGATATGAACAAGTGGGAAAAATTGAGGTAATTTGGAGAAGAAAAACAGAATGTGAGAGTGTTTTGGCCAGCCAAGTAAATCCACCTCCTGGGCACCTCCCCCCCCCCCCCCCTTTTTTTTTTTTTATTATTTTATTTTATTTGTTTGTTTCCACATTCTTCTTGAACCCTTGAGCCCCTTGAGCTATCCTGTACTGCAGCAAGCTGCATGCTACAGTTTTCCCTTGGAAGAAGGGAGAGATACCACTCTATGTTATTCTCTGAGGTCATTCCTTACCTGTAACGGATACTCAGTAAGTAACTAATAACTAGCTTGTTGAAACTTTGCAAGTAATTTGCTAAGCATGCTGAAACTTTGTAATCTTAGTTAAGTGATATAAAAGATTGTGTGTATAATTCTTTAGGATTATTAAACTTTTAAGTCTGGAATTTGGATATTCCTAGCTAGACTTCTTGAAGTTTGGATGGCAAAAGGGACTTCATTCTGAATCTTGTGGACTCAATGTGAGGTCTCCCTGACCTCTGACCCTGACTAATCAGATGACCTTGCCATCACAAATCTCATTGGTGTCACATTTACCGTTACAACTTTTTAAATCACCTTTTTATTCATGATTAAGTTTTTCTAAACCACTGTTCTCATACCACTGTTCTCATATTGCTGCTTCTGTCTCTTATGATTGAAGTGTGTAATTACTTTTACCACACCCTGCAGTAGCAACACACTTCAGAAAAAGAGAAAAGGGTTGCAAAACTTTGGATCCAGCACTGAGTTAAATACAAATAGGTTAGAGTAATTGAGTAATTATACCAAAATATTTGACTTTTTTTTTTTTCCTTTTTTTTTTTTTTTTCCCTAGCAGGCATGTCATAGAACATTTCTGATTGTAATCTATATATATTTCATAGCTAGAACTTACAGCAGTGCCTGGACACAGTACTCAGTAGACAGTGACTATTTCAAGATAAAGTATTGCTAATCAGCTCTTCGAGGGTATATCAGGAGACATGTAAGCTAAGTTTGAGTTTTGATCATAAATTCTGTAACTAATTCAATTTTGTAATGAACATCTTAAGTTCCTCTTATCAGAGAACTATATATAACTAAATGCTTTCCAGCAGATGAAGGTATGTATTTTTATTTTCTGTTTGTTTCTGCCTTAAATTTTCATATTTATCCATGTTAAATTCAGATCAGGTTAATATTATTAGAATTACTAAAACTGATGTATCTAATAGCAAAATGAGATGAGAGACACAAAAGTAATTTTCCTTTAAGAAAGCTCAGAATAGTCTGCTCAGGATCTCAAAGCCGTGCTAGTGATTTTTCTCCTTTTGGTTTCACTTGCTTTCATTTGTTTCACATTATTTATTTATATAACTCAAGAAAATAAAAGGTTAATTTGGGAGAAATTGGTACAAGCTTTAAAATCAATACACTGAGATGAAAAACTTAGCAGCAATCATGTTGGGTAGTTTACTTCCATTTGGTGTGACTGTCTGGAATTAAATGAATTATTTCCCATTAAATGCAATGGCTTTGGGGATAGAAATACACAGAGTCTAAGTGGTTTACTGAAGTCTATGTCTGCGTGGAAAAATTAATAGACCACCACAAAAATTAAGTGAAAGATAAATAAAAAGATAAATACATAAATAAATATTTAATAATAATAATAATAATAATAATAATAATAATAATAATAATAATAATAATAATAATAATAATAATAATAATCTAAGATGAAATTTTATAGACTACATTTACACTTGCCTTCCTGGTGGTTTTGAGGCACTCCCTCACAACCACCTCCTCAATTGTCTTTGAATTGGACTGTGAACACTGGAAGATTTGTGTGGAAACAACACAGGAGGATGGTAAGGACTTCATTAGACCTCCCAGGACTTCTTCATAGTTTGTTTTAGCAAAGACAATTTGAGAGCATTTTATCTAGGAGATGGTCCAGTCTGTTAACAGATATGAGATGTTCTGTTTTGTATCCTTACATGTCATATATGATTTTGCAGACTGTGCTGGACACTTCAGGTGATGGTCTCTCATATGTTATTTGAATGAAAATGCTACACTATTGCTTCTCCAATAAAATCTCATGTGCAGGACTCCCACTGGAGCAAGAAGTTACCTTAATTATACATTTACAACAAGAGAGCCCCAGTGTCAGTGTTTATCATAGTTTGATCTGTAGGAGGAAATCTGTATTTCCTCTTTCCATTTTCCTTTTGGACAGGACACCTAGTACCAACATTACTGTTTGATAATCAATTTTTGATTGCTGTACAATGCATGCCTTATCGACCTTATCAGAGCTTTGAGCTCTGAACATGTTCCCAGTCTTAATATGATGAACAGTTCAGTGTTTTTAGATGTTTATATATTTTTTAATTTTCTAAGAGTTATGTGCAGCTACCAAGTGAAACTTGTAGACTTTGCCTATTCTTCACTATTTCTCTTTATCAACAAGTAGCAGTGTCTGGGGTCACTTGCCAAGCTGTTTTGCAATGGACATACCTTAACAAACAGTCAGGAACAGAGGTGTAAATGAAAGCAGTCGTTACTTCAGTTTCCACAAAATTAATTTTTCAAATCTATAGAAAGATCTCAAGTCTACATTAAAAATAAATAAATAGATAAATAAAATAAAATAAAATTACAAAGGTAGTATTGTTGATGTAAGTTAGTAGTTCGAGGACCAAAACATATAACAATCTAAAAGTGAGAATAAATAACAATAAGAAAAACAAACAAAAACACAGGAAGGCTATCTGGGGGCACTCTAGCTAGTAACTCTGGCCATTGAGGCCATCAGTGTTGTTTGGCAGGACAAAGGCCCAGAGAACAGCTCCCAGGAGTTGTCATCACTGACTCCCTACTTGCTGATGCCTGCCCAGCTGGTGAAGGCTCATTGAGTGTCATTCATGAGTTCAGACACATCATGGCCTAGCTTCATAGCTTATTAGATCCTATCAGTGTTAACCAATGCATAATTGCTTCATATTTTTAGTCTGGACACTTGCAGGTATTTATCTAGGTATTCATACCTAGATAAAGATGCCCAAACAAACTGGCCCAGGAGAAGAGTGGGAATTATCAAAAGAGAGCATCAAATATTCACAATAATAACCGGGACATCCAGTAAAGCAGTAGACTCTCACTCAGGTTTAAGTTTCCTGATTTCAAAAGACCAAAGCATTTCAAATTATGAGTCTTTATTTAGGTGGTTAGAGATATGGTTGGTGCCTAAGTTTTTACGGTTTTACACTGAAGTTGCTTAGATCCCAGAAATACTGCTTATGCATATACCTTGGTCTTGACAGTAGAGAGAAACTTGGCTGTATCAAAAGTAAACTCTGACAGACTCATTAAAACTTAACATTTCTCCTTTTTGAAGGATAAGGAGATAGTTTTCCTCATGGATGAAGCATAAACTTGTTTTTTCAAAGGAAAGATATAGAGGTCTTTTTTATTAATTTATATATATAATATATATTTACTATGATCAGATAAGAGACCTGAACTCAATTTGTATCTCTGGACAGGAATTCAAGTCACACATTTCTTATAAAATATAAAATAATGCCTTATTCTAATATGGCTGTAGTATTAAGCCAACATAAAGGAAAAAAAATAAAAATAATAAAAAAATTAAAAAAAAAATAAATAAAGGAGAATGCATTGGAACCAGAAGAAATATGTGTAATCCTAGCTTTCTTTTCTACTAGTTAGTACGTTCATCTGAGGACTAGTGGGTTGCAGCTCATCACCCTTCTTAAATATTTGATCAGTGCTTTTACAAGGCAAAAGGCAAAAAGTAACACCTAAAACCAGCACCAAAACACCCTTGAACACCTATCTAACAAAAAAAGCTATTATTTGAAATTGGTTTGAACTTGAGTAGGAAGACAAAAGAGTTCCCTGATCCTTCTTCAAGAGTACAATAAAAGCTGGTGCTGTTGAGTTACTAGATTTTAATTCAGTAAGGTAAAGATAGATATAAAGTCAGCATTTCCATGGCCTAAATTAGAATATTAGTCTTAAGATACCATATATAAAATAATAATAATAATAATGATAATGATAATGATAATGATAATGATAATGATAATGATAATGATGATGATGATGATAATAATAATAATAATAATAATAATAATATCATGTCAAATACACCTACCTTTTTACTTCAAAAGCAAATACTGTTTGCATTTCTTTAGAAGTAAATTTTAATGCACTTAATTGCCAGGAGGTACCTCTCCTCTATGAAATTCAGCTGGTGGGAAATGCTCAGGATATGAAATGCAGTTGGAGACTCACTTTCTTCTTTTTTTTTTTTTTTTTGTTGATGTTGTTTCTTTAGTTGTTTATTATTGTTGTTAATAATAATAATTATTATTATTAATAAAACAAAACAATAAATAATAAAAATAATAATTATACAATATTATATTATTATATAATATATTATATAATGTACATATATTATATATAAATAATAATATATTAATATAATACATAATATATTGTAATAATTATTATTATATTAATAATAATTATATTAATTAATCACTATTATTATTAATAATATTTTTTATTGTTTGTTTTGTTTTCTACTTACTAAGTTAGTCAAAATACATATTTTTTTCCACAATTTTGTAAAATATTTTTGTAACAGACAAAACAAACAAACAACAAAACATGCACACATATATTTACACTCCTTACTTCACAGCCAAACTTCCTTGGAACTTTGCTAGAAAAGTTGTTAGGCCTTATTCTACAGTGGGTCCTGTCTAGTCAGCAACCTATAAGCACTTAAGAGGCAGATTGTTGCCCAAGAAGGTGATTTATTAATACCAGCAGCGCTGACTAACTCCTTTACGTGGAACAACACCATGATTAGAAACGAGTGAAAATGTTTCATGGTAAATAATGTTTGTTGATTCAGTATAGAACTGAATAGAACCCATCTTTCTTTGCCTGTGACGAATAATTCCAGGTGCAATACCAGTATTGCAATATTTGCAATACCACCTCAATTCTTTTTCTTCTCTATAGAGTTCCCAGGTTTTCCTTATTCATTTTTCTCCCTAGTAACTTAAGTGAACACTGTAACTTTTCACATCCTGTCATACAAATATAATTTATTTACATTATATTTGTTGTTTACATCAATATTGTTTACATCAATAGTAATAGACAACATGAAGGGTTATTTGTTTATTTTTTTTTGGTCTGATACATCTGAGTTAAATTTAGTTGTCTGGTGATGACATCTACATCTGATCTAATCACCTTAAACTTACAGTAAACGAATGAATCACCTGAGCTATTCTGCATGTCTTATTTGAAACCTGAAATTTGAAAGTACTGATTTCTCTCTACTGGCTGTTCCATGTGGAAAGTAAGGTAACTATCTCAAATGTAGGAGCTTACTTTTGCCTAGATAAATTCTAAATTTATCTAGGCAAACTGTGTCTTGAGTTATTTGCATTTCAGAAGTCCCAACAGTTATCTAAATTTCCGTTTTAGTTTACTCTTATCCTACTTTTATTGTAATAAATGAGATATAAATATCAATAAAAATAGTATAAATAAAATTTAATGAATGTAAACAATAATTATTGACATCAAGAAAACAATGGATTCTATTATTTAACCATTTTTTCTTCATGGCACATAGAAATAATAAAGTATTGAGAACATAAACTAAATGGAACATACTTATTAATATATCTTATACACATAATGCATTTTGATTTCCAGTTGATAAACACAGTGTCATATAGCTTTTCTTTTTGATAACAGGCCTTAAAAAATTATAGATTATTTAATTTTTGAGAAATAGGAAAGTGGTTAAAAAAAAAAAAAAAAAAAGACCACAAAAAGCTTCCTTTAGAATTGAACATAGGACTAAATTACAAAATTACATAAGGCAATATAAGCCAAATCATCCTTAAATATAAAGAAATCAGTATGACCTTGCATTTAGTGGCCTTTTTGTATTAATTAAGGAACTCTAAACAGTTGTAGTTTTATATCTTAAATAGTGATTTTTTTTTCTCATAAGGGAAGATCACCTGCTATTGTTCTAAATGTTTCCTAGAAAACAATAATAAAAGCTCATCTAGAGAAAGAAAGTCACAAGAACCACAATTTGAGGTTTTAATTTTAGTAAGAGTATTCTTTAATTTTAGTAAGAGTTTTGCATCCCTTGCCAAGCTGTGTTCATCTGTTCACATCTGTTCATCTTCATTGGTTTTCCTGATGCTGTCCCTAAATATCTGGATGGCATCCCTATGCTCTTCCCAGGCCCCATGTCGCTGCTTCCACTGCCTGCGCTTTTCCTTTTTACACCTCAGTTTGACCAACAGGTCATTGCTCAGCTATCCTGGTTGTCTCTGATCTTTGTGCTTGATTTCTTACATGTGGGGATTGCACTCAAAGAGAAATGTCGTCAAAGATTTGCCGGATTTGATCAGTTCCTTTGTCTCTAAGAACAATGTCCAAGGGCATGTCATACATGTATACTAGGTCTTTAAGCAGATTAACCTTCACTTTTCTGAAGTTCAGGGTACTGATTTTGCTCTTTGCTAGGCCCTAATTCCTCAAGATCATGAACTATACCAGGGTGTGGTTGCTGCAGCGCAGACAGCCTCCAATCTTAACCTCCTAAATAAGTTTATCCACACTGTTGAGCACCAAGTCCACTAACACTTCTGCTCTGGTTTATTTGTCTAATACCTAGACCAGGAAGACCATCCTTGATGCACTTCAGCAGTCTCCTGGATTGCTTACAGCCTGCTGTGCAGCTTTCTCAGCAGATACCCAGGTGGTAGAAATCTCCCTTCAGGCTGACAGCCTTTCTCAAATTTCCTAGAAGACCTGATCTAGAATTTAAGTAACTGGAGTTTAATCTCTTCTCAGATTACTCAGTGATTTTTCCTTGTTCCACACCCTGTTAGCAGTTTTCTAGCCATCCACTAAATGTTTTACTGAATGAGCATTACCACTAGCTCCTTAAACAGTGAGCTGAACTTTTTTTTCAAAAAGATATGGAGAAAGGATCAAAACTGAACTAGCACAGCAACATGTCAGCTAGCAGCTACATTATGGTGACTGCCCATGTGAGTACCCTATACTTATTCTAAACTGACTTGTTAAACCACCTAACTCCCCTCAGCTAAAAAAGAGAACAGAAAGGCTCGTAAGACACGATTGACTTAGAGCTATAGAGCTGCACTCAAATCCTAGAACCTCCTCTCAGTGTTTCTCAGTGTCTAATTCTAGTATTCTTGAGTAGACTGTTGATGTCTCAAGTAGACTGTATGATTTTTAGATGCTGAATAATACCCCTGAAGTTATTATACTGAAAACCAAAACAAACAAACAAAAAAACCAGCTTTCTACTTTCCACTTTTTTTTTTTTTTTTTCATGTTCTTCATTTTTCTATTCACCCTTCCACTGTTCTTAAGCATGTCTGAATGAAGGGTATCAAGAAAGTAGAGAACTGGAATTTTATTATCCTATGTTGCCCTTTGGTGTGCCTGATCAGTGTAATGATTGTTCTGAGAACAGAAAAAATCATGGCTTATGATCATGTTTATTTAACACTTAGGTTGAAGTGAAGATAACGAAAATACACTTATTTATATCAACTTTCTGTTTAGAGCCTTTAACGAGTAAATGTTTGTCATAAATTAATTGAAACCTGAGAAGATATAATGGGAATGTTGCTGAACCTGCCTAAGTATGAAGATACATATTATTTTCTGGGAAATGAAAGCTGTATACTTGGGAGAGGAAGACAATGGACACAGTTTTCCTTTAAACTATGTGAGCATCACTAAATTAATGGTTAATAACATTGACTACTTCTGTTCTAAAATGAAATAATCATCCAGTTATGTTCTGAATGTGAAGTAAATGTATAGACATCAGGAACAACATATTACTGGTAGGAACAGAGGTGAATATGAATTTCCCAGCTGTAAATTGGTCAAAATTTATCAGCCTGCCCCAAAGAGCTGTGTAGGTAAACATACGGTGGGGTTGAGACCCATGTACTGCTGTAGTGGACATCAGGAAAGTACTGTAGGTAGAATACAGCTTTTATTACCCAGCCAATAAAGACCTTTCATATCATATTACACATACCTTGGTGCTCTGCCTAAGATAATGACTCCAAGCAGTCATAAATTATCTTTTGAAAAAAAAAAGGGCTATCTTTGGATTGCTTATATGACAAATAAACACTATGTTTGGTGTTGATCTTCCTTATGCAACTACTGAATGGCATTAATGGGGTCTGGAAGGAGTCACCTCTGACCGTAGCTGAAATGTATTCTATTTTGTTGCTTTGAGAAAGGGATTATACAGGAAAAAGAAGCATGCAAGATTGTATCCACCTTTAATGATCCACCTCTAATATCCATACAGTTTTGGAATGCAGTTTTGTGATTTTTTAAGAAAAAAAAAATGTTTTCCCTGTTTGTCTTGTGTTAATTCATTGTTCCTGCAGACACCACCCCAAGAATATAAAGGCTATGTCTTCTGTTGTTTTTTGGTTGGTTGGTTGGTTCCTGGAGAGAACAGGCACAATATGAGCTCCTGATTCCTGTACAGAGATTACCAGTGTAGTAATAGTTCAACTTGGAGACTCATCTTGGAGAACTTGGAGACTCCATTGTACTTCTCAGAATAACTGAATTAAAAGTCACAAAGACTATTACAAATCCCCTGTGGCCCCTGCTTTCCATTGTGGTTGAATAAGTCTTTCTTTTCTGGTCACCCAGTTGTCCTGCTCCAAAACTGTCCACTCAGACTGTTCAGTAGATTCTTGGCTAGGGAAATAGGTAAATACTCAACTGAAGAATTTTAGTACTTTAACACCAGGATGAAATGAAGCACACAGATTCAAGTTTCTGCTCAAATAATTTAACAGATAGGTTAATATGCAAAGCAGATAAAAGGTGTATCATGAATTAATATTTTTATAAAGAAAGCAGCGAGAAAACTCTTCACAGTCAAGAAGCAAGCTTAGTTTGCTATGTGTGCAAAAGTCAATCAGGCCCTTTTTTAACACTTTCTAGTGGCCAAGCTAAGTGCTGACTTAAGCTATTTCATGCTGTGATTTGCTGAGATAATAAATATGGCTTTAGAGTACCTACTACTGGATCAAAAGACTTTATCCATATGACTATTTCACCAAGTGGGTTTTATAAGTCTTTAAAGGAATAACTTATTTCTTTGCTGGCCTTATGCTTGATAAAATATTACCTGTCTTCAGCACTCTGTCTTTATGCTGCTCCAGGTGTCATCTACAGACTTACAGCAAGCATAAAACTTGGTTAAAAGTATGAAGTCAGCACAGAAGTCACATCACTGATTACCTGGACAGAAATGAAGTCCTATTCTGCAATCTGATCTGCAGTGCTATGTGATTCAACAACAGGAGTAGTATGAAATTAATATGAAATCATGTAATGTAACTACAGGACCGCACCTTCATAAATTTGCTTCTTTTAAATCCTGTTCTCAGGTAAGGGAATTTTATCTGGCTTTTCAGAGAGTAAATATGCCCTTTATCTATGCCATACAACTTGACACCATAATTCACTGTCTTGTCAGTCGAGCTAAGTTGTGTGGGGCTATATGATAAATGGGATTTCTGAAGTGACCTGGGTTAGAAAAAAAAATCCAAATCCTCTTCAGTGTTGTCAGTGCTGTTGAGTTCTATAAATATACATATAAGTATATATTTAAAGATATATAAATATTTAAAATATTTTCATAAAATATTTATTTTTATAATTATAAATATTTATATATATGTGCATATATATATACATATACATATATATATGTATATATATATATATTTAAATCCAATGAATCAATTTGCAATGTTCTCTGCACACAGCTGCATCAGAATAGATTAAGAAAACAGCATACTGCTGTGTAGGCTAAGAATAAATAACTGGGAGATAAGAGCAGTTACAGTTTTGCCACTAGAGGAAAGCATCAATGAACAACACCCTTAGGCTCTTAATTCAGGTTTATGGATTTCTCTTCCAAGCAGGATGTCTAACTTTTAGACTCTCCAGCACATGGCATGATAAATGTCCAAGTCCCTTAACTTCTTTATTGTGTCTAACCCTTGTTCACTTTATCTGTAACATATTTTTAACAGGTACTCTGCCTATGGTTAGCTGTCTGTGATTGCTATGGTGAGCGGAAAATTATAAGGAAATATCATAGATACCTGCCTAAAATAACACAAGTTTCAAAGATGTCAGAACATGCTATATACAATCACAAAAATGTGCACAAAAGAAGGGAAAATTCTTTGCTTATTTGTTTTATAAATAAGTCTTTTTTAAAGACAACTTTAGTATGTGGTAGAACTGCTAATACATTTCTATGCTTCCATTATTCAAGTAGTAGAGTTGAGAAATGTAAGAACATACAGTACTTATGAACATACAGTTTTAAATGTTATATTTTTTCAGTTACTGCTTTGTTGTTGTTAGGTTCTTAGCAATTCAGTGTACTACAGCTTTGTAATATTGATTGAACAACTTACACTTCAGATGTTGACATATTTTAGGTATTTTAGTATACTGTATGTTTATTATTATTATTATTAGCAGTTAAAGTGAGATCCTTAGGCAAGTAAGGCTAATGTGTTATATTGCTATTAAATATAATAAATCAATTTACTCACTGTTTGTGTTATGTAGAAGAAAGACATAAGTATTTTTTTTTTAATATTCATCATACGTTTTTAATAGTATGTCTACAGAGACCTGAGTCCTGCAATTTTGCACCAAGATAAAGCTAATTTAGTTTCAGTCCCACTAAGGAATGGCAGTCTCTTTATATATGTATTTTGTACATGGTAAAGAAGGTTTAACAGTACGTATTGATTTTACCTCTCCATCATGTCAGTCTACCTAACCAATTTTACAACAATTTACAGTATTATCATTAGAGAAGGGAAGGCATGTTTGAATCCTTTCAGACACAAGAGGAGCATGAACTCTTATGTACTGCATCCTGGTGTAGTGGGTTTACGTGGCAAGGTTTTGGTAGCAGGGGGCTATAGGGGTGGTTTCTGTGAGAAAGATCTAGAAGCTGCCCCATGTTTCGGAAGGGCCTCATTGTTTTCCAGATCTGAGCCAATAAGCGATGTTGTTTGTGCCTCTGTGAGAGCATATTTAAGACAGCGAAAAAAACGCTGCGCCACACAGCAGCCGGGAGAGTCAAGGGAGTGGGAGAACAGCCTTGCACCAAGGTCAGTGTAGAAGGAGGGGGAGAGGTGCTCCAGGCGCCGGAGCAGAAGTCCCCTGCGGCCTGTGGTGAGGACCATGGTGAAGCAGGATGTCCCCCTGCAGCCCATGGAGTACCACGGTGGAGCAGGGTTCCACGCTGCAGCCCGTGGAGGAGACCACGGTGGAGCAGGTGGCCCTGCACCGACGGAGGCTGCCGCCTGTGGAAGACCCCTGCCGGAGCAGATTCCGGGCCGGACCTGTAGCCCGTGGAGAGGAGCCCACGCAGGAGCAGGTGACCTGGCAGGAGCTGCTGCCCATAGGGGAGCCAGGTTGGAGCAGTTTTCTCCTGAGGGATGGACCCTGTGGTACGGACCCATATCTGGAACAGTTCTGAAAGAGCTGCTGCCTGTGGGAAGCCCATGCCGGATCAGTTCATCAAGGACTGCATCCCGTGGGTGGGACCCCACAGCACAGGGGACGAGAGTGACCAAGAAGGAGCGGCAGAGAAGAAGTGCTGTAGACTGACCATAACCCCCATTCCCCGTTCCCCTGCGCCGCTTGGGGGGAGGAGGTGGAAGAGGGTGGATGGGGGGGGAAGGTGCTTTTGTTTTTTTTTTTCCTTTGTTTTCTCACTTCTCTCGCTTGTTAGTTGTAGGCAATAAATCTTACTATCTCCTTATGCCGAGTCTGTTTTGCCCGTTACAATAATTATTGCGTGATTTTCTCGTCCTTATCTCAATCCTTGAGCCCTTTCCACATATTTTCTCCCCATTCCTCTTTGAGGAGGGGGAGTGAGAGAGCGGCTGTGGTGGAGCTCAGCTGCCCACTCGAGCAGAACCACGACACCTGGCCAGGTACCCTAACCATCAGGAAAACAGGGTCCTGTGGCCACTATCACATTAAAAGGAAAGACATTGTTAGCTTTTGAGAACTTATAAATGCCACTGTAAGGATTATAGACCTTTACCAAGGACAAGATCATTACCATCACTTAAATAGTCTGAGACAGTAAAGTGCTGAAATGAAGGGTTTTTAAAGCTTTTTCTGCCCGCTAGCTCTAACAAGCTTTCTGCTCTGAATGCCAGGTGGGTTGTGTTGTACCATTCCCTCCCACTTCTGATGTACTTGTTGGACAAATTTCAGTCCACATCTGCAACTTGACAGCAGGGAAGTCTTTGAAAGAATTATAATAGATCCTGGATATGTCTATAGGCAAAAGACATGGAAATGTTTACTGGCATCCACTAAATGAACTCTAGAAAGTTTTTCCCTTTTTTAGTGTTTTTAAGCTAATAGTTTCTGTCCTTTGAAACACATTAAAATTACATATTTTCTAAGCTTTATTTATGTTTTGTCTTAGTTATAGTATGGGTCAGAGTATATGAGTGTCTGAAGAGAAACATATTTTTTAGCTTTTTGATAAATTCACATTTAGAATTTGAGGGCTTGGTTAGACACATTTTTAACTCATTGTTTTACAAAGTAATACATTTAAGGAAATATTTGTATGGAGGCTTGAAGGTTCAGCATAATGTGTCCCTGCATTTCTTCCATAACATTAAAGAAAGATGTTGCTCACATCTGAAAAACAACTTGATAATTCTTATTTAAATCTCTCAAAACTCCCTCTAATGTCATGCCTACTTACACCCTTATGTAGAATAGAACCAGACAGCAAGCTGTGGTTATTCCTTGCTGTTCATATTTTGTTCTCTTTTAATTAACAGCCATAGTCCTGCCATTCCTTCTACACCTGTTAGAAAAGAGAAACAAACAAGAAAGCATTCATTCACCTAAACTGTGCCAGTCATCACTGTTTTTACTTGCTTGGAAGTTATGTCTCTTTTTTAGCCCTTTCTGATTTGGCCTCTCATTGTGCCTTTCTGATCTTAAGCTCTGCTAGGTGAAAGCTGTCTTTTTATCTGTACTTGTTCAGCATGCAGCACTGCCTTTACTGGGGCCTTTGGGTGCTACTGTCCTACAGTAATCATCTTCATTAATAGCAACAAAGAAAAGCTGTTTCAAAAATGAGAAGACTGTGCTGTGAGAGGTAAGGCCTGGGCTTCTGGGACATCCTTTCTGTTGAAAGTAGTTAGTTTTACCTTTGGAGATTTGGAATATTTGTTCACCTTTTAGGTGCAGAAGAGGTTCATTTCAATGATCAAAATCCCTCAGCCTTTCAACAAAGTTATTCTAAAACAACAACAAATCAGAAAAAAAAATAGTTAAAATAGTTAAAATAAAATAAAATAAAATAAAATAGTTAAAATAAAATAAAATAAAATAGTTAAAATAAAATAAAATAAAATAAAATAAAATAAAATAAAATTCTTCACTGGGGCTTCCCATAGTTCCTTTAAGTAACCCACTTTCTAACCTTTAACTCACAATAACATGGCAATTAAAGATGTAGTTTAACTACTTCAAGTAGCTAAAGAGCTGCAGAAAGCTGTTTTGGCCTCAGCTACCTCAAGGCTATCAAGGAATGCTGTCAAGGAATAAATTGATTCCTTGATGCTATCAAGGAACAAATTATTAAGCAAAACAGAAGACAAACCAATAGCTTCAACAGAAAATCCTATCAGAGACCAAAAAAAAAAAAAAAAACCAACAACAACAACAAAAAATTACACTTTAAAATGAGCTAGGTAAAACTTACAGGCTGTTCACTAGGTGGCTTGCCAATTAATTTAGGCAGGAGGGAAACAGGAAACATCAATTTATCCTTCTCCCAAATGTTTATTTTATTTATTTATTTACTTCAGGTGGTTAATTGCATGCATATTCAGGTATGTGTATGATTAGTGAAAACTCAGATAATGATTCCTTTATGACAATAAAGATATGTCTTTATAAAGATAAACATTTCCTGACATATAAAGTAACAGATTTGTTCTCAAGGCACTTTAAGAATTAAACCTGAAAGTGCTTTACAAGTTCTAATCACCTAATCACCATGTTTTCTTGATTCATTTCTTTTGGAAGGAAAAAAAAAAAAAAAAAAAAAAAAAAGTTTTATTATAATTGAATGTTGATTTCACAAACTAGAAATTTCTCTTGACTTTTATTTATGAAGGCAACTAAACTAGATATGAGCAAACAAAGGCCAGAAAAATTACAGCCAATTATCCTTGCTATCCTTGAAGAACACATATTTGACTAAAACATATTTTCTTAGGAAACCAGTTATGGTAATATTCCAAAGCAGTCTAAGATGAGATGAGTGGTCAGGTAAATGAAACATCTCTTCATGACTAAGAGAGTGATCAGTAAAACCTATTTTCTTCCTACAATATCCACTTGCAAAAATTAAATCAACACTATGATTTATGATCACCATAATTCTTCACTATGACTGAAGAGTCCCTCAAATGCCTAAACAGTAGCAACTAAGTCTGTACAAGGCACTGTAATTAGACCTGGCAGGCAAATTGTTTTCATATCTCACAAAAGCTTTTGCCATTTTCAAAAATTTAGGACTATATTTCATGAGCTAATGTAAAATATAAACCAAAAATAAATACAATTTCACTTTCCCATGTAAGTACAATATTGAAATATTTTCTGAAGATTTTAAGAACTGGATATTTTTAGACTTTTTGTTGTTGTTTTTTAATTTTTGAATGCTATCACGATGTTTCCAAATCATCTGTTCATTAAACAGAACTAATCAAACTCTTAATTTTCTCAACCTGAAGGACTTTCATTCACCTCCGGAAATGTACCTGTAGTTCTTTTTATTCATACTTTTGCTTAGTGAGAGCACTAGGGTTTTTCATTATTTTGCTGCTCTTCTCAAAGTTGTTGTACATGTGCAAAAATACTTGCCCTCTAATCTCTGCTTTGTCATCAACAGATAAGAGAGTTAAATTCTTCTTTTTCTCGTAGTATTTTCTTTGGAGTTTATGCTGAATGTTGCCTTTTAGACTGCTCCCTCTCCCACAGCATGTTTTTTTTTTTATTTTTTGCTTTTTATTTTCCAAATCCTATTTATGATCCCTCTGTATGAGTAGCCCTTTTGTAACACGAGTACACATTTTGTAACAGGAGTACACATTTCTAAACTCACATTAAGACATCATCGTCATATATATTATAAAACTTGTTCTGATGTGTTTGTTGTTGTTGTTGTTGTTTGACATAATCTATATGCGACCTATAGCTTATCCTTATCCTTTATATTAGTCCCCCTATTGCCTCTTAGATCTGCTGTCCTTGTCACATCTCTTCACTTTGAGTCACAGTCCATACTCTTTTTTTTTTATAAAAAAAATGTTATTTTTGTTTTGCTTTAATCCTGTGGACCAGCTGACTAAATGCCTCTTGCATGTTTCAGTGATTCTCCTAGGAAGACCTTAAAATAATTTGTCTTTCTCCTCAGATACAGTTTCAGACATTTCCTTTTGGCCAAATACTGTGTTATGTCAAAATATCAGTATTTACTACAGGATTTTCACTGTCTAACTGGTTTGCCATTTTCAGTAAAACTTTGATTATGTATATCAGAGAAAAGAGGAGAAAACATCCATCAAATGAACAAAAGTCTTTTTTGCCTCTTTCAGCTCTTCATGTAGAAGATTTAATCATCTTCATTTTTTTTTAAAGAGATCTTCTGTCATCTGAATCAGATTCTGATGTCAGAACATGAGAAATAATCTTTTAACAAAGGATTATATATGTTAGCATTTAAGAAGGAAGATGATGAAAGAATTGTGTCACCTCACAAATGGTGATTTTTTTGGTCATTCTGCTCCTGTATTTGCACATTGATTTACCTCCCATTACCAAGTTTAATTAAGTAAAAATCTAATGCAATAATTATCTAATGTAAGTAACAATTATATTTATTAAAGCAGGGAGGGACAGAACCTACAGATTTAATAAAAGCTAAGTCAGATTGTGAATATGACCATACTACCTAAGTAATGGTAAGAAAATAGTTATGGCTCTGCCATACTTCCCTTAGGGTTCTCCTTTTTCTGTCATGTCTATAAAACATAGATATATAAACTTTTATTATTTACATCTAACAGTGTTATCTCAGTCTTTCCCTGCAAATGATAATTCCATATATAGATAGATAGATAGATAGATAGATAGATCGATTTATATATATAAAAATATAGATGAAATCAATCACATCAAACTATTCACCCAGAACCAGACGTGAATTTTAAAACACTACATCTATTGAAGTTCTGGACTCAAAATGTTTTTTTATTGCATATGTGACTAGGTAGGTACTTTACTGTACAGTGGAAGACTACAGTCCCGACTGTCACAGAAAAACAGATGAACAGATGACGCTTTTACATGTGTTTTGGTGGTATGAGGTTATAAAAACCTGAAATAAAAATTATCTCACACAAAAATGAAGGGAAGGGAAGGGAAGGGAAGGGAAGGGAAGGGAAGGGAAGGGAAGGGAAGGGAAGGGAAGGGAAGGGAAGGGAAGGGAAGGGAAGGGAAGGGAAGGGAAGGGAAGGGAAGGGAAGGGAAGGGAAGGGAAGGGAAGGGAAGGGAAGGGAAGGGAAGGGAAGGGAAGGGAAGGGAAGCCTTGATGGAGGGAGGGAGGGAGGGAGGGAGGGAGGGAAGGAAGGAAGGAAGGAGGGAGGGAGGGAGGGAGGGAAGGAAGGAAGGAAGGAAGGAAGGAAGGAAGGAAGGAAGGAAGGAAGCAACACAAAATATAATAAAAGAAAAATGACATCTACAAGACAAGTGACAATGACATGAAGGTGAATACAACGGCGAGAAGAACTAATCAGCAGCACATCTACGTGACAGTCCAAGTGACAACACCAAAGCTGCCAGTCCAGATGCTTGTGAATTGTGCCAGGGAGCCATAAGCATTTGCAGAAGAAAAAATCTGTAGTTTGACATCTTTGACTGCTGCAAAAGATAAGGAGGATGAGCACTATAATGAGCCGAGAATAGTACATAGCCTGCTCCCCACTCCCCAATAAAAAAAAAAAAAAAAAAAAAAAAAAGAGTATGGGTAAAAAGAGTATGGGTAAGTTATTATTATTATTATTTTCAATTGACAAAAGAAAAATTGAATAATTGAAAAGACTGGTAGGAAAATACTAAGAAACATGACCTCCCCTATCCCTCTTCCCACCTTGAAATCAGGCTATCTCAGTCTTGTGTTTTTCCTAGCAGTCAGTCACCATGAGCACAGGTATGTTTGTGGCAAGGAAGCATCAGTAAGTGTTTTCTGTTGAACATTTGTCTTGTTTATACTCTAAATTACACTTGACCCTACTTTGCATATTTACTTTTATTATTCAATTTCTTATGTTTTAATACCAAAATATGAAGCACACAAAGAAGCAAAAATACTACCTCAGAATTAAGTTTTTGAAGAAACAATGCTCACGTGTCAATACAAGAGTGAAGTGACTTTCTCTTACTATTAACATAACGACCTCTCTTCAACCAAAAAGTCAATATAGTGTTTTTTTATAGTCAGAATAATTGCCCAGTCAGTGCAATTATTCCTTGTACATTTAGTGGTATAATGGCTATTTAAAATTAAAAGAAAACATATTTTTTTCCACTGAGTTTTAGAATAAGTGGATGATTTTAGGATAATCAAATGTCAATGGAATTATTTCTCTTTCATTCTGATTTATTTTAGCTATTAAGGCTGAAGGTAAAGCATGATAAAAGTATCTGCTTGGTTTGGCCAGGAGCTATTTTTCAACACTAAATAGCAACCTTCTTAATTCTTTTCACCTATAAAAATCAGAGATTCAGAAGAAATTACTGAAATCTGAAAATAATATTTCCAATATAATAATGTTATTTCTTTTCTTTATACAGAAGATTAGCTTTCCTTACCTATGTAATAATTTAATTGATTATCACCTAGTTTTTAAAGGACACTCTATGTGAAATGGGAGGGAAACACAACGTCATAAACTGGCATCACAATGGAAATGGCAAACTGACCTTTTTAACTGCACAAATGAGAATCATTCTAATAACTCACTCTAACCAGATATATGAAAATATATGCTTATAGCAAATACTTGTTTTAGAATATTATGGTGTGCATTGATGCTGAACATTATTAAAAGTCTTTAACATTGTAGGAGGTGGATTAAGATTTTTTATATCTTCATGTTAATTTTCTGTGAAATGACAAAGCCAGTTAGTGGAGGGTTTGTGCTCTGAAAAATACTAGTGAGGCAATGGATAAAAGAACACTTACGTGTTTTTCATACAGGAAAATTGTGCAAATTATTGTAGCTCTGGGATTCAATAAAATACACAGCTAGATATTTTAGAAGTTGTGTAAAAATCATTTCATCTTGTGGAAGGAATTCTTCAAGAAACCCAAGAAATATTAATCCATCAGTCTGTCCTCTGTAACAGAAAAATCAGTAGTTATTCTCCATGGTGTACAATAATGATTGTTGTTGTTTTACTTATTTAAAGTGAGGTTATTATTGTGGAAACCATGGAAATACAAAGAAATTTAAACAGTTTCAAACATTTTGCAAATCAAGAAGCAGTCTTTGGAGAGACCATTCATTATGCTGTGCAGTAGGGAAGCTAGCATAAAAGAAGTGACGGCAAAAACACGGCAGTAACACACAACTAGGTGCATTATAGCACTTCCAGAGGTATGCAGAAAAAAAGGACCATCAATAGCAGAACCAGTAAAGCTTAGTTTCCTGTGGATTTGTGTCTCAGGTTAAGAATTCTCTGATGTCAAATAATATTTCAAAGGACACAAAAGCATTTTCTTCAGTAGTAGTCTAGGAAGGTCTCTCTTTCCTAGCTAAATACATATTTTTTTCAAGATTTTCAAGAACTTAATATCTATCCAGACTATATAATAATAATAATAATAATAATAATAATAATAATAATAATAATAATAATAATAATAATAATAATAATAATAATAATAATAATAATAATAATTAATAATTAATAATTAATAATTAATAATTAATAATTAATAATATAAAGTGTTACTAAGATGATGTCTGAAAGACAGTTACACACATAAAACAGGGATAAGTTTTTAATTCTGTGTAGGGATTTGCAGATGCAAAAGGCTCTAAGATACTGCTGTTGTCAATAGAGATCTAGTCAGTAAACACAGTGGAGCCAGATAGTTTTCCATCTCACCCTGAAATGCACAGGGATTCATTTGCCCATGTGTAGCTCATGTCTTCTGTCACTTGAAATTGACTACTGTGTGAGAAACTGAATCAAGAATTTAGAAGATACACAAATTAATAATCTTCAGACTTGGTGACTGTGCTAACTAGTAACTGTCCTGTTGTCGTGGTTCCGCTCGAGTGGGCAGCCGAGCTCCACCACAGCCGCTCTCTCACTCCCCCTCCTCAAAGAGGAATGGGGAGAAAATATGTGAAAAGGGCTCAAGGATTGAGATAAGGACGAGAAAATCACGCAATAATTATTGTAACGGGCAAAACAGACTCGGCATAAGGAGATAGTAAGATTTATTGCCTACAACTAACAAGCGAGAGAAGTGAGAAAACAAAGGAAAAAAAAACCAAAAGCACCTTCCCCCCCCATCCACCCTTTTCCACCTCCTCCCCCCGAGCGGCGCAGGGGAACGGGGAATGGGGGTTATGGTCAGTCTACAGCACTTCTTCTCTGCCGCTCCTTCTCGGTCACTCTCGTCCCCTGTGCTGTGGGGTCCCACCCACGGGATGCAGTCCTTGATGAACTGATCCGGCGTGGGCTTCCCAAAGGCAGCAGCTCTTCCAGAACTGCTCCGGATATGGGTCCGTACCACGGGGTCCATCCCTCAGGAGAAAACTGCTCCAACCTGGCTCCCCTACGGGCAGCAGCTCCTGCCAGATCACCTGCTCCTGCGTGGTCTCCTCTCCACGGGCTACAGGTCCGGCCCGGAATCTGCTCCGGCAGGGGTCTTCCACAGGCGGCAGCCTCCGTCGGTGCAGGGCCACCTGCTCCACCGTGGTCTCCTCCACGGGCTGCAGCGTGGAACCCTGCTCCACCGTGGTACTCCATGGGCTGCAGGGGGACATCCTGCTTCACCATGGTCCTCACCACAGGCCGCAGGGGACTTCTGCTCCGGCGCCTGGAGCACCTCTCCCCCTCCTTCTACACTGACCTTGGTGCAAGGCTGTTCTCCCACTCCCTTGACTCTCCCGGCTGCTGTGTGGCGCAGCGTTTTTTCCCTGTCTTAAATATGCTCTCACAGAGGCGCAAAACAACATCGCTTATTGGCTCGGATCTGGAAAACAATGGGGCCCTTCCCAAACATGGGGCAGCTTCTAGATCTTTCTCACAGAAACCACCCCTATGGCTCCCTGCTACCAAAACCTTGCCACGTAAACCCACTACACCTGTCCTGTCTTCAGCTGCCCACCCTTCAGTGTCTGGATATATTTAAGATGCCATAGACTATCTATCCTCCATTTGTGACTCAGAGATAGCACAGGCCTCCTGAAGGTCCTACATTGAAGCGCAGGTCCCCATGTTTATATCTTTGATAACATGTGAAATGGTGCCAAATACTTACATGTAGGCAATTCCATTGAGCCCCACTGATTATAATGGAAACTAAGATACCTACTGTGTATATAGACATCTATATCTAGATGCCTTAATTTATATGTAAAAATCTCAAGCAACAAACAAGTGATTTTGCTTAAATGTGATCTGTATTGTTGTTGTTTAATACATACAGAATATTGTATGGACATTGTTTAGTAGTTGAACTTTTCTTGGCAAGCAGGTATTGTAATGCATGAACATAACGGTATGGTTAAATAATTATAATAATAAAGATGTTAAGATCTTTTATATTTTCCTTTGTAGATTTCTGGAGAAGAAGTCTTGATTGTGCTAGCCAGATTACTACTGTTGCCTACTGTTAAATAAGGATACGGTATTTTCAATCGAATGCCATACTTGTTTCTGGCCATAGGTCTTGCAGAGAAATCCACTAAATATTTAAGTAATAAGAAATGTGACAAGAACCTACAAAAACTCAAGAAAGATAACTACATCAAGAACCAGAATGTTAATGAGTTTAATAGGTATGATTAAATACAAAAATCCTTTTCTGTGAAGAATAGGTACATAAGGGAAAATAAAAATGTGGAAGATGTTGACACAGATCAAATACAGAAATTAGTAAGTGAAGCAACACAAGCCAGTAGACACAGGAAAATCAATACAAACGTACAGCATCACTTTTATTGGATACCTGCCACCTCTTATGGATTAATCATCATCACCATCATTATCAAAACTGAAACATTTTCTAGTTGTCACAAGCTTGATGGTAAAAAGTTAATCAAGTAACATCAATAAATCACCATTTCATTTTTAATATTAGTCTGATTGTCATAGTTTAAGGTCCAGGATAGAAGTCCTGAAGTATGTATTTATGATTGCTATTGCATGATTCAAGTATATTCTAGAAGTGCTGCATTAATTTACATGGCAGCACATGGTCTTTATTTATTTATTTTATTTATTTATTTATTTATTTATTCAAAATTACTTATTTCGGTGCAAATAGGCAGGAATCATTTGACTGCATACCTCTGGGTGCAGTCAAACTAATCTAACTTTGGATACGTAAAAACTTTTTAGGAAAACTGCTGGGTGGAGTTTTCATTAATGTTTTCCCTGAAAATGGTAAAAGTAGATTTGAATACACACACTGAGATCTATTTAAGATGTTTCTGAAATAAATGTTATCTGAACACCTGTTAATGAAAACAAGATGCTTTCAGAATCTTTTCTCTACTTTCCATTATTGCACTATTACATCTGCATGGAAAACTAAAATGCCATTCTTAAAAACTCTAAGATTATTTTTATTGCAATTAAGAGAAGTACTCAAATGTTATAAACTACCCTCTGAAGGAATATTCTAGAAGAATATGCAAGTGATTTTTGAGAACATGATTTGGTAGTGTTTTGTTGCAGTTTTGTATTGTATACTTGTTTTGGTTTTATTTTATTTTTTATTTTTTGTTGTTGTTTTGTTTTGTTTTGTTTTCAGGAGAAAACCTGTTTTTCTTGTACAATGTCAAAATAGTTGTTTTCATATTTTCAGTATCTGGAAGGAAACCAGAGCTATTTGGAGCTGACCTATCTTAGAGAAAAAGAATGAAAACCTGCTGGTTAACAAGTTAATGTTAAATGGATACACAACATAGAGCATGTATAGTCTGGATCTTTAGAAATACCTTGTTTTGGAAGGGAATCATTCTTACTGTGGGATCATATTGTCCAAGTTTCTGTTAGTTTAAGTAGTTGTTCCTGAACTTCATTCTAAACATCTGTGATGCAAGTTGAATTTCAGCTACTCTTGGAAAACAGATAATTTATTAGAATGCATATTTTATGTCTAACTTAATTATGTTATTTAGATCTGTTTCTGATATACAAATCAATTCAAGGTTTATATATTAAGGGAACCTACAGTCAACAAAGATTATGATTTTAATCACTCAGCTCAACTGTAAGTCATTGACATACAATTTATATACATTGGTTGCAAATATGTAAACAAATCATATGTAAGATACAATATTCCATTGACTTTTGTTGATGCATCTATGGCCAACAGCACTGTTTAAAGGTGGTTTTTAATTAAATTAGTTTAATAATCATCTTCTGAGGAAATAGCCAAAACACAATGCAATATAATATCCATATATATTACCATATAATATCCATTATTAGCTCCAGTTTGTTAATCTGCATTTCATTCTCCAGGCAGGGTGAGGATTAAGAAGCAAACAAACAAATATCTACATAGTTCTAATTCAGCTAATGAAGTGCTAGTTCTATAATAATGTACCAACAACCTCTGACATTCTAATGTTAAAGACATTCTAACAGGATTTCTGAATCAAAGCAACTTTGTGTCCCGTCTATTCTTATTTTTCAAAAAGTTATGACATGGAACAGAAAGATGTAGTTGTCATCAATATATTTTTAATTTTGTGTAGTTGTCTGATATTTTGTTCAAATAATTATATAATCTGTTATGTCTGTTTTTATTTTGTTTGTTTGTTGTAGTTTAGGTACCTCTAATTTTTGGCTGGAAAGCAGTCAATGCAAATTTTGGATGTACAGATAATTACAAATGGTTATAGGCTTTAAATATTATCCTCTTCCAAGTTCATTTGACTGCAAAAGGAATTAAATTAGCCTTTGGTAATGCTGATCAGCATGTTTCCCTGACCTTTTCAACATACCTGTTTGGAGTTAAGAAGAAAGAAGAAAAATTCAAATGAGAACTGGCATATTATGACATTTAATACCTGAACAGAAAACAATATAAAAAATTGATAATAATTAAAGCCAAATTTATGTTCATTTGCCTGAGTTCACCAGATTTTGGGGCCAATATTGAAAAAATGGTCTGAAAACATATTTCCCACTAGGCTAAGACAATTTATAGTAAAAACATTAATAGTTATAACTTTGAATAGTGATATTGCTGACATTTAAGCATGTATCTCTTCCTAGTTTTAGACAGGTTATCAGATACTCTTTTCCACCAAAAGTTAATTAATGACCAGTCACTTCAAGTTTTACAGAAAGTGAACACAGAACAGGCTCAAGCACAAATGAAGTGAATGCATTTACTTTATTTGCATGAATATTCATGAACATTGATTGTTAGTGTTCAGTGAATTCTACTAGTTAGAAAATGGATATGATGACACTTGGGGATCTCTATTCATAATGCAGGCCACCAGATGAATTGCTTCAAGCTGGACTGTAGGAATCTAAAAGGTGAGAAACATCCTAATCTTAAAAACATGTTATGAAGATTACTATGCTCAGACAGTAAACTAGAAAAGCAAAGTATATTATCACTAAGAGCGTCAATACCAAAGTCAGCTAAGAATTGGAGGCTCTAGAAATCACGCAAGCCTGAGTAGAAAACTATGGAAACTACAGAAGGGAGTAAACCAAAGTAATCTGTTACAATGATGGCTCTCCCACTATTGCATTAAAGAGTAAAGAAGTTTGTCAGGAACTAATCCTCTTGAATTCCAGCTTATCCTCAAATATCAGAGGGGCTTTCAGCAGGTGGGTTTACATTCTGTGCCCAATCTGGCAATGTAAGTCCAGTTACATTCAGTATTTTGAATTACCACAATCACAAATAGCGTGATACACCTTCAGTCTAGTAGATTTATGACTGGTGCAATTTACTGAAGCAACTGGCTATTTTGGATTGCTGTTGATAAATATACTATCTGCAAAGCACATGCAAATGCCAAACATATGACTAACAGAACCAACTGCAAATAAGTTAACTTATAAAACAAGTCTATAGAGGCTGTTAGCTTTCCCAGGCAAGTACTTAGTTTAACTGAGAGCTCAAATCTCACCCAGTAGGCCTCCCTATGGTGGGGGAAGAGAGGTTAAGCCCTTTATTTAGTCCCAGAAGTCAGCGATGTCCTCAGGGTTGGCTATGCAGTTTATCAGTGTGGCTCAGGGATGGCTATCAGTTCTATACTGCTATCAAGTTCCTCATCCCTGCATTGATATCATCCAGCCTGGCCATGGTGTCTTCATTCTGATCCACCCTCCATGCTATTTCTCTTAGAGTTAGTACACCAAGTTCTTGTGGTGTTGCCAATACCAAAGGTCGCAGGTTATGTTGCTAAGGGAACTGTCATGGAATAGATTTCTTGCATATCTGCTGCATCTCACCCTGAAATTTTCTCAGTGCTCAATCTTATCTTAAGATGTAGACATACTTTTAATACTTTTTTAATACTTTTTTAATAAGTCATCTTCAGCAATTGTTCTACATACCATTTCCTTTTCAAATACTGAAATGGAACAATGCAACCATCTGACAGGGAGTTCTACCCCTACAGCCTGAAGTGTATAGTATGTACAATCAGTGTTGGTCATCTTTGAAAGATTTTGTGTTGTAATAGGTAGAACATCTATAATGATTTCTATTGAGAGAAAATGGAACTGAAGGTATGAACTGTAAGCATAGTAAAGGGAGTACTATTGTAATGGCTGGCATCCTCTGTGCATATTATTAAAGAAATGCAGTACAATAACTAACTAAATAAATGAAAATAACAAGAGAAAAAATAATAATCTAAGGAACCTACAAGTATTTCTATGTCGTTTACCTAAGTCTTACCTGAATTTTCCCACTTGGAGATATATTCCAAGCCCAGTGCCACACTTTCTGACTCAGGGACAGAGCAATATGACCTTTACCCAGAACCACTAGAACATATCCTGAATCTGAATGGGTAAGAAATGTGTCAAGCATAAAATGCAACATCAGGGAAGAGAAGTCTGAGAGGAAAGATAACTATATCATACTAATGTTATCATGCTTTTTAGAATCCTGCACTTGCATTCTTTTAAGCTACAGCTATCAAGGTTTTTTGCTAGTCACATTTGAAGGATAAATTTTATGAAGTTCCTAAAGATAAAAATATTTTGGTCTAACTTTCTAATGTGCTGACACCCACAGATGCCTGTGAAGTCAGTGGAAATTCTGGGTGCTCAAGAGCTTTGAAAATCAGGTCACTTAATTTTAATTAAATGTCAGAGGAAGAAGCATGGGGAAGGAAGACATGTATAAATACATCTAGACAGAGTTCTGTGATCTCTGAATCTTAAGAGTTCTGTGATCTCTGCATCTTACCTTTCTTTTAATTGGCTAGCTATTACCTTGTGCTCTCCCCATCTGTTTCTTGCATTCACACAATTTTACCCTTTTACTCTGTTGCCACAACTTTTGGGGACAAAGGATAGAATTTAGTGACAATTATGTATAATGCGTAGAACAAACATTCTTTGGTGTCTTGCTAAATACTTTGTCTTTTCATAATATCAACTCATAGCAATAATAATCATGGAGAATGCCAAAGACTTCATCATCTTGATTTATGAAGTATTTTCCACAGATACAAACAAACAAAAATATTATGTCCATTTATTTAAATGAGCAAGAGAATGTTGGTCTCAGTTCTGGATAGAGCATAGACTGTCATCCAGTGATGCCTGCATCACAACAGTTTAAGATCTGGTAAAAGAGCTGATAAATAAATAAGTAAATAAAAAATGCTGCTGTTATAATGGACTTTTAAGAAAAGGTAGACTTTATAGGTATGATTCAATATGACTACCTAATGAAGTAAAGTAGTTGTATAGAGTCACAAAGTCTTTCCAGGTAAAACAGACATAAGTCATGGCATAAGTCATGTAATTAGAGTCAATGGAAAATTTGAAACTTACAAAAAATTGAGGAGGAAAAAGAAAAAGTGTGTGTGTGGGGGAAACAAACTTGAAAGCAGCCTAAGAAAAGCCTGAAGCCTGATCATCATTACAAACGCAAGACAAGGGATATACTAAAGATAGGTAATGTCAAATGGGAACTATAACGAGCCAACACTAAAGCATGGCTCCTTAACAGCTGAATAAACAACTGTAGACCTGCTGAAGCCTTTTATTTTGCTGATAGTTAACTTTGGCAGGAACACATGATGAAATAGGGTATTCTCTGCAAAAATTATGTGAGCAATCATTATTAATGCTAAATTGATCTTGCAGCAAATGATAATAAAAGGATAGCATGATGGGAAATTCCCCAGTGTATATCAATTCATTAATAACCATAGATATTTTTTACATCTGAAGCATCTTTTACATCTGTGCAAGGAGTTATAGAATATCAGTCTAAATATTCATTATTAAATTAATATATGGATGAAAGAGGAGGAAGAATAACTATGGTTCTTAATTCTTTGTTAAAATATTCCTATTATGTCTCTTGATTCCAAACACGGCTTAGAAAAATCTACTGCCATGTAGAACAATCTACAAATGGATCAGCAGTGGTACACATAAAGTTGTGCATATCCGGCATAAAACTATTTGATTGTAAAGTTCACACATAGACAAGTTTTCAAGTCAGAGCTCATGCACACAAAAATAAAATCATGTCTGTAGGCAGTAACTGTATTGTTTTTTGTTTGTTTGTTTGTTTGTTTGTTTTTTCCAATAAGAGCCTGAGAACTCAAGCCAAGTCCACAATTCTAATTCTCCACTTATAACTATGAGTTACTATCAGGTTACCTTCTATTATCCATGACTGGAGAAAAGGGAAACAGATCTCCTTAAAGTTGATGGATGCAGATGGCTACGCATTGTTTTAGAATGTTTTGGTCGTGTAACAAATATGGGTCTTTTCCAGTTCATCCAATAAGAGGAAGAGAAGGAAAAATAAGTAGTTCATCTTTAAAGGCATTAATTTACTGTGAAATTGGTTACCTCAACAGGTAACATCAATAGGTACCTCAACAGATTTAATAACTTCAGGTTTAAATTAATTCAACAGGTAATGACAGTAACTTCTCCAGCAGCACAGGTATTAGGATGATTAGAACTCTTATCTACATGGTGATTTCAAAGTGCATAGAGTTCTTAACATAGATCAATACCTCTTGTATAGCTAACCATTCTTAATTTTTAAATGAAAAATACATAGTCCTTCTGCTTTAACCAGTAAAAGCTCTTTCACTCCACTGTATGCACTATCTATAATAGAAATTTGCTGTCACAATACAGGGCTTATTTGTAAGGCATTTCATTTGACTCTATAAGAGTGTCCCTGACATACAAAACCATTAATTGAGCTATAGCTGTAATGATTGATGAATCTGTTCTTTTAAATGCCATATCTCTTAATTTCATTAAGACAGAATTTCTGGATGCTGTGGCAGTAGGTGATGAAGGAGGAAAAAAGACTGAACATAACATCAATAATTACAAAAATAAAAATAATTTAAAAATGTATGCTTTATTTTTTTGTGATCCATTTGTACAAAAAGGGATGGGATTTCCCCAATTATATATATATATTTAATATTTTTTTCTACTACTATGAAAAATCTCAATATTTTACTAGATGAGAAAACAAAACAAAAAAAAATTAGTTGATAGAATTAGTAAAGTTTCTATAACGATACTCATAATAAGCAAGAATCCAAGAATCTAAATTGTCTAACTGGCATTCACATTTGGTGAGTAATACACACTATAAAAATGTGTGTAATATACAGATGGCAGAACATGATTATCCTTTTCAGCAATGAAAGTAGACTTAATAATGAAGAAATCATGTACAGATCTCAGACATGGTCAATATAAATTGACTACCAAAATATTTATTGTATGCTAAACAGGAAATTCTACATACTTATTTCTTTTATACTTTTCCTACTTTTTGACTGATTAGTTTTGACCTCAGAAACTATCCTTTGTACATACAGTTCTTCTTAGTTACATAAACATGAACTTGAAATTATTTAAATACCACTGATGAATTTTCTTTATCTTCAGACTATTTCATTTTTCAATAGATTTACAAGAACAGAATTTTATTTAAATTATTTAGTATTTCTGTCTTTCACACTTCGTGACTTGGATTTCTTGCTTCTATCTTTTGTCATTTTTTCTTGATAAAGAGTCTAATTGTGCTACACATAGCCAAACAGAGAGAAAGGTTACACATGGATTTCTAGGAACTGGATCATCTTTTAAAGCTTGTTTTTCTTTGTAGAATCCATGAGAACCATAAAAGAACTACAGAACCATATCCTCCAATTTGATATTTATGTCTGTTTCCAAGTTTAGGTAAAAAGACAAAAGAATCACTAAATCAAGATCACATTTTTAGAGCTATTGCTCAATGCCAGGTAGGTGGAAAGAGAAAGAAGTAGGCAGGTATCCAACTTTTTAGGGCTACTAATCTATGTGTTTCTTGGAAGTGAGCCTCTCCTATGTCATTTAAGCTTCTTACTTTCCAGGTCAGACCTATAAAATATCAAAAACTACCAACAAAACCATAACCCTAACAAACAAATAAAACAGATAAATTAAAACTTACATAAACATTACATTCACTGGAAAGGCCTGCTCTTCACTGCTCTTTTAATTCTTATTTTGTGCTTTGATGAGGCCAGTAAAGATGGCATTGGCTGTGTTAAATCTACAAAAAATTAAATCTGCTGTTGTTTCAGCAGCAGAAAGTAATTCAGAGACAGTTTCTGCATGTAAAGAATAGGCTTACCTTTTTAAAAAGCATCTGTAGTGAATTCTACTACTTAATTCTGGGCTGCTGTACCTAGCTTCCTGCTGACAGTGCTTAACTAAAGGCAACAAAAAGAACTGTCTTACAGATATTGTTTATTGAAATGTTAATTCAAATTTCAGGTGTAAAATTATAACGTCTTTAATAAAAGTAGTGCTGCTTTCCTTCAAATACTTCTGTTCTGCCCAAATTGGACCATGTAAATATTACCAAACATTGGGAAAAAAAAAAAAAAAAAAAAAAAAAAAAAGGATTTAAAATTAAAGTGACGATAGTACTATTTGAAATTTCATAATTTTTATCTTTCAATAAGTATTTTTTAAATTGACATTTCTTCTGAATTGACCCCTCTCCTCTCCTCTCCTCTCCTCTCCTCTCCTCTCCTCTCCTCTCCTCTCCTCTCCTCTCCTCTCCTCTCCTCTCCTCTCCTCTCCTCTCCTCTCCTCTCCTCTCCTCTCCTCTCCTCTCCTCTCCTCTCCTCTCCTCTCCTCTCCTCTCCTCTCCTCTCCTCTCCTCTCCTCTCCTCTCCTCTCTTTTCCCTTTTCCCTTTTCTCTTTTCTCTTTTCTCTTTTCTCTTTTCTCTTTTCTCTTTTCTCTTTTCTCTTTTCTCTTTTCTCTTTTCTCTTTTCCCTTTTCTCTTCTTAGATATTTTTTCTTAGATTTTTTCTTGGTATCTTTCCTTAGACTCCAAAAAAAAAAAAAAAAAAGACCAAGCAGAGCAGATAGAGTGTCACAAAAAGGCTTAAAATGTTAAATTGTGTTGCAGTGAACTCGGATGATGGAATCAGTGAGCACTAAGTGCCTGGCAGTGAGATGCTGTGACATTCCCTGTCCGTATGCTGATAAACAAAACATTGTATGGAGAGAATGCCACTTCATTTTTATGAGCTTTTTATGTGACATGGCATATCAAATCTGCCAAGCAGAGGACCATCTGGAAACAGGTCATCAGAATGGACTCTGACACTGTCTAACCGACAAGAGTCAAACCAAAGAACAGAAGGGGGAAACACACACACATACAAAACAAACAAACAAACAAATACTGTCCAAAAGAGATTAGGTAAAAGAAATCCAGTTTCATTCTGCATACTGGAATAACCTATTATTTAATACCAGTCAAAGACTTACTCAATGGAATTTAAAATTTCCTTTTAAAGATATATTCCCTATGGAAAAGCTGTTTTTCGATCTCTTCTTTCTTTCAGTTACAAAACCACAACACTTTCTGAGCATAAGAGAAGTGTTATACTTTTTTCCTCTTCTTTTTCTCCACCTAGGAGATAAAGACATTTTTAATAGCTTCACAGCCTGATGTTCAACACACATTGTAGAAACACTCACTGACAGATTTTTGATAAGTATACTGAAGCCACTGGAGTTCAGCTGAGAAGACATTACACAATCATATATCACTGCAAAAGCAAACTGGTGCTTTAAATGTCCAGTTATTAAAATAGTAGAGCTTCTGGTAGTTTGACCAAAATGAAAACCTATGAAGAGTAATCATTAAAACTCACAGTTGCTGGGTTCTTAAGGCAAATGTGTCATTTATGAAGACATTTTTATCGGGAGTGGTTTATAGATGAAGAATCTTGATGTCAGGACTGAAGGGTTAATATATCCTTTCAGTTGTAAGTCTTGAGGACTGAAAGAACACTTTGTGTGACTGAGAAGCTGACACAGGCTCTCTTTGAAGACAGTCACAGCCAAGAAACATGAACTAAACAAGGCACAGACGGGTCCAAATATACCACAATTCTCCAAATAAATCTGTTTAAGAACACATTTACACCAGCTCTGTGTTGAACTGAAATCACTCAGATAGACATGAATATAGTTCCAGTCTCTAGATTCAGTCTCAGGGATGACTATAAATCTCATTCTCTCCCTCTGTTTTGTTGTTTGTTTTCTTCCTGCTTCCTGTACTGTGTAGGGAAATTAATGTTTCTAGGCTTTGTAATAGCTTGAGTAATAACATAGACTTAGAATGGAGAAGTTGCTGGCAAGAGAAGAAGTTAGAATTCCAGGTTAGCCTAGCAATGAATGAAAATAGAAAAGTTTAATTCTCTGAAGTTATAGTGGAGGGGAAAAGATATTGACAAGTTTACTTTTTTTCTTTATTTTTATTTCCTCCTTTTCTTTTCTTTTCTTTTCTTTTCTTTTCTTTTCTTTTCTTTTCTTTTCTTTTCTTTTCTTTTCTTTTCTTTTCTTTTCTTTTCTTTTCTTTTCTTTTCTTCTCTTCTCTTCTCTTCTCTTCTCTTCTCTTCTCTTCTCTTCTCTTCTCTTCTCTTCTCTTCTCTTCTCTTCTCTTCTCTTCTCTTCTCTTCTCTTCTCTTTCTCTTTTCCCTTCTTCTCTTTTTCTTCTTTTTTTCTTTCATTTTTTCGTTTTTATTTTCTGCTTCTACATTAAAATAAAATATTATACCCATAGGAAATGCAAGACATCCTTTACCCTAACGCAGTTCAGGTTTGTTCCTGAAGGTTTTGGTGTTAATGTGATTTATGGGGATGTACTAGAACTAGAAACTAGTGAGAGTGTAACAATTATTTACATGCTGATACTCCAGAAATATTTTCCCTCATGTAAAAACATGCTCTTATTTTATTCTGTTCTTCCTTTTAAAATTTGTTTTTTATCATAATATATTATATAAACTTTTGAATACAGTGATTAAACACATTCATTTTTAATGATAATTAATAACATGGGGAAGTAGAAATTTCTACTTCATATGCAGCCAGACACTAAAGGCCAAATGTCAACATAATTTTACAAAATATTTACATGAAAATTCAAAGGGAAAAAACTTTTCCTCAAGTGACCTTGGAGAAATACTATCTTGAAGTACAAAGGAAACAGCACAAGTATAGAGCCTGCACAAATGCTGTGGCACTCCTTGGGAAGGATAAGAACACAGTATCTCCTCTACAGAGACAAAGCAGAAGACATTGCAATAAAACCAAGGTCTGTCAGGTTTTGTAGGAGTATTTTGACATAAGCAAGCTCTTCTTCCAAATAATTAATAGGTCTCTTTCTTTCATTGTTCCTTTAACACAACTCGGTCCAATAGATCCATTAGGGAAGTTAATTAAGATGTGAGAGACAGACTGAGATTCCCTCTCTAGTTTAATTTGGGTGATCCGGGTGATCCAAATGACCTCAAAAGGGCCACTAGATATTCTGTTAATATGTTTTTCTTTTTTAAATACATTCTCAATAGATATTTAATTGTTATATTTCCATAAAGGGGCAAGAGTCAGTAAATTGATCTTTTTCAAACAGGAACACGGGGAAAGGATGTGAAATCTGAAGTGGGGTTCTTTTCTTTCATGTTTTCTGTCATCCTCTATAGAAATATAGGTTAATGGATGACATGCTGCTATTTTCTACTTCAAAATACTGAAATATAGAATTTAATCTTTTTGTTGCTATGACACCAACTAAAAAAAATAGGTCAGATGTTGTGTTAAGGAAAGATTTTGACTGATAAAACTATATGACTGCTCTTACTGAATTTGTACATGTTACTATATTTTAAATATATGTGTTTACTGTATGTATTTGTTGATTCAGGGGACAAATTTAAACTTTCTTTTATAGATGGAAAGATGAAACACAAATAAAATAAATACCTCCTCTGGACAGAGATGAGAAGGTGTGTTATTGTACAATATCAACCAGTTGTTTCATGGTCCAGTGCAACAATACATTCAAGGTTAAGTATCTAAGACCTTAATTCCGTAATGAATGCAATTTTGGCATACATGGTGAATAAAATGGCTGCTAGAATGTTCATTTTGTGTTTCCTAAAGAGTAAATACATGCAAGAAACAAGACAAAAGGGCAAAGTGGCTTGGACAGGAGAAGAAAGAGTTATTCTTTGGAAATCAAGCAAAGGAACTTTTAAAACACAAAATATAATGGATAAGAAGTTTTCAAATTTATTTTATTAATTATATGAATTATTTAGAATTATTTATGTAGGAAGATTTCTCCCAATGCATAAAGATAGCAAACAAATTGTAAAAAGACAGAGAAGATTGGTTACTCTGCAGTAAATATGGAGCCTGACAAATCAAAACAAGGCAAAGAAAAAAGGAAGACAATTTATATGTTCAAAGAATGAGGAAAGAGAGCAAAAATTGGACTGAGACCAATCAACTGGAAGATTATTCTTAACAACACAGAAAAGGTGCACTGTTATCAAGTTTATATATAGCAGTTTACTCACGATAAAAAATAAATAAATAAATAAATAAATAAATAAATAAATAAGATACTTGTTTTAGGTTATATTATGTTTAAGTTAAACAGAAGACCTGAAAAAAAGAATATCTTTGGTTAGAAGAAATGCAATGAATAGGGAAAATATTCATAAAATTAGAGGGAGGGTGTAAAAGTATAAAGAAAGAGAGTAAGGTAAGAAAAAAACAGTGTTACTGAGGAAGATAAGTGCCATACGGTCTGATTTGTGAAGTCCTGTATAGATGTGTGCAATTTCTCTTGCACATAGATAGAAAATAAGATTATGAAAAAAAAATAATCCAGTGACTTTATTTAAAATGCTGTGACATAATATTTTTATCATAGGCAGAAAAGTAAGTGTTAAGATCTTAGCTAAAGCAATATTCTGCTAAGAAGTAATGGCAAAGATTGCTAGACACTGCTAGACCATTTATGCACTGGTCAAAGAAGCAGGGAAAATGTGAACTCTGTCTTAACTGAAATCAGCCCACTGCTGTTTTGTTGTTGTTGTTATTGTTTTTAACCTATCTTTAAATGTAATCAAAAAATAAGGTAAAATGTACTGATTACCTTTCTCCTTTTCTGTTGATTTTTTTCTAGGATCCATGGTCCCTAGAACATTTTATTCCTCCTTAGGAACAAACTTTTAAGCTTATATAGGGAAAAATTAAAATTAGAGTGTGGGATGACAAAGAGGTGATCTGAGACAGCCAGCATGGCCTCACCAAAGGCAAATCATACCTGACAAATTTGATGGCCTTCTATGATAGAGTGACTACATCAGCCAACAAGGGAAGACCAAACAATGTCATCTACCTGAACTTCCGTAAGGCCCATGTGACAGCAAGCATAGGCCCATGTGACAACGTGACCTCTAAATTGGAGAGAAATGGATTTGAAGGGCAGACTATTCAGTGGATAAAGAATTGGTTGGGTGGCTGCAGCTAGAGAGTTGTGGTTGATGGTTCTACATTCGGGTGAAGGCCAGTGATGGGTGGTGTCCCTCATGGGGTCTGTCTTGGGACCAGTGCTTTTTAATATCTTTATCAATGACACAGATAGTGGGATTGAGTGTACCCTCAGCGACTGTGCAGATGTTACCAAGCTGAGTGGTGCAGTTGATACCACACATGGAAGGGATGCCATTCAAAGATACCTGGACGGGCTTGAGAAACAGGACCATGCAAACCTCCAGAAGCTCAACAACTCTAAGTGCAAGGTGCTGCACCTGTGTCAGAGCAATCCCACACATGAGGACAGACTAGGAGAAGAACTCACTGGGAGCAACCCTTCAGAGAAGGACTTGAGGGATCGGGTGGACAAAAAGCCTGACATGAGCCAGCAGTGCGTGCTTGCAGGCCAGAAGGCCAACTTCGTCCTGGGCTGCACCAGCAGAGGCTGTGGTGGTTTTACCCTGCTGGGCCACTAAACTCTACCACAACTGCACTCTCACTCCTCCTCCTCAAAAGAAGAGGGGGAGAAGAAAGTATAATGGAAAAAAAAAAAAAAAAAAAAAAAAAAAAAAAAAAAAAAAAAAGAGCTAAACAGCTTAGATAAAGATAGGGAGATCACTCATCAGTTATCATTATGGGCAAACCAGACTCAGCGTAGAAGATTAATATAATTTATTGCCTATCACTAGTGGTCTAGAATAGTGAGAAGCTAAAAACAAACTAAAAGCACCTTCTTCCCATCCACCCTCTGCTACATCCTCCTGCCAAGCAGCATAGGGGAATGGCGAATGGGGTCTGTGATCAGTCCCTAACACTTTGTCTCCACAGCTCCTTCACGGTCTCTCTCTGCTCCTGCTCCACCGGGGGTTCCTCCACAGGCTGCAGCGTGGAGATCTGCTCCATGTGGGACCCATGGGCTGCAGGGGAACTTCTGCTCCATGCCTGGAGCACCTCCTCACCTCATTCTGCATTGACCTTGGGGTCTGTAGGGCTGGTTCTCACTCCTCTGTCCCAGCTGCTGTTGCACAGCAGGTTTTTTATTTATTTGTTTGTTTGTTTTTTCTCCCTTTTGTTAATCTGCTCTTCCAGTGGCGTCACTTCCTGGCTTGGCCCTGGCCAGCAGTGGGTCCCTTCTTAAGCCATCTCTAGCTGGCTCTGATCTGACATGGGGCAGCTGCTAGCCTCTGCTCACAGAGGCCACACCACTGCAGCCCTCCTGCTACCAAACCCCCACCCCATAAACCCAATACAGAGGGGTGGCCAGCAGGTCGAGGGAGGTGATTGTCCCCCTCTACTCCACCTTTGTGTGGCCGCACTTGGAGCGCGTAATCCAGGTCTGGGGCCCCCAGCACAAGAAAGATGTGGACCTGTTAGAGTGGTTCCAGAGGAAGGCCACAAAGACAAGATGTTCAACCTGAAGAAAAGGTTCTGGGGAGACTTCATTGCAGCCTTTTGGCACTTAAAGTGCTGTAATGGCTATATAATGGCTATATAAAAAAGATGGAGAGCCACTTTTTTACACAGGCAGATAGTGATTGGACAGTTGGGAATGGTTTAAAACTAAAAGAGTGAAGAGCTAGATTAGATATTTGAGGGAAATTCACTCAGAGAATGGTGAAGCACTGGGAACAGGTTGCCCAAATAAATTGTGGATTCACCATTCTTAGGGGTGTTCAAGACCAGGTCAGATGGGACCCTGGGCAACATGGGAGACATCCATGGCCAAGGCAAGGGGACTGGAACTAGATGATCCTTAAGTGCCCTTCCAACCCAAGCCATTCTCTGATTCTATATTCTTTAGGATTCTGTGATGCTAAGTGGGAACCAGGTACCAGTGAAACAGAAGTAATTTTCCACACTCCACATCAATCTAAAGCGGCAAGAGTCAAATTATTAGTACAAATTTCATGAAAGAAATCTTCACATTCCCTGATAATAATTCAACAGAGAATTCCAAATCATTATTTAATACCCTTTATTTCCTGAATCTGTTCTCTGGACTGGTTATCAAAGGGCATAGAACACCCTGAATTGAATCGTATGTTTGCACTGATAATGGTACTGTGGCTTCATGTTTTTTCTTTTATGGCAATTTAGTGTTAATGTATTTTGACAACAGATGTAATTTGTCTTCAGTGAAGTAAGAGGCTACAGCAGGCAGTCTGGGAAGACCTTTCACGTACAGTTAAAGTATCTCTGTTAACATTTAACATAGTTATGAGGTTTTGATGAATCATCTTTGAACAAGATCTATAACACAACTCATTAGACCACATTTGGATCCCCATGCTTATTGGAGTGCACAAAGTAATTGTCCTCACTATTCATACAAATCATATATTGAATGTATAAATTTAAAGCTTTAATTTGAAACATATCAAAAATTGGTGAAGCTCCCTTTCCCACGTAAACTGTTAGAGAGAAGAGGGAGAAGGTGAGGAGATTCTGGGAAAAAGAAAACAAACAAACAAAAACAAACAAACAAACAAACAAAGCTGCAGCCTGAAGCTGAAATAACTAATCTCTTTGTGAGTTATGTGGGGGTTTTATGTTCTGTCTTACCTTACCTAGCAAGTTATAAAAAAAAAACATAGCTTAGATACCCTAGCCAGCTGCCACATTTATGAATAAAGGCTCATTCTACAATGCTACAGATGGGCAGGTATAGATATACCTATTTCTGTACAGTAGACAGTAAGTTTATTCACAGCTAGCAGGTCAACTCAAAATACCTGAAAAAAAAAGTTCAAGTCATTTCTCTGAGGATGAAGGGGGTGGAGGGTGGGGTGGAGGAGAGGAGAGAGACACCCTACAAAGAAATAGTATATGACATTGGAGAAGAATTAAAAGTGGCAACACAAAAGTTTTAGTGGGTTATGTGCTAGTTAGGCCTTACCCTGAAAGATGTTTTTATATACCCATTAAATGAATTCAGATATTGTACATTTGGTTGTGTTGTATTCATGTTGACATACAATAAACAACTTTGGAATCTATGCAAGCATAACAAAGAAAAATAAATAGGAAATTGGTTTGTTATTACATATCCAAAGACTATGAATTTCATTAGGAGTAATTACTAATTTGCAGTGTTGCAAAATATTATGTCATAAATTCTTAATGTTATCACTATTATTAAGAATCATATATTCATTAACACTAGAGGACACTTAAACAGCAGTTAAGTACACAAATCTGCTGAAAGAATATGTACTTTTGTACATGTTCTGTATAATATTAACATGTAAGTAGAGAATGAGGGGGACTGGGAATGTTAGGTAGCATATAGCAGAGTGTTCCTTGAAATATTTCCTGCCTTTTATTTCTGTACACCACTGAGTGCAAGCAAAGTACTTTCTTGCTAAAGTTTTATATTATATTAAACTTTCAGGAGTTGAAGAAGGACACCATGATTTGCATATTAACAACACTGAGAACAGAATGCCTTGAGCCAAATCTAAAAGGCATCTCTCCATCTTTTGCTTACATAGTTATTATATAACCATTATGACACTCTCCTTGGCCTTTCTTTTCTGACCAATGTACCTGTAGAATTTCTTCATGTTATTCTTTGCATCTCTTGCCAAGTTTAGTTCCATCTGTGTCTTGGCTTTCCTGATCCCATCCCTACACATCCAGTCTTCATCCCTGTACTCTTTCCAGGGCACATGTCCCTGCATCCACTGGCTGTGAGTTTCCTTCTTACAACTCAATTTGACCAGCAGGTTCTTGCTCAGCCATACCAATTTCCTGCCTTTTGTGCCTGGTTTCTTACACCTGCATATGGAGAGCTCGTTTACTCAAAGAAAAGTGTCTTTAAAGAGTTCACAGCTCTGATCAGTTCCTCTGTCCCTAAGGACAGTGTCTGAGAGAATCTTATCCACTAGGTCGTTAAACACCTGGACATCCTTTCGCATTTACATGAAAAGTACCCTATATATGTGTGCATACACATACATACATATATACAGATACATATGTGTATATACATTTAGTATTAATTTAGTATATTATATACATTTAGTAACTGTTAGTCAAGTGATTCTCGATTAACAGTCTTAACTCCCATCCCCATAGAAATTTAAACACATTTTCAATTTTCAGGAGAGCACCCTAAAAACCATTCTGAGGGCTAATCTTGGAATTGAGGAGAGACACTGTGCTCCTAAACATTGCTGCAGAGACAGAAAGAGGAAGTTTGGTAAAATAACCTAAAAGTTAAAGTATCTGGTTAATAGTGGTAAATATTTGCTATGTGTCAAAGGTCTCCGTTATATATTTTAGATTAGGCAATTTTTAGGGTAAATACAGATAGGATCCATAGCATGAGCATAAAATACACTGTTTCCAAGTTCTCAAAAATGTGCTTATACCACAAAATTGTACTGCTGTCTGCTCTGTCTTCCTCTGCTTTTAAACCCATTTCAGAAACTGCTTCTGCTTACAAGACAGGAAAACCTATACCACAAGGATGTCTGTCCCTACATTTGAATAGAATGGTCTCTGACTTGCATTTTCTGCTGAACTCAGTGTTGTCAATATATGTTAAGTTCACTCAGGGGATGCCTAGTCAATAGGACCCATGAGGAAACTTGGAACTAACAATGTCCAAATCAAGAATCTCAAACATCCCTATGAAGAAGATGGTTGCATCAATTTTTTGTGCACTACATTTTCTGCTGATGCAGAACTTTGACACCTAATAAGAATGCTTCTTAGAAACATGTGACCTGCTTACTGCCACAGGAGACTGTATATAACAGTGTTCTGCCTAGGAAACTTAGCTACTAAATTTGCATCTTATTTTTCGTCCCATCCATTCAGAGTCCTAATAAAGAACTGGTGGCATGTCTATGCAGAATTCCATCCTGGCTGAATAATGAATTCTCACTATACCCTGAGGAGTTTCAGGATGCATTAGGTGTCTAATAAGTCTGCAATAATTTACTACCAACAACCATAAGCAGGCACTATTCTTTTCATGGACTCCTCCTAAGGCTGCACACTTCAATTTCATTTCCATTCCAGTTTAATATTATATTTAAATTTTACTTTTTGGAGATATTCTAGATGTGTAGTAAGGGACTAAATTCACTGGGTCAATTACTAATATCAAATTCCTATTTTTTTCCCAGTGTTTGTGAACATTTGTCAGTAACAGTTTCATTCTTTTCAGGGGATAACAGCACTAACGTGGCTCTATTCAGCTTCTGAGGAGAGAAAGGAGTTAAAGAAAATTCTGCATGGTATACAAGTTATCCAGCTGGGTGATTTTTCTGTCTGCCTGATCTAATTACCTTTATTACCACCTCCTCCACAAATAAAGAGTGAAGCTTGTCTTTTTGTGGATTCAGGAAAGTAGGCATTTGATAGCTGCAAGGAATGCCTTCCTTTCAGGGTTTGAAATCTTGTGCTATGAATCTATTGAGACTCACAAAGTCCACAAAGATCTTATTGTTTTTCTTTGGAGTGATTAGTGTGTATTTGCCTCAAACTGTTCTTGATGAAAAATGTGGGTGCATATTTGCTTGTCTCTTTCTGTCTTTGTCGCTGTCTCCATCTCTGTCTCTGTCTCCATCTCCGTCTCTGTCTCTGTGTAGAACAGAATTTTTTCTCTTTTCCCCGGTGCATAGTATCTCTGCTTGGTGTATCTAATTGATTTTTCTGTTTCAGAGGATTGGAGCTTTGCCAGTCTTCTAGGGTCTGCCTGAAGCTTTTTATAGATCTTTCCTTCCTGCTACCTTTGCTTTCTTTATGAGTCTTTTACAATTGTCAAATTTTCTGTATTTAAGCAGTTTTCCATTTAATCTTTTTGTTGTTTAAACAAGAGATGAAAGGAACTACTACTTCCTTCAGGTTGCTACTTTGATATACTTTCCAGGATAAGAGGGTGGATCCCTATTCTTTCTCAGAGTGACAGATGAAAACGAGATCAAGGGCATGCTTTGTGGATGTCACAAGGAATTCACAAGTAATTAAAGAAGGTCTGAAGATGTATTGGTGTGTGACAGAAACAATTGAAGTACATCTAAAACAGTTTATAGTAGTGTCATTCAGATTATAGTAGTGTCATTACATGATTTTACACAGAACCTGGCTTATGTCATTAGTAACAACTAGACAACTTTGAAGACATTAAGATGTGTGTGTAGAAGGTTGCTGAGGTTACTGAGGGTTGGAAGAAAGCATTTTTTGGTGTTTTCCTTCTACACGTCTCAGCTGGGTCTTTCAGAAGGGCAGCGTTCCAACATGCATTATGCCTCTCTTCCTAGGACAACTGCATTTTTTGACCATTTTAGAGAGAGAAAACAGAGGCGAAAAGATGGAATAATTAAAAATCAAAACTAAATTTTCTTTTCCTCTTGGCTATTTCAGACTAAAACATGGATTTAGGTGCATCTTTCTGTAAAATATATTGATCCAGGAGTTTCAATAACTTCATAATTTTAATTGAATTTGTACTCAGATTTCAGCAGGTGTAATAAAATCAGTTTAATCTGAGGTCACAGAAGGTGTGAGAGAAGGTTTTATCCAGTTAAATTGTCTTATTCCTTTATCTTACCTAATCCATGAATTCAGTGCTAATATGTGAAAATTTAAACTAGCATTTTAAGCCATATACACATAATTACTAATGACCACTTAGAGAAATTGTACTGTGATCTGTATTATTTTTCCTTAGATAAGGAAGAAATAAATATGAAGCTAAAATACATTTACATAATATCTATGCAACATACAACATGATTTAATAAGTTACTAGTATGACAATAAGTTACTGGAAATTATGGTATTAATTGGTCAGAAAACAATGTTATAGGAAGTGCAAAAATGAGAGGTTTTTGTGTTATTTACAGTGAGGTCATAGTTCCACGTCTTGCTAAATTCACTTTGAAATGTATTCAGTCACATGGCACCAGACCATATGATTAAAGCACTAATGCAAAAGCAATGCAGAATAAAGCATTCTGCTCAGTTAAAATTTTCTTAAAATTTTTGAAGAGCTATTTTTTTCAGCACCCTTTTCATTATGTGCTTATACTAATCTATAACTAGAACCTCTTCTGCCTTTTTGATCATAACTTCCCAGTCTTTTCTCCAAAAACCTGGACATCGGATGTCAGAAAGGTGTTGCTGTCCTTATCTGTGAGAACATATCCCCTGCATATTTTTATTCACCTACATCCAATCCTTTCTTCATACTGTGGGAAGATTTTTCTTCCTTTAACTGTCTTGATACTTGTTACTTCAGATCTCATTAGCCAGACCCTTATGTCTCTATAACCTAAAGACATATTACTACTTTAGATTAGGCAGTAGGAAAGGATGGAATCCACCAGAATATAAATTAGCCACTCAATGATTTGTGTACCTTTATGCTTCCAGCTAGATTTCAGTATTAGATGTTCTTAGATGCTGAAATAAAGACTCCTTAAAGAGAAAACTATCAAGAGTGTGAAGAATTTGATAATATCTTATGCCTTCTCTATACAATGCTATCAGAAAATAAATATGATAGCACTGACGATTTCACAACTTTTGTTAGCTGCCTGTAGAACTCCTGGTTTGGCAGTCTATAAGAGACCCCCACCAGGATGCTTCCTTTGTTGGCCTTCCAAGTAATCCTAACCCATAAGGACTCAACCTTATCATTCCCAGCCTCAAGTTCTAGTTGTGTGTGTGAGAAAAAGTTCAAGTTCAAGTTTTGTGTGTGAGAAAAAGATTTGGATATTTAGATAAAGCCTCCATTATAATTTACAGGCACAGTAAAGTAGCCAAGTCATCTACTGGCACATATGATATACAATCTTTAGATGACCTCAAACCACCTGGAGTATCGGGCAGGCAGGATTCTTGATAGCATGAAGATGGTACCAGATAACATTTGAAGAGCAACTAACCCATACCTTCAAAACTCTGACTGTCTCAAAAAGCTGAATTCTTATGAATGGTTTAACATACCTTTGTCTTGCTCCACATAGCAGTTTTATTATCCAGAATAGAATATTTTTTTTCCTAACAATATAACCACTTTAGGCTCTCTGGCTATTCCTGCCTGTCTACTCAATACATATAATGAAAGAATGGGCAAAGCAGGTCAAAGGAAGAAAAAGCAAAGCAGAAGTCCTCAGATGTTTCACTGGAACTAACGCATGCTTGCATCCAGTGTAAGAAGAAAAGAATACAAAAGTTAATGTGGGTGATACCAGGTGATGGGAAAACTTGTCATGTTCCTGCAGGGTTTTAGGTCCTCGCAATGACCTTGACTTCCAGCACTCTCCTCTCCAGCCCTTAGTGATTTTTAATTCACTGCACAGTTATATGTATCTGTAAATAGATAAAAATGAAATGTATCTTAGAGATAAGATCCATTTTTAGCTGTGCATTTTTTTTCCATTTTGTTTTTGTTTGTTAAAACTTGCACTTTCTTTTGTTCAGTGGATACATTTTCTTTAGCATATGTAAGTGAATGAAAGTTTTATGGAACTGACTTACCATGCAGGGGAGAGCTCTTTATGAGCAGGAAAGTAGGGAATACAGATCTGCAACACTAAGCAAAAAAAGATCTGGGAACAGTCTAGAAAAGCAGTCAGAAATCAAGATTTTATAGCTTATTTTTTTTCTTACAAGTTAACAAAATGCATAGCAACAGTCATGGATCTTGCATAGAATAATTTGCCAGAACCTATGTACAGTTTGGCCCTGCTGGTTCTCCCAGGCAAAAGAACAAGTGACAGCAGGCCTTGGTTTAAGCTGTTGTTTGAGGAAAACTTCCTGCTCCCAGCTTTCTGCCATCTGCTCCCCTTTGTTCTGCAGGAAACAGCAAATGAACAGGACCTGCCTCAAGCCTGAGAGAGAAAAACAACTCTGTTTTCAGATGCCTGCACACTGTTTTCACTGCTGTTTGAGAACAGCTGAAACAGTGATTGAGGAACTTCCAGTGAAAGTCAGTGTCCCCAGTGAACTCATTGGTCATGACATCATGCAGTAGGTGTGATCACTGCATAGCACAGAAGAGATCACAGAGAGGTGCCTGTCTTAGTTTTGTACAAGGCTTGTGGAAAAGAAATGAATGGATATACAGTTATACTGAAAACTTGAGAAAGACAGTAATCAGAATAAGAATCAGAATCAGAATCATTAAGGTTGGAAAAGACCTCCAAGATCATTTGATCCAACTATCCCCCTACCACCAACATCACTCACTAAACCATGTCCCTAAGCACCACATCCAACCTTTCCTTAAACACCCCCAGGGATGGTGATGTCACCACCTCCCTGGGCAACCCCTTCCAATGCCTAACCACTTTTCTAAGTTTCTCCTAATCAGCACCATCTCCCAGAGCAAGGTAGACCATTCACCATGTGGATGAATTGGAGATGAAATGGAGAAGACTGCTTCTTAGATTTGTGGTAAGGATGAGCAAAATGATGCAGGGTGTACTCATTATTTGCCTCCTTTATCACAAAGGGGCCTCCTGTGATGTCAGCTGCCACCTCAGTGTACGTTGGCACCCACCGTATAAAAAGGGCTGCCCTGTGTCTGGCAACATCTTGCCAAGCTTCTCGCTCCTGCAGCTCAAGGAGACTTGGAGTAGCCAGGGTGCAGAGAAATCAGGCAGGAACTGCCAGCCTTTGAGCAGTGCACTGCAAAAGCCAAAGGATGGATGTAATGTTCCATCTGGGACGGAAGAGGAAATCTCAAGAACTGGATGACCTCAGTGGCCACCCCTGGTAAGCGTCCAAGGCTGGATGAAATGGTGTAGCCGGGGAGAAAGAGGAAATCCACACAAGAACTGGATGACCTCGATGGCCAACCCCCGTGTAAGGATGCAGAAAAATGACGCAGAAAAGGAATTGGACCCACTGACAAAGTTTTTGCAGACCATCAGGGCATGGGTTGACATTAACAAAATGATGACAATTTGGGACAGATAGCCAGCAACAGTGTTGGTGCAAAGCATCAAAGTTGAGCCTGAGAAGAGCAATGTCCAGGCCACAGACAGATGCCTGCCAACAGACTTGGCACAGACTGTCATGGCACAGCCTGAGAGGAGCAACGTCCAGGCCATGGACAGACACCCACCAACAGAATTGGCACAGACCAGCAGGATGCAGCCTGAGAACAATGTCCAGGCCACAGACAGATGCTCACCAACAAAGTCAGTGAGGACTATCACAATGCAAAATGAGAAGACTAATGTCCAAGCCACAGATAGACACCCACCAATAAAGCTGATACAGACCACTATGGTAAGGGGTGAGGCTGATGTCCAGCCCAAGAACAATCACCCATGAAGTAAACGGGGGCAGACCATCAAGGGACATCCTGAGGAGGACAATGTTCAGCCAGGGACGGATTGGGGGAATGACTGTGGATTTGCCACAGTTGGGAAGCGGGTGTACATGTACATTAGTGCAGCTGTCCCCTGCTTGCCTTTCACTTGCCACCAATAAAAGATGTGTTATGTTTTAAACTATCTTTTTCATCACATATCCTAAAGTCCTATCTACATATTAATTGATGCTTGTTTACATTCTAAAGCTATTGAAATCTTCTACTAGTGAATTTACTAGGGAATACTAGGGAAAATCAACTCATATAGATTAAAAGAGTGCTAAGAACTGGATTTGCTTTAATAGTCTTTTTCTAATTCTTTCTTCTATTGTAAAAGTAGAGAAAGAACACTACAGCTTGCAACTGCTTTAAGCAACCAATGACTGGTTTCAGAGAATGTGCTATAGTGAGAGGGATTTCAGCATGGAAATTCCCTTTCAGTGGGGTGATCATTTATATTCATGCATGCTTTGGCTGGACAAGGCTTGTAGAAATAGGAGCATCAGAAAATTGGCATAGCAAATAATGATAGTAATAAGATATTGTGGTGATCCACAAATGCTTGCGTTATGGCAGAGAAATAACCTCAAAGTTGAAAGAAAATGGTGAGAAGATAAGGACAAATTTGAGAACAACAGCGAGTAGAAATCCTTTGAATTTGTCCTCTCAATCTGTTATGACAAAGTTATAAGGATGTTGTGGGTAGCATCACCTGAATTATCTCATCTATTAAGCTGGTAGAGGCTAACTGACTAACAGCAAAGTTGAGTGAGGTTAGAATTCAAGCTATTGGCTTTCAGAGAGCTACATCAAGTGGTATTTTAATGTTGGCCATCTTTTCAATGTATACTTCCAAAAACACTATTTTTCCCATCAAAAAGGAAATAATGGACAGCTCTCCACAAACACCAAGGGGACAGCACTACTGCCAGAAGGGAAATCCCCAAAAACCCATTCAGAGACTCAGTTCTTCTTTCTCGGATTCCTCCATTCTTCTTCTCAATAGGCCAACATGTGTTACATTACATCCAAGCTTTTTATTAGCATTCTGCTAATAAACCATGCTGTTTTTTCTTTCCTTGTTCCCTCCTCTCAGGATCCTCAACTCCGCAGAACACTCAGGTATGCTGATTTTTCTTACAAAGGACAACAGATAATACACTGTATGAAGAAAGAGGTTCAAGAACAAGGTGGACACTATTCACTGATGTGTTTCATTTCCTTTTCTTTTAGCTGAGTTTATAATGTTCGATAAAATGTTGACAGTTTATTCTGCATCTATACTATAGATGAAATGGTTTTGCAGAAATAAATAGGTTAGAATTTCACTAACTTCATGTCATTTGTATTGATCAATAAATAAATCAGAGTTGGTAGACAATTGATAGCAATATGTCTCTGAAACATAATAACTTAAAATTCAAATTTACTTAAAAACTCAAATAAAGCACCATTTTATATATAGTGCATCAGCACTATGTACACATGAAACTATAAATTGATGTCAGAACCAGAAAAAATGGTATGTTATGTTCATCAAGGAAAAGCAGCTATAGTTTAGAACGTCTGCTTTTGTCGATGAATAGTGAATTTCACAGAGGTAAATTTGTCATCATTGATATGATGCATTTCCATATATCAAAATGTAAATGTAACCAAAGGCAAGATAAGCAACAATCCTTATATTTCAATCCTTATGTCCTTATGTGATGGGGAAAAAAAAAAAAAAAAACAAAAAAGCCTGGATTACTGGAAAAGGAACCAGGATTTCCAGGATTTTCCAAGGTAAACACAGAATTATAACTCATGTCACAGGTAGGCTTTATTTCTTGTTTCCTGCATAAATTCTTGAATTAGGGAAAAAAAAAAAAAAAAAAAAAAAAAGTGAATTTGCAGGGCAGATCTTGAAGACATTCTAGAACCCTTTCTTTTACCTTCCTTTTTTTTTTTTTTTTTTTTTCATTTTTTATGGAAAACATTCCCTGTATAGATAAACTTGAGAATGTAAAACAAATTATTTGTATAATTTATATAATTTTTTTGCCTCCACTCTAGTCTGTAGTAAAGTGGGTTGAAGAGATATACTATTCAATCTGAGAGGACTGAGCAAACTTCTTTCCCCATTGAAATTTAAAGATATGATCATCACACTCTATTCACATCATCAAAACATGAATGAAAATTGCTATGATGTTTATCTCACCTATGTTTAGAGTAAAGCTCATGATGTCATCTGAAGTCCATTTGCCAATGAATATGAATGATTCTATCTCCCATTTAAAGTTCTCTACTAGACCCTAATCGTTATTTTATATTTAGCCCTACATAACTATTCCTAGCTTTTGCAGCAGTGATGTACCATATCTCTTTATTGTACTTTGATTTTCATCTTTATCTGTTTTGTTGTTGTTGTTATTGTTGTTGTTGTTTTTGTTTTTGTTTTTCTGGTGTAGCTCATATAACTGAATCAAACTTTCTTATCAATCTCCATAGTTCGTTCTTTGTTCACAGTTGTTTTCCTAAAATACACTTGTGCTCTGCTAGCAGTTAACTGAGAATACCGTCGTTTTCTTTCCCAGTGTCTGAAAGTTTGTCTTTGATTTTTCCAGTTATTGTTCCTTCTTTAATATCTGTAGAGAATATACAGTAGTCTAATTACTGTAGTCAATCCATATCACTTGATTTAATCACGAGAGGAGGCTAAACTGCGTGATGATTTACTTCTGTGAAACTCCTTATAAATGAATTGGTGTCAGAAGAGAATTTTTCTTTTGGTATATTTCTCTCCTGCTATATTTCACAGACTACCTTATAGATAGAACTATAAAATTGTGCTATTAGATGTAATCTTCATATGTGAAATTGTTGCAGTGCCTTAGTACAAGGGAAAAAAAAATTAAAAAAAAAAAGCTTAGCATTTAACCTAATTTCTGAAGAGCAGAAGCCTGAGTTTAGAGAACAGAACTTCATGATGTTTCATGATGCTATGATGCTTCATACACCGGTGAGCTACCAGGTAAATAAATTACTCTCTGGAAGTTTACACAAAAACCTTAGAAATACCAACAGATTTGTCTTTACAGTCTACAGTTATTACTTGGAAACATTAAAAATCTGTAGAATATGAGATAGAAGCCTTACTGTATTTATTGCTTACATACATATATACCCCTGACAAGGGGTAGGGGCTGCCCCTATTGAACACATGTGGAACAGAGGGCCAGACTGTCCACAAGAGACAAGGGGATGGACCCTTGTCTCGGCTCGGAGCAGAAAGAGATGTCTGCCCCTGACACCCACAGTGCCACCTACCCCCACGGTGTCCCTGGGAAATAGATTTGAGGCTCTCAGGGAGGTTGCAGAAGACACTGAGGGTATGGACAGTAGTCCGAACCCGGGACTTTTGGGGAGAAGAGAGTCAAGATTGGGGGAAGTGCAGAACATGCACTTCCGGGCCGGATGGAGCAACGCATTGTAACTGGTGCCACAAAAAAAGAGTGGAGAATCCTGGTGATTGGGGACTCCTCGCTGAGGGGCACTGAGGCTCCCATTTGGCGCCCAAATAACCTATCCAGAGAGGTGTGCTGTCTTCCTGCGGCACGTGTCAGAGATGTTAGGAAGGCTCCGCCACAACTCGTTAAACCAGAGGACTACTATCCTCTTGTAGTCATTCAGGTTGGATCCCAGGAAGCCGCTATTAGAAAAATGAAGAATATTAAAAAGGACTTTGCATCCCTGGGGAGGTTGCTGAGGGGATTGGGGGTGCAGGTAGTGTTCTCCTCTGTCCTCCCACTGGGTGACTGGGATGCAGATAGAAGGAGCAGAACAGGACAGGTAAATGACTGGCTGAGGGGATGGTGTCTGGACCAGGGATTTGGGTATTTTGATCTTGGGCCGTCCTTTGAGAGGCCGGGTATGTGGGCTACGGACAGACACCAACTGAGCAAGTGGGGCCCAAGTGTGTTGGGGAGCAAGCTCTCTGGGCTGATTACCAGGGCTTTAAACTAGGTTTGATGGGGGAAGGGAGGGGAGCTAAAGGTGACAGAGAAGGGCTGGGGGAAGTCGTCACTGCTGTCACTGTTGAAGACAGGGAAAAACTTCTGAGCTCTCCCATAGGATTGTCTGAGGGCTCCTTAGAGAAGGTAGCATTCCTGATCCCCCGTCCAGTAACTTCTTCTTGCATCCCCCCAGGGGTAACTGCACCTGCTGCTTCCCTAAAGTGCCTGTACACCAGTGCACGGAGAATAGGAAATAAACAGGATGAGCTCGAGATCTGTGTTCGGTCACGGGCCCATGATCTCATTGCGATCACTGAGACATGGTGGGACAGCTTGCATGACTGGAACGCAGTCATGGAGGGCTATGTCCTCTTTAGGAAAGACAGTCTGGGGAAGCGAGGGGGTGGGGTTGTCCTTTATGTGAGGGAGCAATTAGAGTGTACCCACATCCAGCTGGGGGAGGGTAAAGGACAAGTGGAGAGCCTGTGGGTAAGAATTAAGGTGGGGGTCTACTACAGTTCTCCAGACCAGGAGGAGGAAGTTGATGAGGCCTTCTATGAGCAGCTGCTAGTAGCCTCACGATCATGAGCGTTGGTCCTCATGGGGGATTTCAACTACCCAGACATCTGCTGGGTAAGCAACTCGGCCAAGCAGGAGCAGTCCAAATGGTTCCTACAATGCGTTGAGGACAATTTTCTGATGCAGGTGGTAGAGGAGCTGATGAGAAGGGGGTGCTCCTGGACCTCATTCTTATCAACAGGGATGGCCTCGTTAGGGATGTGAAAGTTGGGGGCAGCTTGGGATGCAGTGACCATGAGATGATGGAGTTCCAGATGGAACTAGTCAAAGGAAGTAAAGCTAAAAGCAGGATTGCTACCCTGGACTTCTGAAGAGCCAACTTCGACCTCTTTCAGGACCTGCTTGGGAGTATCTCCTGGGATAGGTTGCTAGAAGGCAAGGGTGCTTGTGAGAGCTGGGCTACATTTAAGCAGCACTTCTTCCATGCTCAGGGTTGGTGCATCCCGAGGAATAGGAAATCGGGGAAGGGGTGCAGGAAACCCGCATGGATGAGCAAGGAGCTCATCAATAAGGTCAAAAGGAAGAGGATGTTCTATGAAATGTGGAAAAAGGGCCTGTCCTCTTGGGAGGAGTATAGATGTGTTGTCAGGGCCTGCAGGGATGCGACAAGGAAGGCTAAAGCCCACCTAGAGATGAGGCTTGTGAAAGAGACAAAGGATAATAAGAAGGGTCTTTTCAAGTATGTAAACAGCAAGAGGGAGACTAGGGACAATGTGGGTCCCTTGCTGAATGAGGGGGGTGTCCTGGTCACAGGAGACGCTGAGAAGGCAGAGATACTGAATGCTTTCTTTACTTCAGTCTTTGCTTCAAGGACACTCCCCCGGGACTCCTCGCCCCTGACAATAGGACAAAGGGTCTGGGAAGTGGAGGGCTCCCCCCCTGGTGGACATGGGAGTGGTTCGGGAGCATCTGAGTGGGCTCAACGCACACAAATCCATGGGTCCCGATGGGATGCATCTGCGTGTGCTAAGGGAGCTGGCAGATGTGATCGCCAAAGCGCTCTCTATCATCTTTGAAAGGTCCTGGAGAACGGGTGAGGTGCCTGAATACTGGAGGATAGCCAATGTCACTCTGGTCTTCAAGAAGAGCAGGAAGGAGGATCTGGGAAACTACAGGCCAGTCAATCTCACCTCTGTCCCTGGAAAAGTATTGGAGCAGCTTGTTCTGGATGCCATCTCCAAGCAAGTGGAAGAGAAGGTTATGAGGAGTAGTCAGCATGGATTCACCAAGGGGAAGTCGTGCTCGACCAACCTCGTTGCTTTCTATGATGGCATCACCAGCTGGGTAGATGGGGGGAGAGCGGTAGATGTCATCTACCTTGACTTTAGCAAGGCTTTCGGTACTGTCTCCCATGACATCCTACTAGCAAAGCTGAGAAAGTGTGGGATAGATGAGGGGACGGTAAGGTGGGTTGAGAACTGGCTGACTGGCCAAGCTCAGAGGGTGGTGATTGGAGGAGCAGAGTCTGGCTGGAGGCCTGTGACTAGTGGTGTTCCTCATGGGTTGGCGCTGGGTCCGGTCTTGTTCAACATCTTCATCGATGACCTTGATGAGGGAATAGTGTCTGCCCTCAGCAAGTGTGCCGATGACACAAAGCTGGGAGGAGTGGCTGACATGCCAGAAGGCTGTGCTGCCATTCAGTGAGACTTGGACCAGCTGGAGAGATGGGCAGGAAGAAACCAAATGAGATTTAATAAGAGCAAGTGTAGAGTCCTGCACCTGGGAAGGAACAATCCGAAGTATCAGTACAGGCTGGGGGACGACCTGCTGGAGAGGAGCTCTGAGGAGAAGGACCTGGGGGTCCTGGTGGACAACAGGTTGGCCATGAGCCAGCACTGTGCCCTTGTGGCCAAGAGGGCTAATGGGATCCTGGTGTGCATTAAAAGGAGCATGGTCAGCAGGTCAAGGGAGGTGATCCTCCCTGTCTACTCTGCCCTGGTCAGGCCTCAGCTGGAGTACTGTGTCCAGTTCTGGGCTCCCCGGTACAAGAAAGACAGGGATCTCCTGGAAAGAGTCCCGTGGAGGGCCACAAAGATGATACAGGGCCTGGAGCATCTTCTATATGAGGAAAGGCTGAGAGACCTGGGTCTGTTCAGCCTGGAGAAGAGAAGACTGAGAGGGGATCTCCTCAGTGTATATAAATATCTGAGGGGTGGGGGACAGAAGGATGTAGCCAACCTCTTCTCAGTGGTTTGTGGGGATAGGACGAGGGGCAATGGCTGCAAGTTAGAACACAGGAGGTTCCGCACTGACATGCAAAAGAACTTCTTCATGGTGAGGGTGACAGAGCATTGGAACAGGCTGCCTAGGGAGGTTGTGGAATCTCCTTCTCTGGAGATATTCAAGGCCTGTCTGGACACCTACCTGGGCAGCCTGCTCTGAGGAACCTGTTTTGGCAGGGTGGTTGGACCTGATGATCTTTCGAGGTCCCTTCCAACCCCTACAGTTCCGTGATTCTGTCATATGTTTTCCATGGAAATTGAAATGTTTAGTTCAAACTTACTAATGGTGATAACCAGCAAAGTAATACCTAGTGGTCTTTGATTAAATCACTTAGAAATTTCACTTTACTCAATTAGCAATACTATTTATAGGATACATAATTCTGGATAATATAGTGGTTAATTCTGGTAAGCCTTGAAAAAGTTTTTTAAAAGGCTTACAGGTAAAAAAAAAAGGGGGGGGGGGAGAAAGATATAACGCTTGAATCGCTTTTATCAATATTTATATATTTATGAAATGTGGCCCTAATTTTTTTTCTTATATTAATTATATTATATTTATTATAATATATTATATTGTATTATTACATTACATTGCATTACATTACATTAGTTATATAATCATTCCTTTCTATTTAGTTTATTATTCATTTGTTGCCTTGACCTATTTTTTTCTTCCTTTTGCATGAACTAATCGATAAAACTTACTGAATGCTGCCCTGTAACAGTTTGATATTCACTGTTGCTATAATATTCAAATAACTATGATTTAATCTGTTGTATTAATATGAACATAAGCAATCACAGAAGCTTTCTCAGTAGACATGCAATACTTTCTAATGCTTTCTAATATTTTCTAACTTTTTTCAGTCAGTGGTGAGAAACAGACACCTGTGTACATAGACGTGATGTGATTGGGGAGCTCCTTTGTAATAAATGGCTCAGTCTTCAAAATAGGACTATAATCAAAGTTTACAATTTATTAAAGGAATAGAGGTAAGCAAACAGCGCTGGGTGCACCAGGAGTCTCTGCTCCACCAAGACGCACACCAGTTACATCAAACAGCTGATTTTTATGCTCCTAGGCTGATACATATTCATTACTACTTCTAAAAAAAAACAGGGTTATTATAATTAGTTTCCGGAATCCAAACCCTCCTACTGGAACATGTGTATCAGTCTCTGGTGGTCCCTCTGGGGGTCTCTGGGGGTCTCTCGTGCTGAAGGCTCATAGTCATCCTCCCTCTTGTCCTTCTCCTTTGTCCAACTTGGCTGTATGTCAGAGACTTGTTCAGCATCCCCTGCAAGCTTTGTCTTTTAGTTGTTTTTCAGCTCTCCCCATCTCCTTAATCTCCTGGACAGATATCAGAGACTTGCATAGTGTCCCATGCAATAGTCATAATAGCTAGCATTTATTCTGAAACCCCACAGCTATCAGAGACTTCAAGGAAAAGTCTACAAATACATTTCCCTTCAAGCTCTCTATTGACAGGAATTGCTAAAACATTCCTTTGCAAGATACAAGAACTATATACATTGACCACTCTGTTTTTCTTAGACTTGTGGTTATACAAGGGTATGTAAGACAGAAGGTCACATTCATCATACCATGCGGCCCTAGCACTGTTCCATACTGACACGAATCAGATGAACATATCACACATCCCTGGAGCCTCATTTCATTCTGCTTTCTGTCCACTTTGTACAGGATTTCATTGCTCCTCTAAGAAAGACAAGATATCCCACCAAAAGCTGCACATTCCTAAAACTTCATGTTCCATATGTGAATTACGCAAGGTAAGTAAGGAACCCCAAATCCACCTCCAACAGGCAAGAACTAATGTTTCACATAGCAATCCACCTACCATTTAAAAATATTAGTCAAAGATTAGCTTGTATATTTTAATGTAATTTAAAATTTGTGATAAATTAATCCCAAGGTTCCATGACTAATGTGTGTCTGAAAGGGGCAGAAACTTGCTTATTTTTTCCAGAGGCAAAAAAAGATATATAAACCACACACACACATACACACACACACACACACACAAAATAAAAAATAAAATTAAAAAATTACTTAGCATGTCAATAAACTTAGAATAAAACATAAGGCTTTACAGAAGTAAGTAAATACAATAAATAAATTAGCAATATTTAAGTGAAAGATGTATTTCTCTTTACGTCATTTGACAATAGGCTTTAGGAGAAATCCAGAATCAAGCTTCTGGCTGGATATCAACCTCTTTCTGCCATGTAGAACATTGCATTGGTCAATGTAACTACTTATTGATAATAATAGAGCAGAAAGGGATTCAACAATAAAGAAGATGTTATTTTATTGTAGTTATCTCATTTTCTCTATCAAGCTACTTCATGTTGACTTTACATCAGAAAATACTTCACGTTGACTGAGGCTGGCAGACGTAGATAAATTCTGTACAGAATCTAGGGCTGTATTTTGCTTGACTGCCTATTGGCATTAAAATTGGAAAAAAAAATGCATATCTGTTCTGAAAAATATTGAGAAATTTAAAAATTGGTGACAGAAGGGTATCCATACAGACAGAAAGGCTGCCCTTGTAAACAGTGAGAAAAAGGAATTTGAAATATGGCCATTTATTAAAAGATCAAGTGTAATGTAATATAACTCCTAGGATACATAACATTAAAAAAGAAAAAAAAAAATCTTTTTTTTTTTTTTTTAAAAAAAAAAAGGATTAAAAACAGCCATCAGTATAGACTATGTTTCTGTGTTTGAAAGAGATATTTTTTACTCTCCAGTACCACAGAGAACAGAGCATACAGAACATCACACATAGAAAGTTTCACAATTAATATATATATATATAAAGAATGGGATTATTAACTCTAGGTGCATTTGTGGAGAACTTTAAAGATGAACAAGGCTTAATTGTCTTCAGTGTCTCACAGAAGTCAATGCAATAACAGAGCAGAAAAAATCAAAGCTGCATGAGTAACAAACCCGGCATGTGGTGTCAAGTCATTACAAAGCACATTGAGATCCCCCTTGGTGGTACTGCTAAATCTAAAACTAGATGGAATATATGAAATAATTGACTCTTCCTAGGGTTGGTTATCTATTTACAGGATCAGTTTCCTTCTTTTAGAAGTGAAGAATTTGGATAATTGCAAACATCTGAATCTAAAGTTATTCTACTTAAGAATGGAATAAAAACTAGCAAAAGGCATAATGAGAGGACGATGACACTTAAGAGATTAAAGAAACAATTTTTGAACAAACCACCGAAAAAAAAAAAAAAAAGTATACTTGTTTAAACTGATATTAGTCTATGCCAATCAATTCAAATTTGCTGATTTGTATATGGGCATTGGAAAAGCATGAGAGTTTATATGTACCTATATATGTATCTAAATATAAACCATAGGAACACATTCTTATCCCTACACAAAATTAGTTATTAAAATTTTTCAGACCTGTTTAAACCTTTTCTCTTTTATACTAGTTGAATAACTGAGAAAATATTCCTCTGAGGAATGGAAGCTGGATATTGGCAATGCTGTTTTACAATGAATCACCTGAAGTCTTGACCCTGTCTTCTTGCACAATGCAGCTAGTGCAGCCATTGTGGGCTAGTTGTGAAATTTGGCAGTGAAGTCCCTGAGATGGGTTAAAAGGGTAGGAGTGAAATTTTCCTTTCCTGGAATACCTGTTATATTTAGCCACATCTTATTGTTAATGTAAATTTAAATGATCTGGAGCTTGTTCTTATGCTGTATATAAAAGAGTATAAAAGCCATTTTTATGAATATTGAAAGGTTATTTGAAAGTCCTAAACAGCCTTTGTGAGACTTTTTTTTTTTTTTTTTTTTTTTTTAAAGTACCTCAAAGGTACTTCTATGTGAGAGATAAAGAGATGGCACACTAAACAGTGCACCGAGTAGTTCTACCAAATTTTGAAGTTGCACTACATGACTGCTTGGACCTGACACCACCTTTCATGTATAGTGACTTTTTTTTTTTTTTTTTAAAGGAAGTGAGTTTTATGTGTTAGCTTGAGGGATAGAAAGAGGTCATCTACATGAGTATTATATTTTATATGAAGAGAAATAAATGAGGGTATAATAGGAATTTAACATTTTGGTAAGAAGTATATTATTATTGTGTTAGAGAATTATTTGGTGCTTTTCCAGATTTTGTGGGATATTCTTTATTTTATTTTTGCATAGAAGATACATGTTATTATATCTTGAGAAACATACTAGAAATTGTGGCAAACGTTACTCTGGAAATATAAAAAGATAAACATTCTAACAACTATATTTATAGGTCTTCTCCTAAGCAGAAGTTAACATTTCCTAAGAATATCATTCATTCATTTACTGGTTAGTTCTGATACATAAAGTTATGGATTTTTTGTTGGTGCGAGCTCAAAGAAGCAAAGTGAATTTCAGTTCAGCCAAATGGAAAGTCATGCATCTAAGAAAAGGAATACATAAAATACTGGCAGAATGTGTGGTACTTAAGTGTGTGTCTACAGATTTATCTGTTAGAAACTCTGAAAAGAACTTGTCAGTCTTTGCAGCCAACCGTCTAAAAATGTGCTCCTTGGCCTATTATGGCCAAGACCAGTAGTGTAAACCTCTTTAAATGGTTTCATAAATGACCTAGATGCAAGACTTTAATGTACACTAAGTTTGCAAATGACACTATATTTGGAGGAACTGTTGAGTACGAGGACAAAAAGGCCTTGACAAATTATAGGGCTGGCCCACCATGTGAAATTTTTAAAAAGCGAGTGCACCTGGGATGGATCAACCCTGGATATACATGTAGTTCTTATGGTCCCAGGGGACCTAGAGACTGGAGAACAGCTCAGTGGTAAGGGATCTGGAGGTCTGAGTTGTGAGCAAGTTGCATACATGTAGCAGCGTGCCCTGGCAGCCAAAAGGGTCAAGTGTATCCTGGGGTGCATAGCTATCTGGTCAAGGGAAGTGATTTTCCCACTCTGCACTGCTGCAGCCTCACCCCAAGCACTGTGTACAGTTTTGGACACTACAACATAAGAAGGGTAAATAAACTATTAGAGAGTGTTCAAAAGAGGGCAACAAAGATGTTGAAGGGTCTGGAAGGAAAGACATATGAGGAGTGGATGAAGTCATTCAGTTCAGCCTAGAGATGGCTGAGGGGAGGCCTCATGGTGGCCTGCAGCTCCCTTAAAAGGGAAGGACAGGCACTGAGCTCTGCTCTCTGGAGACAGTGGCAGGACCCGAGGGAATAGCACGGAGATGCAACAGGGAAGGGTCAGACTGGGTGTTAGGAAAAGGTTCTTCACTGAGAGGGTGGTTGGGCACTAGAACAGGCTCCCCTGGGAAGTGATCATGGCACTGAGCCTTCCAGAATTCAAGAAACATTTGAACAACACACTCAGATATAGGGTTTGATTTTGGGGTGGTTTCATATGGAGCCAGGAATTGGACTCAATGATCCTTGTGGGACCCTTCCACCTCAGGATATTCTAGTATTCTGTGATTCTATGACTCTAATCCTCATTGAATCTACTAGTTGGAATAAGAAAATAAAATTACTTCTGTATTTTTATAAGTAAAAATTACTGTTACTGTTTAGGTCTGATGACCATACTCTGTAAAGGATGTTGGTAAATTGGCGCAGATGTGGATATAGCCAACAGACCACTGAGAAACTATAAAACATGTTTTGTGTTGATCACATGGCTATTATTTTTATCAGTGACAAGACACTTATAAGAAAAGTTTCCTAAGTATATGCTGAGCAGTCAAGGTATATACAATGAATTTTCATGAAAAATCTATTAAAGGAAGGTATAATATGCACAAACATGATTAAAAGAAAAATATGATTTTAAGAAAGATTTTATTTATTTATTTTTAAATAGTTTTAACTAGTTATGGACAGGAAACAGAGAAGGTCTGTAAACTGTTCTTCTCCCATATAATTGCAGGTTTTTTTTCAGTCAAATTAAGAACATCCTAGGTTTCAGAACAGTCTCTGAAGCTCCCTCTGATCCTTGGGAAGGGACTTGTCTGGTTTCTTTCTGCTTCTTTCAGAGCCTCTTGGACTTCATATAAGCTAGAGTCTCTCAGTTTCTGCCTCCCTTTCTGATGACCTTTCAGAGACGTGGTGCAGTCTGGAAGCATTTCTCTGATAAAGCAGGATCAGTCACTCCCTGGAGACTGGCCACAACCTGTCATCACTCCGGATTGTCAGCGGTGCTAAAAGAGTAATACAGCACGCAGCCAAGTCAAACAGTCCATCACACCAAGACACATGACTTGCTAGTAAGAGGCAGATAGACTAAATATAGAATCATATTTTAAACAATAAGTAGTGCAAACCACTAAAATAACTGAGCATAGAATATTCTTTGCATTTCTAATTCTCTAGATCAAGGTCTGTTATTTTTTATAGTTCAAAAAGTGAATTTGACTTGTAGTATGCAAAACTGTAAAATTACATCATGTAAATATTAAAATATTTACAATTTTAAAGATGATGATTTTGTGTTTATATTTCCTAATGTTTTCTGATTGTCTTCACTGCTTGTGAACAGTGGAAAGATTTTAAAATTCCCACTGTAAATATTTTAGAATTTTCTGTAACCATTTACACAAGCCCAGTCTTAAAGTAACAGACTACTGTGCTTATTATGATTATAATGCTTTCTCTGAAGTGGTGAGATGTTGTAGATAGAAATCACTATAGAACTTATCCCATAGTTCTCATATTATGTCACATCACGTCATTATTCATTTTCTATATATAGGAATGAATTTGCATAATATGTTCAAGTACTTGGCAAAATATTTGAGTACTTGAGAAAACAGCTACAAAATACACCCAAAAAATAATTTTCAATATAAGGTGCAATATCTTATGAATGGAAGAGGCATAAAACAAAATTTTAATTTCTTGAGAATAAATTTTATATTACACTAAAGACACAAACTGTCCCCATGCAACCTTGGTAACTACATGTTATTACTTGAGAACAAAATAAGCATATTTTTTCTTTATTAACAGTCTATGTAAACCTCTGTGATTAACAGAAATTTCTGATCATTCCCCCTAAAATATTTAAAATTTCATAAAATATTGGATACCATTCAAAAAGCAATTATACCACATCTCCTTAAAAGGCTTCCTGATTTTTTTTTTCTTTCCCTATTTGAAAATAATTGTCTACAATTAGTATTCATTACCTTACTGTTTAAGTAACAAAAATCACAGAATAATGATCCACAAAGCTTAAGCAAATCTTGTGGTGATAAAATTGGGGCATTTTTATTAGCTGTTATTCCCTTCACAAGAAAAGGTGCCCTAATTCATTATTTACAGAAACAATCATATTTTAGGGAAGCAAATGCTTGTGGGCTTTCTAATCATGAGACAGCAATGTTGTCCCACAATGCCATTGTAAAGTAACTACCTGTCAATGAGGATGTTGGTTCACATCTGCAGGACAGATAGTGAAGGAAAAGGGAAGTAATAAGGCATGAGTCTGTGCTTTTGTTTTAAGATTCCCACTGCAAATACAAGTAAATGAAACAAACAAAAGGCCAGTCAACCAACCAAACAAACCAAAAAATGAATCATTAACAAGAGTATGTGAAACAAAAAATCAAGATACAAGTGGATAGAAACAGACTGAGGCTTTTTTAAATGCCTGTCTTATCCTCAAACAAAGCAATGAATCTAAACAAGAAAGTAGATATGGAAAGAAAAATTAATCCAACCATCTGTTATGCATCTAACAATGAAAGAATACCAGGAGATCAGGAAATTCAAGTAAAAGATTAAATGAAATTCTATGAAGTTGTCAAGGTGGTTTCTCCTTCAGATGATGAGAGGCAGAGGATCTGGCAGGCAGATGGTAGGGGTAATCCTGGAAACAGGCTCTCAAGACCTAGTATCCCAAGAAAGCCACCCAAGAAACATTGAGAAAAGTAGGATTGTTTTGTTTACAGGTTTTGCTTTTTTTAGCACTTAATGAAATCCAGAGCATTCTCACAACATGTTTCAGTTTGACAAATCAATATTTTCCAGTGAAAAATGGCTCCATTGGGGAATTCTGGGCCAGGATTATTTAGGCTGGTTTTCAAGAAAAACAGACATTTTAAACATTAGCTGTTCCATTCACTTTTTGATATTAAAAATTCTGAACTGCTGAAGGAATACAAAGAAGCATTTGTCAACTATGATGATGCATTATTATTATGTTTCTGAGAAGGCTTATACAAAGAAATGAAGTAATTTCTCACTAAATATGTTAGTTCTCCTGGAGAATGATATTTTGTAACACGTGGTGTTTTTCCCCTCACGTTTATGTGGTGCCCTTTTTTTCTCTCTCCTGCATGCATACACATGCAAAGCCACATGTATATGCACACACACGCTCTTCCCCTCTCTTCCAGAGACCTAGCTGATAGCCAGTCTTGTTCCCAAATCCACCATTTTATAAGAAGGATGTATTCTTTTTCCCCATAGCACTGAATGACTCGAAAAGGCCCTGCTTCAACATTGCTGTCATTGAACTGCCATGCACTTCTGCCCACTTGTGTGGTTGGTGGAGGGGAGGGTGACAAGGAATCAGGAAGGAGGAGTGGGTGGCAGCAGCTGGCTTCTATTTGGAGGAAACTATTTGGAAAACTGTAGAATTCTTGTATCTGTCAATGTTATAAAAAAGTCTGACATGCCTAGCAGTAGGCAGAAGCAGCTGTCAGTAGTAGTATAATTTATTAGTATCTCTTTTTGACTAAGATAGCTGACAGAGTACCATGGGAGCAAAGGGGAAATTTGCCAAGACATTGGCTTTCACCTGAGGCTCAGACTCCTGATAGCCCACTATGGAGTGTACACAACATTAAATATATACTGATTAATTCAGTGGCTCAGTCCACCAACTGTATTGTCAGTGATAAGGTAAATGGCTGAACCATCACTCCCTCTTCCAGCTGAGACAGTCCCACACCCAACTTGCTGACTTCAGAAAACAAGAACAGCTAGACTTGTCCCTATAAAAGATGGCCTGGAAGAAGTTTTTATGTGCATGTTGTAAAGCAAAAGCAGAGAGACAATGAAAAAAAAAAAAAAGTGATAGATAAAGAAAGAAATTTAAAACCCACACAAGTAGTAATTACCTAATAATTATACAGTAAGAAAATCAATTTGACTGATGACATTGCGCTGCTGTTATCAAAGATATAGAGTGAGTATCAACCAAAAATTAAAAAATAAAAATAAAAATAAAATTAGAGGAAATCAGGAAATCAGTTGTCTGCATTCATTAGATGAATATTTGAAGGTGGTAGTGAAAAGAAGGCAGAAGACACCTGCTTTTTCAGATCTTACTACTGCTTGGGAAAATATCAGCACCAAGGTGACTCAAGAGAGCACCCCAGAGTACCCCTGCACAACACCACACACAGGGGCAAATATCACTGTTAATATCACTGTTAAAAAGCCAACATTTCCTGCTTTTTATTTTATTTTATTTTATTTTATTTTATTTTATTTTATTTTATTTTATTTTCCTTTCCTGAACTCCTGAACAAGAGCAAGAAGTAACTATAGTAACTCTATGGTAACTACTGGTAAACAGTAAAATCTTAATTGTGAGTCCTAAACATGTTATACAGAGGATAATCAGGACACAAAAGACCAAGCTTTGTTTAAGAATTGATACCTCCAAGTATCATGGACATGATTGCAGACAAGAGCTGCTTCAATACTTCAGTTTTATTATCTTAAAGAGTTTATTGTGAGCCTTTCAAAAGTTTTTGCTACCCAAGAAATAGAAACTGAATTAACAACTGCCTCAAAGAAGCTAAAGAACAATTTCTAATTCAATCTATCATTAATTGACACTGCTTCACTGATGTTATACAAAAAGGCAGGTGAGATTAAAAGGAAGGGTTAAGTAGTAACAGTTCAGAATGAATTCCACATGGTCCTACAAAAACAGCAGAGTCTATTTTCGTATGCTGAAGAATTTTTGTATAATTCTGTCCTTTTAATCTTCTCAGCTGGTGGAAAACATACGTCTTTAATAAGAACTGCACAAATCATGATTTTATTCAGCTAAGATCTGAAAAATGCATTTTCAGTGAAATGCATGAAAATGCTTTGTTGATCCTTACATACAATTAGGTTCAATTTGCACTTGTTGAACTTTGAGAAATAAGCATCTATATTAACACTTCAACGCTTTCTACCATTTCTACCATTTCTATCTTTCCCTCTACCCTCTCCCAGTGATTGGAAAACAAAGGTACTAGTTAGTAATATTATGAATCATATACATTAATAAGCATTATTATAATTTAGTTTTTAATTGAAATATTGAATGCTTTTCAAACAAACAACAACAAAAAAGTGAAATTATAAATATATTTTTTATTTTTTTTCTTAATGTTCAATATTTTGTTCAGTTTTTAAAGCTCAGCTTCATAATTATTTAAGCCTTGGTGAATACATTAAACTTTCTGGGTAACATGTTATTCTATAATTCATAATTTACTTTCTTGTTTTGTTTTGTTTTCTTTTCTTTTCTTTTTTTTTTTTTTAAGTGCTTGGCACTGGTAACGATTCAATAGAGTGTTTTTCACTGAACCTGCAGTTTCCAGCATTGATAAAGTTAAATATTTCTCAGATAAATGCTATTTGATTTATATATATATATATTAATAGTAATGTCACTTAACTTTTCATACATTATATAAGAAGAAAAAAAAGCTTTCTGGATCTGACTTACAGCTGTCAAGCACTCCTTGTCTATGTATGGGGTGTCTCCTGAGATATTAGTGCAGGTAGTGCAGGCACCAATGGGTGGATTATATATCATCCTATGGAAATGTTAAATAATCTTAAATACACAGTCTTAAAGTATTACTACTTTGATCTTCATATGCATCATAATCAGAAATTCTAAATTAATTTCTCTCTTTGAAATGTAAGTGAAGCCTTTATTCTGTGAATACTATAAGCTTTGCAAAGAGATATGGTGCCACTACCAGTCTTTCCCATGTACAGGCTTTTCCAAAATCAAGATATGACACAGACTGTATCAACCTCATTGAGAAGCAACATTCTGTGTATAAGTACTTTCTTGCATAAAATATTTTTCTCCAACAAATGAGAATATTCAGATTTGATTTCAGCCTCCCAAAAACTTTTACAATATTCTTTTTTAGTCTTAGTTTTCTGATCACATCTTAATTCTGGTCTGTGTTTTAATCTCTACACAACTGAAAAACAAATAAAAGAAATAATATAATGAGAAACATCACCAAAAATACTGTCTTAGCTTTACGGTATACAGAAAGGAGCAGAACATTTTCAAAATAAATTTTCTAAATTATCTCAAAGTAAATATATATACATATATTTACTCCAGAACCATGAAGACAAACTTAATCCTACAAACTAAATATTCTTCTGTCCTGACCCAGACCAAGTCAGACACCATGACAGTAAAGGACTTTTTTTCCTAGCTGTGTTATTTAGAAACCTTTAAAAATGGCTCACTGGTCCCATCATCTTGGTTAATGTTAGGTTATGTGATAAAAGACTTGTCTCCACACATATGAAGAAGCACACCAATACAGTGCTTAGTAGATGCACCCCAATGCCCCAGTTAGAGACATGAGGCCCTGGCCTGGGCCCTCAGGTCTGTCCCTGATGATCCTCAGCCTCAGGGTTCAGGAGACACCCCATACCAGAAGTCCATGGGTGTTAGTCCCTGGACGCTTCACAGACCAAGGGAGGTCACCGCCCATGGGTACAAAGCTCATCATGAGGTGTGGAGGGAAGATCATATTTCAATTGCACAACGCTGATTATGGGATGTTTTGAAAAGAAACCAAAGGTGGAGAAAGGGAGTGATTGAGTTCATTTGGTGAGGAACAGCCATGGAGAAATAAAGCAATAAGTTGATAAGAAGGGGCTGATTGCAAGTTATCCATTGCAGGTCAATATGTCTATCTTCCTGTGCCTTGCATCTGGTCAGCATGATCTGCCCCCTCTTCTTATTGAACTGGATTTCTAGCATATGTCCTAGGTGAGGGACTCTTTACATCTATGTGTATGGGTATATTGAGTTTACGTGGCAAGGTTTTGATAGCAGGAAGGCTGCAGGGGTGGCCTCTGTGAGCAGAGTCCAGCAGCTGCCCCATGTCAGATCAGAGCAGCCAGCCAGCTCCAAAGAGGCCCTGTGTTGGCCAGAGCTGAGCTAGGGAGTGATGCTGGCTGGGCCTCTATGAGAGCAGATTGAAGAAAGGGGGTAAATAATAACAGTAATAATAATAATAATAATAATAATAATAATAATAATAATAATAATAATAATAATAATAATAATAATAATAATAATAATAACAACTGCACAAAAGAAGCAGGGAGAGAGGAGTGAGAAATGACAGAGAAACAGCGTTACAGACACCAAGGTCAGTGCAGAAAGAGGGCAGCAGGTGCTACAGTCACTGGAACAGAAGTTCCCCAGCTGCCTGCGGAGAGGCCCCTGGTGGAGCAGGCTGTCCCCCTGCAGATCACGGTGTACCACAGTAAGGCAGATCGCTGTGCTACAGCCCATAGTGAGCCCCTGAAGTACCCTACCCCAGGCCCTGGGTTGCAGCTGCAGCCTGTGCAGAGGAACAGTATAAGACCAGGTGATCTGGCAGGAGCTGCAGCCTGTTAAGGGTTGCTGTCTGTGGGAATCCCATGCAAGACCCATTTGGGAAGGATGGCATCCCATTGGAGGGACCCCACATGGAGCACGGGCAAAGAGTGACTGTTAAGGAGCTGCCAGAGACTAAGCATTAGGAACTGACTACAGACCCCCAGTTCCCCATTCCCCTGCACTGCTCAGGGGGAGGATGGAGGGTGGATGGGGGGAAGGTGTTTTTGTTTTGTTTTGTTTTGTTTTTAGTTTCTCACTTCTCTAGCTTGTTAGTAATAGATAAAAAATTATATTGATCTCTCTGTGATGAGTCTGTTTTGCCCATGACATTACTTGTTGATTGATCTCCCTGTTCTTATCTTGACCCTTGAGCCCTTTTCTATCATATTTCCTCCCATTCTTCGTTTGAGGAGGGAGAGTGAAAGAACAGTCGTGGTTCAAGTTAGGTGCCCAGCAGGGAAAAACTACCACAGTGCTGTGTGTGTGTTGATTCCAGTAATGGAAGTGGGACCATGTGTCTGGGGATCAGCAAATGGAGAGATGAGGGGGTTTATGGTGTGGATGCATATGCATATGCATGGTGTGTAACCCTGGCAAACACCAAACTGGTGTGTGATGTGAACAGGATAAGAGGCTTTGGAGGCAGGCACCAGAATTGCCCTAATTGGATACTGGAGACACCTGAAGGTCTGCAAGTTGGTTACTGAAGGTCCAAGCCCATTAATAGGGAGTCAGTGGGGTCTGGGGACTGGCTCCTGGTAAGGCTTGTAGGTCTGGGCCAGTTCCTGGGGAGAACTATTTGCATGTGTGTGTCTGTGTAGCTCGGAGAGATGGAGATACAGGGGCCAGCTGCTGGGTCTCAAAGGCCAGTTACCAGAGGAATCTACTAATGGATTTTTATGTTGATCAACCTGAGAGGGGAACAACACGAAGCTGTTGGTAGTGTCTGCATTTATGCAAATGTTGTGTTTTCTCTTTGTGTTCATCTGTGCAGCCATCCATGCATGTATGCATTGTATGTGCATGCACATGTGCCTGTTGGAATACATGCTGAGCTTGGCTGACAATTGGACCTGGGGATATGGAGCTGCAGCTGCATCGCCTGTTGTACTACCAGTTTCAACAGCTTTTAACAGTTTAGAACCATGGGACACGTGTATAATTTACATGTTATTACCTTCTTTACAAGAAAGACCATAAGAATTTATTCTAAATTGATATTACATGGATGCTGAGAAATCTTTGCTTAACCAGAAATACTCTTCTGTAAGTAATGACTTCAGAGACCTTAAGGTAATTTGTAGCTGGCCAGAATGCAAATAAAAACAGAAAGAGAGGTTTCAGATTTAAAGGTTCTAGTTCTTAAGGGGCCCAGTTCAAAAAGGTATTTAGTAGCTAAGTTTTCCGTAGGATACTCAATGTAGACATCTGTTATTGAGGAAAACAAAGTACATATACTCTCCAATCTATCAGACTAAGCCTTCTTGAAATGAGTGGGTATTTATCATAGGAAGACCCATCTTTGAAGACAGCATTGAAATAGTCAGCTAGCATGAGGCCTCACTGTAGCAATGTACACTTACTGCTAATTTTAATTTCTCAGAGCTTTGTATGGAGCTTGAGATCAGTAGCTATTTCACCTAGAGTTACAACTTGTCTTTGAAATAGGATGCACACCAGTTCAATCTATTTTCTGTCAAGTTCATTAGAATGGACTCTTTCCAGTTGAAAATAGTATTTCTGATAAGTTCCTCTTGTGCAGTTCACAAATCCATGTATGTACAAAGACTTGTTTCTTGTATATCTTCCTGTTGTTTTCCCTATCTAGTGTAAATAATTCTGCCTCAAGCTGCTCTTTGTGTATAAAGAACATCTAATAGAAAGCTCCAAGATGTCTGAGGTGCTTAGATGCTCAAGGGATTCTTTAATCGTCATCTGATCCCTCTGAGATGAAAGCAAATAACCTATATCCCAAGTACAATGCACCATCATTCCCAGATGTATACATTATTTTATGAGCTTACACCAAGTGTGACAATTTCAGTGCATATAAAAATAAATAAATCATGATTGAAGAGCTCTTGAGACCCACCCTACATTTTTCTTTCAGGAAATTAATGCAATGAGAATACACAGCTATATCCTCCTCAGGCTTTACCAAAAAAAAAAAAAAAAAAAAAAAGGACATTTTAAGGATGATTTCTATGAGAGAAGGTCTCTGCACAGCACTGCTTTATTAATTCTTTAGCACACTTTTATCAGCCTCCTCCTGAGAGCAGCTCTATTACCATTTCTCTTTGGAGCAGCACAACCTTTCCTTATAATCCTAAGGTCACACAACCCAGTTTAGTGCTTAGCTCTTAGACAGTGTCTCTTTGAGCTGAGTCTACACCCTGACTATGAAGTAACCTTATCTTTAGCGACTGGCTGATTTGAAAGTTCTTTCCTTTCCAGTCATTTCTGGGTATAACCCGTAAGTGTAAGAAAGCTTACAAACTTCTCATACCTATCTTCAGAACATGGGCAAGAATACTTACAAGGTAATTTATTTCAGTTGGAGGTGACCATCAATTTTCAAACAGGAAAGGAAGGGTTAAGTATCTGTCATGGTGGTTATCACTAATTGGCATCCTTTGCATTCCTCCTTCAGGGTGTCAGACCTCTCAATTGGCACAAGACATGGGATATATTTGCTACTTGCTGCTCCTTTCATTTTTCCTTGCCACAGACCATAGAGTGATAGAATCATAGAATGATTTGGCTTGGAAGGGACCTTAAAGATCATATAGTGCAACCCCCCTGCCATGGGCAGGGACACCTTCCATTAGACCAATTTGCCTAAAGCCATCCAACCTGGCCTTGAACACTTCAAGGGATGGGACATCTACAGCTTCTTAGGGCAACGTATTCCAGTGCCTCACCACCCTCACAGTAAAGAATTTCTTCCATATATACAATACAATTCTACCCTCTTTTAGTCTAAAATCATTACCTTTTGTCCTATCACTACGTGCCCTTGTAAAGTGTCTTTCTCCAGTGTTCTTATAGGCTCCCTTTAGGTACTGAAAAGCTGTTTAAGTTCTCCCTGGAGCCTTGTCTTCTCTAGGCTGACCAACCCCAACACTCTCACCCTGTCTTCATAGGAGTGGTGCTCCAGCTTTCTGATCATCCTTGTGATCCAACTCTGCACTCCCTCCAACAGGTCCATGTCCTTATGTTGGGGGCCTCAGAACTGAATGAAGTAGCACAGACAGGGGTTGACAAGAGTGGAGCAGAAGGGGAGAATCACCGCCCTTGACCTCTGGTCATGCTTCTTTTGTTACAGACCAGGATGACTGACTATCTGGGCTGCAAGAGTACATTACAGGCTTGTGTTGAGCTTTTGATCTACCAATACCCCCAAGCCAGTCTCAGAGCTCCACAGCCTTGGGATTGTCCTGACCCAGGTGCAGGACCTTGCACTTGAACTTGTTGAACTTCATGAGGTTTGCATGGTCCCACTTCTCAGTCCTGTCAAGGATGTCTCCGGGTGACATCCCTCCCCTCCAGCATGTTGACCACACCACACATCCTGGTGTCATCTGCAAACTCTGTACAAAAACAAAACAAAACAAAACAACACTCTGTACTGTACAAATCATACTACTTTCAGCTGAGTTGTTTCTTTCTGCTGTCACTTTAAAGGGACTGAACAGAAGGAATATACAGCTCCTGATGAAACAACTTTTTATCCTCTTCACTTCAGCAACCCAGGAATGGTATGTAAAAGATAGTTTAGAAAATTGTATTTAAATCCTGTATCCAATGTATTCCCTGTACAACCTAGAATACCCTGTGTTGGAAGAGACTCACAAGGATCACTGAGTCTTACTCCTGGCTTCACACAGGACCACCCTAAAATCAAACCATATGTGTTAGAGTGTTGTCCAAACACTTCTTGAATTCTGGCACGCTTGGTGCTGTGTATTGTGACAACCAAAAACAGATACAATACTCAAGGTGAGGTCACACCAGAGCAGGACAATCACTCCCCTTAACCAGCTAGCTATGCTGTGCTTGACACTCCCCAGGATATGATTGGCCCTTTTGGTTGTAGTTTCTGCAAAGAGTAATTACAGCCATCTACCTTGCACCTCAGAGAGATGCATTTCCATACCAGCTGATGTACACCATTTCCTCTTCACTTACATTGTTTCCTGTGTGATAGTACGCAGGTCATTTTAATAGCTCCAAATCAGTAATATTAAGAAAAATAAAATAAAATGAGCTCTCATTGATAAAATAGATTAGCAGCTCTTTGAAGCAGTTATGTTTTCAGCCACTGGAGTGCTTTGATATTTTTCACATTTTCTGTTTGTTTACAACAGTGCAAACAGAATATTTCAAACTCCAGATGAAGAGCAAGCCTGAGGGCCTACTGGCAGCAAGTTTGTGAACTAAAATTAGCATGCTGTTAAGTGCATACTTGCCATCATTTAGAACTATGGTGAACCAACAGTTAGCCTTTAAAAGATAATATCAATACATAATACATTTGTAAAGACTTCACTATATTTTGGTATAAATTTTACTCCTACTACTCTACATTCAGGAATCTTATTAATCCTCAGAACATTAAAGTGGAAACTTATGCTGAGGTTGTTAGTCACTGCCTTCCAAGACAGTCTTTCATGCTGTCCTTGCCTGATATTCCCTAGTGGAATGATCTGCATTTAGATCTTGAATACACATTTTGTTAGAATGCAGCCAGTCCACTGCATCTTAGAAGCAGGATGGTTAGTCAGCAGAAGCGATACTAATCTGGTGGAAAAATGTGACTTTCTAGTACTAGAGTAAGCAAGTATTAAACTGTAACTGATGGAAAACCAAATCTCCCTTAGATACCCGCCACCATGATGAATATATATTTGAAACTCAATATACATTGCATGAAAAAAGTTAGGTTACTATTACAAATCCAGCAATCTGATCAAGAAGCCTTGTAGTCATGGAATCTCAGAATGGTTGAGATTGGAAAGGACATCTAGAGGTCATCTGGTCCAAACCCCAAGCAGGGACACTGAGAGCAAGTTGCCCATGACCATGTTCAAACAGCTTCATAAGATATCCAAGGAAGAAGACTCCACAACCTCTCTGGGCAAGCTGTGCCAGTGTGCAGTCAACTGTACAGTGAAAAAGTGTATCCTGATGTTCAGATAGTACCTCCTGTTTCAGTTTGTGCCTATTGCCTCTTGACCTGTCAGTAGGTACCACTGAAAATAGTATGGCTGTCGTCTTTGCACCCTTTCTTCAGTCATTTTTATGCCTTGATGAGATCCTCCCTGAGCCTTCTCTTCTCCAGGCTGAGTAGAGGGGAAGTATCACCTCCAGTGACCTGTGGGCAATGTTTTGTTTAATGCATCCCAAGGTACCATTAGCCTTCTTTGTTGCAAAGTCATGCTGCTGGCTCATATTCAGCTGATGTCCACCAGGACCCACTTTTCTGCCATTCTGCTTTCCACAAGGGTGGACCCCAGCATGTCCTGGTATCCAGGGTTACTCCTTCTCGGGTGCAGGACTTTGAACTTCTCCTTATTGAGCTTCATAAAGATCTTGTCAGCCCATTTCTCCAGTCTGTTGAGTTCCCTCTGGATGGCAGTATGACAGTTATCTTCTATACACTTCAGGAACCTCCTAGGTTGCTTCCTCTCTACTGTATTGTATTTCCAGTAGACATCTAGTAAGTTGAAATCCCCCACAAGAACAAGGGCTAGCAATTATAAGACTTCTCCCAGCTGCATAAAAGGTTTCATCTGCTTCTTCATTCTGATTGTATTCTTTTGATGTATCAGACATTTCCCCCAGTATTTTATAGACTAACCACTAGAAAACACTAAGGAAATGGCTAGTGTTAAAAATCGCATCTCTACAAGCTTTGTCTACCAAACTGATAACAAGAATTCTGGATGGGAAAGGGCCACATTTCTGTGAATAACCTCATCTTAAATTAGTTGTCCATGTCAGGTACATTATTCATTATTATATTGTTATTAGTATTTCATTATTATACCACTTTTTTTTTTTTTTTTCTCCCATTTTCTCTGCTCCCACACATCAGAAGTGCAAGGAAGGCAGTTCATTTATAGAATGTAATAAATGAGAGAGAAAAATGTTAAATTGTTGCAAGAATAAATAGTATAATTAAAATAAATAGGTTGACATTTCAGGAAATGCTCTTAGTAAACGTCATAGCATAAGCAGTTTTATGGCGTTTATCAGAATGTTTCAACGTTTGTGAGAGCCCCTCTGACTTTTAGCAGAGGCCTGAACAATAAAGAATTTGTTACTGTTAATGCTTCCTTTTCTGCTCTGTGTATGACCTCAGTCAAAGCTGCTGTGGACAGAAGTGTCCTTTCCTATTAAAGACTAATCTAAAGGACAGTGGAAAAAAAAAATATTAGGGACAAGGCCAAAGAGCAATGGACAGACACTAGTTGGTGAAGGTGAAAGTGATATAGAGCCATTAATTAACAGCTACTGACACTTATAAAAATCTTTAATGGTCATTAAATTCAGACACCTTCTTAGTGTTATTCCATTGTATGAAAGCCTAATGAAGCTCTGAATTTTAATTGAGCATAAATATGTTTGTACATATATGATATGTGTATATATATATACATGTATATATATATGGTTGTATTATCTCTGGCAGATATTTTGAAGGAATGTTTGGCTTATTCAGATCCTGGTGAGAAGCAAATTAAACATAGATTCTAACAGAACAAATATAATATAAAATGAATCTTGTTTTGCAAGGTTTTATTACTTACTACAGTTATTATTTACCAATACTGATTGTAACTTATGGTCTGCCTATGCTTTCCTTATGACATTTCTTAAAGTTAAAAACAATTTATTTGTTTATTTTTGTAATTAAGAATAATTCTAAGCTAATACTTGACTTTCAGAAAGAAAAGTGGTAGCTGGAAGAAATGTTTCAGCAAATAAGTAGTTGGCAAACTTCTGTGCATTTTAACATAAGAACTGGTGTCCACTCAACTCTGAATATTTTGATGTTAATTCTAGTGTTAGAGCCCTTCTGCAAAGACAACTCAACTGGTCCATATCTGTATAATGTGGGATGGGAGATTCCTGTCATAAAACACAATTCTCACATTATTAATCTACTTAGAACATGGAAAAAAAATAATAATAAAAGTAATGCTTAGGGGCTATTAGTAACACTGTAAAGCTGCATTACAGTTAATGCTGATCTTCTGTAAAACTGCATAAAATTAAGTGTATCTGTAATTTCAAAGATACTCAACACAGAGCAATGCATGAGATGAATACATCTTTCCTTCCAAATTACAACAGACTCAGAATACAAATGCAGGTTTTATATTGACCTTTTTCAGTGCTTCCAGAACCTCAGTTTGCTGTTGAATAATTGTATTAGGTTGAACTTCAAAAATTTTATCAACAATTGTCTAGGAATTTACAAAGAAGAATAAGTATATTGATAGACCTTATAAGTTGTAAAGTCTGTCTCAGATATTTAAGGGTGCCAGAATTAACTGCCACTCTCTGGTAAAGAGTTTATGAGGCAATCTTTAATTCAAGGTTTCATTTTTTTCTTCTATTTATTTGTTTGGCCTCTGCAATTTAAAATGTGTAGTCTAGGTAGCACAGGAGGGAAGGGCACAGCCACCTATTATTATTTTTATATTATTACTAATTTTAAAATTTGAAACACTTTCTCTGAATGACTCACCACCCTTTTGAGAGAACACCAATATTATGACATTTTACCTTTAAAATAATAAACTGCTTCTTGACTATTCACAGAATCAAAGAATCACAGAATTTCTAGGTTGGAAGAGACCTCAAGATCATTGAGTCCAACCTCTGACCTAACACTAACAGCCCCCACTAAACCATATCCCTAAGCTCTACATCTAAATGTCTTTTAAAGACTTCCAGGGATGGTGACTCCACCACTTCCCTGGGCAGCCTGTTCCAATGTCTAACAACCCTTTCGGTAAAGAAGTTCTTCCTAACATCCAAACTAAAACTCCTCTGGCGCAACTTAAGCCCATTCCCCCTCGTCCTGTCACCAGGCACGTGGGAGAACAGACCAACTCCCACCTCACTACAGCCTCCTTCAAGGTACCTGTAGAGAGTGATAAGGTCGCCCCTGAGCCTCCTTTTCTCCAAGCTGAACAAGCCCAGCTCCCTCAGCCGCTCCTTGTAGGACTTGTTCTCCAGACCCCTCACCAGCTTCGTCGCCCTTCTCTGGACTCACTCAAGCACTTCGATGTCCTTCTTGTAGCAAGGGGCTCAAAACTGAACACAGTACTTGAGGTGCGGCCTCACCAGAGCTGAGTACAGGGGACGATCGCCTCCCTAGCCCTGCTGGTCACACTGTTTCTGATACAAGCCAGGATGCTGTTGGCCTTCTTGGCCACCTGAGCACACTGCTGGCTCATATTCAGCCAACTATCCATCAATACTCCCAGGTCCTTCTCCGCCTGCAGCTCTCCAACCATTCCTCTCCCAGTCTGTAGCTCTGCTTGGGGTTATTGCGCCCCAGGTGCAGGACCCGGCACTTGGCCTTGTTAAACTTCATGCAGTTGACCTCAGCCATCCGTTGCAGCCCTATCCAGATCCTCCCTGCAGAGCCTCCTACCCTCAAGCAGATCGACACACGCGCATAGCTTGGTGTCATGTGCAAACTTAACTGAGCGTGCACTCAATGCCCTCGTCCAGATCATTGATGAAGATATTAAAGAGGACCGGCCTCAGCACCGAGCCCTGGGGAACGCCACTAGTGACTGGCCCTCCAGCTGGACTTGACTCCATTCACCATGACTCTTTGGGCCCAGCTATCCAGCCAGTTTCTAACCCAACAAAGCGTGCGCCAGTCCAAGCCAAGAGCAGCCAGTTTCTTGAGGAGGATGCTGTGGGAAACGGTGTCAAAGCCTTGCTGAAGTCAAGGTAGACCACATCCACAGCCTTCCCTCATCCACCAAGCGTGTTTACTTTGTCATAGAAGGAGATCAGGTTCATCAGCAGGATCTGCCTTTCATAAACCATGCTGACTGGGCCTGATTGCCTGCTTGCCCTGCAAGTGCTGCATGATGACTCTCAAGAGGATCTGCTTCATAAGCTTCCCTGGCACTGAGGTCAAACTGACAGGCCTGTAGTTTTCCCGGGTCAGTCCTCCGGCCCTCTTGTAGATGGGCGTCACATTGCTAGCTGCCAGTCAACTAGGACCTCCCCCGATAGCCAGGACTGTTTATAAATGATGGTAAGTGGCTTGGCCAGCTCCTCTGGCCAGTTCTCTCAGTACCCTTGGGTGGATTCCATCTGGCCCCATCGACTTGGTGACACATCCAAGTACCGTACCAGGTCACCAACCAGTTCTTCATGGATAGTGAGGGCCACATTCTGCTCCCCATCCCCTTCCACCAGCTCAGGGTACTGAGAATCCAGAGAACAACCGGTATTGCCGCTAAAGACTGAGGCGAAGAAGGCATTAAGCACCTCCGCCTTTTTCCTCATCTCTTGTAACTGTTTCCCCCCCGCATCCAGTAAAGGATGGAGATCTCCTTAGTCCTCCTTTTTGTGTTGATGTATTTATAAAAACATTTTTTTTGTCTTTAACGGCAGTAGCCAGATTGAGCTCCAGATGAGCTTTGCCCTTTCTAATTTTGTCCCTGCACAGCCTCGCTACATCCTTAAAGTCCTCCCTAGTGGCCTGCCCACTTTTCCAAAGATTATAAACCCTCTTTTTTCTCCTAAGATCAAGCCACAATTCTCTGTTGAGCCAGGCTGGTCTTCTTCTGCACCAGCTCGTCTTTGGGCACGTGGGGACAGACCGTTCCTGCACCATTAAGATTTCCCTCTTGAAGAGTGCCCAGCCTTCCTGGACTCCTGTGCCCTTCAGAACCGCCTCCCAAGGGACTCTACCAACCAGTGTCCTGAGCAGCTCAAAGTCAGCCCTCCGGAAGTCCAATACAGCGGTTTTACTGTTCCCCTTCTTGGCCTTGCCAAGAATAGAGAACTCCACCATTTCGTGGTCACCCTGCCCAACCACAGTTTCCCAACAACCACATCTCCCACCAGTCTTTCTCTGTTTGTGAACAGAAAGTCTAGTGGGGCACGTCCCCTGGTAGGTTCACTAACCAGCTGCGTCAGGAAGCTATCTTCCACGCTCTCCAGAAACCTCCTAGACTGCTTTCTCAGGGCTGTGTTGTGCTTCCAGGATATGTCATGGAAGTTGAAGTCCACCATGAGAACAAGCGCTGAAGATTTCGCAACTTCTGTCAGTTGCCTGTAGAACTCCTCATCTGTCTCCTCATCCTGGTTCGGCAGTCTATAACAGACCCCGACCAGGACGCTAGCCTTGTAGGCCCCACCAATCCTAACCCAATGGAGTCGACCTTGTCATTTCCTGCCTCGAGTTCTACAACCTCGAAAGACTCTCTAATATAGAGAGCCACACCACCACCCCTTCTGTGCTGCCTGTCCCTTCTGAAGAGCTTATAGCCAGCACTCCAGTCATGAGACTGGTCCCACCACGTCTCCGTGATGGCAACCAAGTCGTAGCCTGAATATTCAACTCTGTTTACTTTAAATGAAGGAAGCATGTAAAATGAAGCAGGCTGGAGATATTTGAAGATGTTCGTTTGTGTTGGTCTGCTGATCATACACCCAAGAGACAATCTGCAGATCATGAGGGATTTTACTATATTTTATCTTAAAAGGAAATATGGTGATGACTGCAAAATGTAGATTATTTTTTTTTTTCATTTAATGTTATGCATTATATCAATTACCTCCATAAATTAATTAAATTAATGATTAAAGGGTGAGTTTGAATGAATAAACACATTGGAAAACATTTCGGAAATGTTCAGCGAAGTTTGTAAACCTTTTGTAATAGATTTCTAATAAAATTAAGTACAGATTAGAAAGAAAATCTAGGTATATAAGAATTCTTATGCAAGTATAATTGTACTTATCAGGTAGAATTAATTCATCGATAGTAAATATTACATGTATTCATTTATAAAATATTGTATTGAATTTATATGGCAAGGATTTGGTACAGGAGCTACAGGAAAGGTCTCTCTAAGAAGAGATCAGGAGCTGCCCCCATATTGGACAGTCAGTTCCAACCAGCTCCAAAATGGACCTGCTGCAGGACAGTGGTGAGGCTGCCCAGATAAGTAGTGAGGCCCTAGCCCTGGAGGTGTTCAAGGCCATGTTGAACAAGGCCCTAGGCAATGTGATCTAGTAGTGGCATCCCTGTCCGTGGCAGGGGGTTGAAACTAGGTAAGATTTAAAGTCCCTTCCAAACCAAGCTATTCTATGATTCTATGATCTCCACAAACATGACACTGAAAATCCTGGGCTGCTATGATACAAAATCCTTATAGGTTATTCATCTATTGAAGAAGGAATGTGGAAGTCCCTCTGGGTGAATGGTAATGTAGGCAGAAGCTAGCACTGAGAGGGTGAAGTAGATTTTTTTCTTTCTTTCTTTCCATTAGCTTGAAAATGTGGGCAGAGCAGAGGATAGTACTGAAGCTTGTGGGAAAGTGGATTCTTTACCAGCATACTCTAAGGTGTGGAGGAAATAAGCCATCTGTCTTATGGGAAGCCACTGAGGCTCAGTTACACAAATGAAATGGTACTGCTCTAGCAAGAGCCTAGCAGTATGCTTCATGGACAGTTAAGAATTTAAGTTCTTTGGAGAAGGTTAACAAGTAAATTTAAAATTTATATACCACATAGATTATTATAAATACATTTATTGTTTAATACACTGAAACTCATGATCTGTTTGCTAATACCATTTTAATTCTACAACCTTTCTATTTCTCCCAGAGTTGATTTGAATTTGTATTTGAACTGAAATTTACTTTTTCATGTCTTTTTTAATCAGTCAAATAAAATACTTTTTTAAAGCTTGCCCTAGCAAAAATCATCCAAAGCTATTTTTCATTATTACTTCTGGAACAAGTTATCCCAACTGCATAGAAAATACACTATTGTAGTATTTTTCCAATCCATGGTAGAGCTGTAGAGAATGGTGTCATTCAACTTGTCAAAATAAAATGTAGGAAACATTAACTAAAAATAATTCAGTTGAAGGAATATGAAAAAAATATCCATAAAGGAGACATAGACCAAATGTATGATATTTCCCTTATTTGCAAAGAATCCTCTGAATAACCATATTTCAATTCCTATTAGCTGTAATTTATTCTCATCACAAGTAGAATGGCAAGTTATCCTAGGTTTGTGAAAAAATGTACTTTTGGGAATATAACGAAATATAAATACTTGAAGAAGGTGTTTTTTTTTTTGTTATTGTTGTTTGTTTTGTTTTGTTTTGTTTTTTGTAATGATTCTGGGAACTAGAGAAAATACATAATACATTACTGTTACTTTTTATTTTGGCAACTGGAAGTTTCTTGGAACACAATCTTAACACTTACTGTTACATCAATTATACAACTCCCTACCCTTAACTAGGTCTTGAAAACTGATGAGTGAGATGAATTTGTTTATGCTATTATCCCCTTAGCCACACTTAAAACATTTTAAATTTAATAGATTAAAAAATAGACAAGTAAATAAATAAATAAAAACATATACACAAGAATATGAGGACTTATCTTAAATTGCTTGTTATTCAATCGTTTCCCCTCACAATATTACCCTTTCTTTGTATTCTTCCCTGATCATCTCTTCTGTCATATATTTATAGTCAATTGTACTGCACAAGAATACTGCTACTGAAGATCTTTCTTTTGATCCTTTTAAAACAGTGGAAAATGTACATTCAGTACTTCATTCCAACAGCATAATTGTCTATTTTTTTTTTATTTTTTTTTCTCACTCTCAGCTCAGTGTGAGAACAAAAGCTCCTACAGTTTATGCAATTGACAAATAAAGATGAAAAGTCTATATATCTTTTTCATTTTTCTTTACAAGTAATATTAACTGAGGAGATCATATAACAGTCCTACAACTGCAGAGTAACTAGATCCTCTTAAATTGCATTCCCCAGTGAAAGCAGAATGTGCCAATTAAATGATCATTCCCAATTACAAGAAGCTCATGGGGATACATTGTGGTGGTATGGTTATAAACCACTTTCATTTCATGGAATGATTTAAAACAAACAACAGCATCAGCTCCCTGTATTTGATTATCTAACGCAGATGATTTATTTTTGTACCCATACAGGGATTCTTTCTGTGGCTTCAGATGAACCCTTTATGGTTTGCTGATGAAAGCTCCATTGTCCAAAGTAATATCTTTTAATATCAGGTAAAGAATTAGATGTTGGCTCCACTTTGATCCCAGAGGAAGTAATTGGAGAAATTTACTCTTGAATTGAGAACAAAGTTCATCACAATATGTTTTAAACACAGAAGGAGAAATCAATGACCAAAATCATGACACTTCAAGGAAATCAGAACTTTATTCCAGAAAACAAAACAAAACAAAACAAAACAAAACAAAACAAACAAACAAACAAACAAAAAAACACATAAAGAAAACCAAACAAACAAACAAAACCCAAAGTATTTATCACCTAAAAACAGACTAAAAACTGACATTCCATGGAATTCATTCCATTCTCAAGTGAGATATCTGCCTCTGAAGAAACTCAAAAGAGCTTCATTGCTCTTAGGGAAAAGCTAATTTTCTCATTGCTAAACAAATGCAGAAGTTGATTATGTGTGTTTGATAATATTTTACTGTATTATACCCTTTAAAAACCAACCAACCAACCAACCAACCAACCAACTTACCAATGACAACAAAACAAACAAACATAAAAGGGCTCCCATAAAGAAAAGTAAAATCCAGAATCTTTTTTATGTTTTTTTTTTGCAATTGGGGTAATTCAAAAAAGTAAGCTTTGTTACAGAAATGGTCAAGTGGGATTGAAACAATTTGATTAACTTTCAAATGTTTTTGGTGTGTCGTTATCTTTCTAAAATATGCTGAATCAAGCCAGAGTGAGTTTATTCTTATGACTCGTTTCAGGTGTTTTATTCTAATGTGATGCAGAATGCCTAAAATAAGAAGTCCTGCTCCTTATAGAATTGGTAGGTGACTCTAAGCAGATAAATCAGATGTCCTAAATTCCATGATGTGGACTACTTTGCTGAGAGTCATTATGGACATATGCATCTGTATTTTTTATTGATCATGATTATAGAATCGATACTCACAGCACTCTGGAAAATTAAAAACCCAACAAAGGAAACTTCAAAAATACAATAAAATAAAATAAAATAAAATAAAATAAAATAAAATAAAATAAAATAATAAAATAAATAAAATAAAATAAAATAAAATAAAATAAAATAAAATAAAATAAAATAAAATAAATAAAATAAAATAAAATAAAATAAAATGGTACTCACCATGTTTTGGTACCTTCAAAATAAGTCATAGAATCATAGAATCATAGAATCATAGAATAGTTTATGTTGGAAAGGACTTTAACGATCATCACTAATCAGAAGTTTCTACACTCACAGCTTAACATCCCTCTTTTTAATTAATACATAATTCCAGTTTTAGGCACTGCTTTTACTTTAAATGATTTTTAACCTGTACCATAAGGTCCTTATTAAATCTTACTATTTGCTCCAATTATCTTCAAGATTTATAGTTAGAACATTGATGGGTTAAACATCCTGGACCCTAAACTTGCTTTTGTTTAAAGAAATTATATCTGTATATACATGACAACATTTATACTCATTTTTATAGTTACCCTCTGACCCTGTATGTCAAACATTCTAATAGAATCTGCATCAACAGAGAATATAAACCTTTATGAATAAAACAGAAGAGTTAATCAAAGACAGAGATACATTATATAAGCAAGGAAAAATATTCTCACTTTTATTTTAAATAAGTAAAAATCAGTAAAACATTGAGGTAGGGGTAGAAGTGATAATAAAGCAATGTTACTGCAAAGGAGAGATTCTTATGCCAATATGGATTGAGAACATGCAGGGTGAATATGCAGTGAACATATAGAGGAAAGAAAGATTTAGAATAAATTATGAAACAAAGTCCTGTCTACCCAGGTACTTTCTCACTTTCATAGGGCGAGCATTCCACCCAACTGTAAAAGCAGGAAACATCTCTGCAGATTCTTGTTACCTATCCTAACACATCTATTTGTAGATAAATCCTTCATGACCACTTACCCTTATCCCTCCTACATATATCTATAATAGCTCAGTGGAATCATTGTATCTACCTCCTCTCTGTATATTATCATTGCAGGCTGTTTGTATTACCTTCCCTAGCTTTCTATCTTTTCCTTGTCTTTTTAGATTCTTTAGGAGACCTTCCTATTCATGGAATCCAAGGAATAGCTGTTCTTACTTTTAGCCCTCAGCAGTTTAATGTTCCTCTCCAATCCCTAAGGGTGACAACCTTGTTCCTTTTTATCCCTTGTATTTTATCGGTCTGTGCAACCACTGCTTCTAGCACCATTTTTCCTCCATTGTTGCTTATCCTTGTATAGCATTCTTTGGAATGCAGTGTGTTATCAGCTAAATACAGGTCCTGAAATTTCATTTTCTTTTCTCTGCAGGTATCAAAATCTATTTAAGCAGTCCATTACAAGGGCTTCACCCCCACAGTAAGTTTCTTGCCTTTCGTGACTCTCGAAGAGGAAATTTTCAGTGCATGAATGAGGAATTAAATGTGCAACTGCCATTACTGTTAATGGGAGTGGTGATGAGATTCCCTACACCTCACATTGTTAGTTTACCCTTTACTGTCTAGAACATGCTTCAAGGGAAAGAGTAGGTCATAAAACATAACTGACAGTAAAATTTGAAATAAATTAATTTATAATTTCTTAACTTTAACTTATGTACATTTTGATTGACTTAAGATACAAAAGAATGTTGCAAAAGAACATATAATCAAAAGGATACCAGAAACAAACTTTCCAGTGTTTATTTCTGACATATACAATTTCTAATAGTATATAATGGCTTCCAAATTTCTCAGTCAGTATGACTGTTTAAAACTTTTTCTAAAGATATCTACATTTTTTGATATTTAGATCCAGCATATCAAATATACACAGATGCCATATGATTCCTTAATATTTCAAAGGATCTTTTCTTTTTCACTAGAAAAAGTACTCAGATGTAAAACTTTCTGCTTCATAAAGACATAATGTTGCCTTATGTTTATTAGAAGCTAGAGTTAATGAAAATATTTTTAAGAAAACAGTTTTGTTTCTAGGAATTAAATATATACATGCATATTAATAATTTTAATAACTTCAAGGTATGACTACAGAAATATTGTAGTATCCATCCACAGAAAATCTCTCCCACATGCATAACTTTAAGCATATGATTTGTCAGGTTACTCAGTGTTAGAATCTTGATAAGGCTATTATGGATTAAATTCTGCTAAATTAACAGCAACATTATATACTTTGAAAATTTATACTTCTTTTCATACAGGACTCTATATGCCAACTTCCCTAGCAGCATTCAATGCCAGCAGTTACTAGCATTGTATTACTAAATATATAAATGATATGCTACATTTTGAAACACAAATAGCAAGTCATGACTATAAGACTCACAACTGTAAACCATTTGCTGAAGTTATAAACTAATGTGCCATCATTTTACATATTGAGGTAACAAAAAAATGAAAACTTTTATTACATTAAAATTGCTTACTGGGAAAAACAAATAAACAAACAAACAAAAACTTTCAGTTTTAAAATTATGTATAGCTTATATATACATACATATATATATATATAAAAGGGGGGAAGGGGATAGGGGATATAAAAATCATTTAAGAATCCTGCCTATTCTTTTTATCTACTGCAATTTGCTTTTTACCTTGAGTTACTCTGACTTGATTAAAAAAACTCACAACAATTGTTTGCTTGTAAGGAAAAAGAAGATTTTATCATCAATGATAGGTGGAAGGATAAATCAGAAGTATCTCTACTGAAAATGACTGCAATTAATATCTTCTTTATATTGTGGAAGTTATGGGAAAACCAGATTCCATCTGTAATGCAGAACCACAAAAATCAACAATGAAATAACAAATGGAGACATTTGTCGGAGAGCAGGGGAATCTTCATTTTTATGACTTACATAAGAGCTGTAATTGTTCATTGGCCTGAAGGCCATCCTTTGTACATAGGTGACTTCCACTCAAAGAGAATATGAAATATAAATTATGTGGCTTTTATTTTTCTGAACTTCTATTTAGTACAAAAGCAAGAAAAGAAAATTGTTCATTTTGCGTGATACTGTATGTTTGCTAATGTACTTTGATACAGATTTTATACAGTCCCATATAGCTAGAACACATGCCAAGACCATTGTGGCTATTTACAGATACAGAAGTGAATCTGTTGAGAATGAGAATTTGTATCAGTCTATAACTGATACAAATACTTCTGCTGAACTGAAATGAGAGAGAAATCCATGCTAGAACATCGCACATCTTGGTGTTTAATGAGAAACACAGACGGACAAGATAGCATCTGTTGTTGCTCTGTCACAATTTTTAAAAGTTCTTGCACAATGATCATTTTCTTGTCCTCTAGGCAGGAGTGCTATTCAGTTTTATGATTGTGACTATTCTTGTAAATAACTAACTAAATAAATAAATAAAAGAAATCTAAGTCTCATATAGGAATATCCGTAGGAATTAATTTTAGAAATTTCATAGATACAAAATCGTGAAGAATAGTTGATAAACCCGAGGGTCATGCTGCCATCCAGAGCGGCCTATACAGGCTGAAGAAACGGGCTGACAGGAATCTTGTGAAGTTCAGCAAAGGAAAGTTCCAATTTCTGCACCTGAGAAGGAATAACGTCATGTACTGGGACCATAACCTCATAAACTGGGACCAACCACCAGGAGCTTTACAAAAAGAAAAAGAAAAACAAAAAACGGTGGTCTAGTGGTCATGATAGACAACATGTTGAACATAAGCCAGAACACTTGTGGTATCCTGTGCTGCATTCTGGGAGCATGTGACTGTGCTCCCTGACCTTCTTCACCATCTTCGGTCTGGCTGCTGCACCCAAGGCCTTGCTCAGGCAGATAGTGAATATGGTTCTGGCTACACCAGAGGCCTTGCTCTGGCAGATAGTAACCTATGTAACTGATTACACAGGACGCCTCACTCAGGCAGATAGTGTCCACAGTAGTGACTCAAACTCGATGATGGAGAAACTGTCAGACAGATGTCTTTCAGGCCAAGAGCCCTTTGAGCAATTTTGCACTGCAGCTGGCAGCATGACAAAATCTCCCCTTGAGTCAACACACCTCAAGGTCACGTCTGCTGCAGGGTTCTCTTATTCTTCGTGAGAGATTCTGTGCTGCAACAGATCCTCAGTAAATGATTAATAGTTTGCTAAACTTTGTAAACTTCACAAAGATTACATCTGAGATTGTGCACATATAATCCTTAAACATAAACCATTGACCCAGTCTAGGACTAGGAATATATTCAGCTACACCTAGGCTCCGTGTCTCTTCAGTTCAAGGAGTTTGGAAACCAAGGGGATCCACGCTGAACCTCATGACTCAACAGGACAGTCTCTCTGATGTTTCTGACTTACCATGTTCTCTATGCAATAAATAGTCATCATGTTAAGTCACTGTCTTATTTATGATTAAGCTTTGTTAAATCACTATGTTGTATCAATGTGATCAATGTGTTGTATCAGTAAATATATTATTGCTCCTCTCTTAACAGTGAAGTGTATAATTTCATCCGTGACAAAGTGCAAGAAGTTTGAGAGAAGTAATCCTTCCCCTTTGCTCAACCCTGGTAAGACACAACTGGAGTGCTGAGTCCAGGCTTGGACTCAAGAAAGACAGTCTGGATACATACAGGGGTGTACTGAAGTAAGTCCAGCAAAGATGATGAAGCGACCAGAGCATCTCTCATCCGAGGAGAGATGGAGAGAGCTGGGAATTTTTAACCTCAAGCAGAGAAGCCTCAGGGGCAATCACATCAATGTAATTAAATATCTGGTGGAGAAAGTAACACAGACAGAGGCCGACTATTTTCTACGATGCCCGGTGAAAGGACAAGAAGCAGTGGGCACAAACTGAAGTACAGGAAATACCATTTAAGCATTAGAAGAAACTCTTTGCTGTGATGGCCAAACATTGGCACAGGTTGTCCAGAGAGGTTGTGGTGTCTGCATTCTTGGAGATATTCAAAATGCACCTGGACACAGTCCTGGAAAACCTGAGATAGCTGGCCCTGCTTGAGCATAGAGGGTTGGACTGCATGATTCCCAGAGGACCCTTCTGTCCTCAGTTATTTTTTTATTCTCTTATTCTATGAACAGGCAACAATGGATGAAGCATTTCTGAAACCAGATGGCCTCTGGAAGTTACAGTCCTATGGGATACAAACAAACAGCCAAAGCTGAAGGACAAATATTTGTAGAAAAACAGCAACAGAAACTCCTACAGTATGAAAAACTCCTAAGTATGAAAAAACGTGCTTTTAAGGTACATTTCAAAATAAAATAACTTCTATCTCAGCTATTCCAGTCCAAGAAAAGATTAAATGTTGCTGGTAAATTATTGGTTTGGATATTTATCTCATCCACAAAAAGTACACTAATAATGTTATTTTATTTTAAAAACAAATGTTCAGAAGTATTCCCAGTTTCCTATACCTGTTCTCCCATTTTTATTTTTGTTTTTATCTGAACTTCTGTAGTGTCCACTGAATGGTGGTAAAGCTGGATTTTAATTGCAAATAGCTGTGCTGGCAATTTATCTCATCCTCACCTGTTCCTGCCACACTGAGAGGTGAAAGTGATTTATATGGATTTATAATACAACAAAAAATTACAACTACCATAGAAATCCTACTATGTTTATACATATATATATATTTTTATATATATTTTATAAATAAATAAATATAGATACATATATCACCCACCTGCTCAGTAGTATGAGATAATGCCTTAAGAATTTGATGAATGGAAACCAGGTTCTATTCTAGTCAGACAGCCTTTCTGGACTCTGAATCTGTCATCCACAGCTATATGCCGTCTGGATGATGGATAATGCCAAGCTACTGGGCATGTTTTATTCTCCAGTGATGAGAGAATTAGCAAAATGCCAAGAGATTCACCTTGCAGATTTTGCTTTGAGAACTACCCATGCACAAGGAAATAGAGGGAGCTGCCTCTTCACATTGCAATCTGTATCATTTCATGAGTACCAACATATTTATCCCAGATGTGCTGTTGTTGGCATGTCTGCCATGCATATTCTCTGCCATCTCTCTTGAGGTGCTGTAGTGTAGGATTCTATCACAAATATAGTTATGAGCACAGTATAATTGCTGCCTTTCAACCCAATAATGCCTGTCAGAGACTGAATGAATAATCTTCATAAATTCATTTCATAAGATGCTTTTATAATTATAAACCTATGTTCTTATCTTACCATCTATAACTATGTTTCCATTTTTATTATTATTGTTATTTAAAAGACTGAGAGATAATCAAACCTATCTCACAGGTTAAAATATTTGCCAGGATGAAAAAGACATTGCAAACCAAAACCACAAGTGTGGTTTTGAAGTGTGTTATAAGATCTAGGAAACATTAAGCAAACATTTAATACTTTCTGTTTTTTAGTTAAAGCTTCCAAGGGAAGTGGAAAACATTATGTACAAGTATCTGTCAAAATAGATAATAATAGACAAGAAAAGAGACTCCATACAAAAAGAAATGAAAGTTTCAGTGAGATAGAGAAGCAGAGGACAATGAAGACACATTTACACTACTTTCAGGGTATACATATGTACAGAAAGATAGATGTATGTATGTATGTTACACCAACTTATAAACAGGCTGCACCAAGACACCTATATAATCTTTACAAGAGAATATGGTGAGAATATGGTGAGTGTAACCAATATAACAGGAAACTAAATCATTGTAATTAATTATTTAGAATGTGTGGAATAATTTTTGGTTAATAAACAAGATCAGATAGGCTTTGAATATTAAGTTTAGTTTTGAATCAGGAGTATTTGCTTCTAAACTTTGGCTTATCCATTCTATTGAAATCTGAGAAATGCCAATGTGTACTTGAAAGAATTTCCTTTTACTTATTACAGGAATCATATATACTTCATCTGTTCAAGGGGACAAGCGGTGGGTCAACTTCATATTTCAGACTCTGATATAAATAAAGAACTTTCAGTCTATGCAAATATATTTTCAATCCACATTTAGATTGTGGATGATATGCAATGGTCTTTCTTTGGAATTTCTCCCTTCAAAATAAATAAATAAATAAATTTATTCAGTGTCTTTTGATTTAGAGAAACTGTTTTATGTGTTTCTGCTGTTCTGTCAAGAATAATGTTAAGAATCAGTGAAGACAAAGGTCAGTAATTATATATATATTTATCTAAACAAAATCCACTTCTGAGTTTTGTTCAGAGATCAGAGACCATTTAGATGGGTGTTTCATATTCTTAAATAAAATAATATCACAGTTCTAAAGTGTGAAAATTCTAAAGAATAAGACACTGTTTCTTGCTAAAAGAAATATCACAAAAATGAAAGTAAAAAATATTTATCATCTGCAATGTATATTATTAGGAATAGATTGCTTGAGGCTAAAATATCATGTATGGCATAACAGAGTATGGAAGAGGGATGGTTCAGTTCTCCATTTTCTTCCTTCATAGGCAGAAGCACATTTAAAGTCCTGTATGAGCTTTATATGGGCACATATGGGAAAATATAAAGATGGCTTCTTCAAGGGTAGCTAAAATGTTAATAATGGGATTCTTTCCCCTTAAATTACAACACTGTAAGAACTAAACCTTGATAGGCTTCATTTTATAGAGGGAAAATATTTTATAAACACAAAACAACTTTATAGCATTACTACTACTAAAAGTGTGAGATACTTTGAAAACTGCTTGCTCATATTTACTCCAATTTGCAATGTCACGGAAAACTACAGACTGATTTTTACCTCAGTAGCCATCTCATGTTGTTCAATATCAGAAAAGTTTTTTGTTTGTTTGTTAGTTTTGTAGGGTGGAGACTTTCTCAGTGACTATTTTTATTATTGCATATGGTAATTTTACATGATATGAATAATGCACAAAAATCACTAAAACAATGAAAAATAAAACCAAACCCATTTCAAGTGATGTATTAAAAATCAGAGAGGGTTAAAGAAAAAAATGTATTTTTTATAAACAAGTGCATTATCAAAAAAAAAAAAAACATTATTGTTTTTGTTTTGTGAATCCTACAGAATTTCAAGTAACTAATATAGCCAGTATTTTGTAGAGGGATGGTGAAAATCAGTTTTATTCTCGGTATTCTGGAAAAAGATACTAAATATTTGCTTTTAAAATTGACAGAATGGTAACTGAACTTCTAAGGCACACATCTTGCATTTGCTTTTTAATTTTTAAGAATCAGATGCATATTTAGATAAAGGATTTTGATACAGAAGGAGCTTGGAACCAATCATTTAAAGTCTCACTTCATCTGAAAAATATAAACAAACAAAAAAATAAATAAAAACAAAACAAACAAACAAACAAAAAAACACACACACACGATTTATAAATTTCATATATTACTAGATTATAAATCCCAGTTTGGCAGATAATTAGGAACAATTGCTTTCTTCATCACAGAAAGAATTCATCTATGTTGTACCATCTATAGGATACACTGTGGTTCCTGGCTCTGTGTGCAAAAATAAAATGAGCACATAGCAATTTCTGAGGAAGTCTGAAGGTTTCCTCTGGAGTCTACATGCTGTTCCCCAAAATACAATTGCTATTCTGTGTAGGAATTTTCCTGATCAATGTGCAAATGTGTAGCATGAAAAGAAGTATATGTTTTATACCCTATGCTGAAAGGCTAGGGCAGACAGAGATAAACCTGGCATGATTTTGTCCATGCTTCTATTGGAAGCAGTTAACAACCCCAGCTCTCTCAGCCTGTCTTCACAAGAGCTCCAGCCCTCTGATGTGGTCCTCCACCACTGGATTCACTCCAAGTCCATTTCCTTCTGATGCAGGGTACCCCAGATCTGAATGCAGGTGGGGTCTGACAAGAGTGGAGTAGAGGAGAATTACCTCCCTCAACCTTCAGATCACACTTTTTTTTTGATTCAGCCCAAGATACAAATGGCTTTCTGGGCTGCCAGAGCACATTACTGGCTCATGTTGAGCTTTTCATCTACCAACACCCCTAAGTCCTTCTGCATAGAACTGCTCTCAAGCCATTTTCTGCCTAGCCTGTATTTAGGCTTCAGATTGCCCTGATCCAGGACCTTGCACTTGGTCTTGCTGAACTTCATGAGGTTTGCATGGTCTCACTTCTCAGTTCCATCAAGATGTCTCTGAATGACATCCATCCTCCAGCATGTGAACTGCACCACACAGCTTGGTGTCATCAGCAAACTTGCTGACTGTGCATTCAATCCCACTGCCCATGTCACCAACAAAGATGTGAAACAACACCAGTTCCAATATCAATAGTCACCAGTCAATATCAATAGTCACCAATATAATTCCCTGAAAAATGCCACTCATTACAGGTCTCCATTTGGATATCGAGCTGTTGACTGCAACTTATGGAGTGTGACCATCCAGCTAATTCTTTACCTACTGAGTGGTCCATCCATCAAATGCATGTCTTTTCAATTTAGAGACCAGGATGCCTTGTGGGGCAGTGTCAAAGACTTTGCCCAAGTCCAGGTAGACAATATCAGTTGCTCTTCCCTTACCCACTAAAGCTGTAAGCCCATCTTAGAAGGCCAGCAAATTTTTCAGACATTAATTTGCCCTTACAGAAGCCATATTGGCTGTCACCTATCACCACTTTGTTTTCCATGTGTCTGTAGTTTGCATAGTTTTCAGGATAATCACAGGATCCATGATATTGCCAGACACAGAGGTGAGACTGACTGGCCTGTAGTTTCCCTGGTCATCATTTTTTCCCTTTCAAAAAATGGGGGTTATGTTTCCCTTTTCCAGTCACTGGGAACTTCACCAGACTGACATGACTTCTCAAATATGATGACCAGCGGCTTATCAACTCCATTTGCCAGTTCCTTCAGGACTGTTGGATGAACCTCATCAGGTCCCATGGACACATCTCATCAGGCTGATGCCTGGTGGACTTGTGCACCTTCATGTTCCTTACATTGTTTCGATCCTGATCTTCTCCTACAGTGAGCGGTTCTTCATTCTCCCAGTCCCTGCCTTTGCCTTCTGTGACTTGGCTGCTTTGGCTAGAGCACTCAGCGGTGAAGACAGAGGTAAAAAAATTGTTGAATACCTCTGCCTTCTCCACATCCTGGGTAACCAGGTCTCCTGTTTCATTCTGGGAAAGCCCATTGGCATGGGCTATTAGCAAATTTATGATACTGAGTACTAACCTAAGTTGTGTTGCACAAGAACCAGTAAGGATGACAAAGAGAATGGTGGCAGGTATGCAACTGCCTAGATTAAGTATAGTCTTTAACTATATATAGTTTTTCCTTTGGAAAAAATAAAGCTCACTTTCCATTTTCAGGTATACTCTTTTTAAATGTGTGCATTTGTCCTGGTTTCAGTTAGAACAGAGTTAATTTTCTTCCTAGTAGCTGGTAGAATGCTATGTTTTGGCTTAGGATGAGAAGAGTGCTGATAACACCCCGATGTTTTAATTGTTGCAGAGCAGTGCTTACACCAAGCCAAGGACGTCTCAGCTTCTTGCTCTGTCCTGCCAACAGGCAGGCTGGGGGTGCAGCAAGAACTGGGAGGGGACAGACCCAGGACAGGTGACTCAAACTAGCCAAAGGGGTATTCCATACCATCTGACATCATGCTAAACAATATATAGAGGTGGCTAGCCGGGGGAGGGGGAGGCGGACTGCTTGGGGTTAGGCTGGGCATTGGTCAGCGGGTGGTGAGCAATTGCATTGTGCATCACTTGTTTGTACGCATTATTATTAGTAGTAGTAGTATCATCATTGTTATTATTGTTATTATTCTTGTTATTGTTATTATTATTTTCCTGTCTTATTAAACTGTCTTTATGTCAACTCACAGGCTTCACTTTCCATTTCTCTACCCTGTCCCAGAGAGGGAGGGGGGAGGGTGAGCGAACGGCTGTGTGGTGTTTAGCTGCCAGCCAGGTTAAACCACGACAGCATTAAAGCTAAACAAATTGCCAGTAAATTTTTAAAGCTCAAAGTAAATTTGTATTTATCTAACAAGCTCAGTGGAATACTAAGCTCAGCTAAGCAAGAAAAAGGAAAAAATGTCTTCAGCAGTCTTCTCAGTTATTTTAGGAAATTAGTTTCTGAGCATTTTGTTTTGATCATGCGTACATAAAATAACCTCTCCCCTGTTGTCTTCTTCTTGTGCTACATTTATATTGCCTTTTTAGGTCTATCTAGTCATGTACAGGTGCTGAAGATTATCCTACTCTTCCAGAGAGTACTCTGAAACATGAGGTAACAAGCTCTAGACTTTGCAGGTCCTTATGAGCAGATTTACTTGTCAGTTTAACGAGACTGAATGATGAAGTGCTAGTTCTTGTTGGACACTATACAGCTGTCATTCTACCTATAGATTAAATATTGCATGGAATATTTCTGGGAGCTGAAACTAAATCATCTCTGCTGCTAATCTCCCCAAGAGGTCTGATGTTTTTTGTCTGTGCAGAGTAGAACTCTCCAAGATGATCCCTGGGTGCAATTTGGGACCCAGTTTACTTCACAGACTTCAAATACATTTACATTTACAATGCATACTTCAAATGCATTTAGCATTTAGCCACCCAATTCTGGAGAGTGGCTCCCAGTTTACTAACATAACTGCACTTAGCATTTTATCAGCTGCAGTTAGTGCCTGGGAACATAACCAGAAACATTTAAGTTACTACAACACCAAGGAGGTGATCGTGCCCTTGTACTCTGCTCTGGTGAGGCCACACTTCAAGTACTGTATTTAATTTTGGGCCCCTCACTACAAGAAGGACATTGATGCCCTGGAACATGTTCAGAGAAGGGCTATGAAGCTGGTGAAGGGCCTGGAACACAAGTCCTGTGAGGAAGTTGTTGGGAGCTGGGGGTCAGCTCTCCCTGTGGGGAGCTGAAGGTTGGCTACCTTTCAGGTAGTTGTAGAGAGCAATAAGGTCTCTCCTGAGCCTCCTCTTCTCCAGACTAAACAACCCCAGTTCCCTCAGCCGCTCCTCAAAGGACTTGTGAGCAAAGCAGAGTACAGGGGGACTACCACCTCCCTGGTTCTGCTGGCTACTCTGTTCCTGATACAAGCCAGGATGCTGTTGGCCTTCTTGGCCACCCAAGTCTTACCAGAAAGCCTTAGAATAAAGACAGTGACAGCTACAAATTTATCCAAACCTTCTATAAGACCAATCTTCAGAATTTTGCCCCACAGGAACATATTTGTCTCATTGTTCTTTTTCTACCTTTTCTCCTGCGGAAATCAAGATTTTTATTTTATTTTTTTTTCCTCCTATTTTCTGGTCAATTTTCTGTTTTCCTAGTTAACTAGGGATTTTTGTCCTTTCTTTTGTTTCATGAGACTAGAAAAATCAAACCTTGTTTGAGAATCAGTCCAAATTTTTTCTAATTTTCTGGGTCAGTTTTCTGCAGCTTAGCATTGAATCAGAAGTCTGGCTGAATCACAGAATCACAGAAGGCTGAGGTTGGAAGGGACCTCTGGAGATCATCTAGTCCAACCCCCCTGCCAAGCTGAGTTACCTAGTACAAGACTTACAATTAAAGTACTGAAATCCAGCAGACCATCCTTTCTCTCAGGAAACACTTACTTCCATATCTTGAAAATTAAATGGATTTTTGAGAAGGAATTTTGACATTCCTTTCATTGCTAATGGTGCAATTGAAGTGTCTGTTTCTTTCATGTAGTATTACTGACTGCATCTTGAAACTATTTCCTAAAACTAATGTACTTGTTAAAATGCCTCTCTATTCCCTCCTCGTATACCCTTTCATTGTAATAAGCATAGTGCTGGGAAAGAGTTATAAATATTTGGTATGGATGAAAAAAAAACAAACAAACAAAAAAACAAACAAAAAACAAAACTTTATTTCTAGATCATAAATTGCTGCATAATTATTAAGCAGTGGATTTTGGAATTTTTTTATTTTTTTTTTTTCTGTTTTGTGTAAAAGAACTGACATCTTGCAAACACACATCTAATATTTTCAGATGACACCTGCATTATATTCAAAGATGACTCTGTGTTTTTGAGCACTGGGAGCTTCAGGTAAAAAAGCCTGAACTTGGCAGAAAAATCAATATGAAGCACTTTGGATTTTTTCCCAGATCTGCTGTATCTCTTTCATGCTTTACAGTGACATCAGCATTTTATACCTTAATATTTATTCTAGGGAGGAAATAATTCTCAAAGCAAAATAAACAATGATATCATTATTAAGTGATATCATTGGCAACTCTGCCAAAGAAGATAAATAAAAAGCCCCTCTATATGGTTGGTATAGCACGGTCTGAAAGAAATATCTGTCAAAAGACATTTTATTCGCTTTGGCAGGGGAGAGTAGGCAGGAGCAGGGGGCAGCTTTGGGGATGTTTTATTAAGCTTTGTAAATGTTTCACGTAACGCTTACTGAGTTCTGATAAGAAATTCCTGAATATGTTGCAAGCTGGCAAAATGTAAAGCAGTGAGCCCTCATCTTGTTCAAAGGTTGTTCTTCTCTGGTAATGCATATATCAGACCTTCTGCTGCCATCTAATCACCTACCTACCCCTGCAAAAAGAGTTTAAACAAAATATATAAAAAAGAAGTCACAAACTTTAGTGTCTTTACATATAACTTCTGCAACAAGGTAGAAATACTGACAGTAGAGTAGCTCTATTCGAATTTGGTTCTGTTGTACTTGGCAAGCTATGTCATGGAGGACCATGAGCTATGTGAGATGGAGTGACCAGTGTTTACTCTAGAGTCCTCCAAGAAGCTTCTCGAAGCAGAATCCATGAGTCAGCAGTTCCAAGGACATTACTGGTGCTGCAATGTGGTGATAAATTGCTTGATGTCCTGTCTTTAAGATAAGACAAAAACAATCTTTATGATCTGAACTTGTTTATGTTACCTTACTGCAGCTACTTGTCTGTCTTTGCTATATTTCTAATTGGTTATAAAAAATCCTGGACTGGGGTTTCTGTTTCTCTTCAATTCTTCTCCAGTTGTTTATCAAATTTTCAATCATAATTTAACTCCCAAGAGCTGTTAAAGACATTTTCCTCTTAACTTTTGCATGTCATATAGTTTTTTCAGTTTTGCTTTTATTTTGAAGGAAAAAAAAAAAAAAAAAAAAAAAAAAGTGCATTTATCTCAAAAACAAGAAAGCAGAAACTTACCCCAACCATTTTTAACACAGGAATGATTTTTAGCCACCTCAGAAAATGCTTGCAAGCAACAGAGTCATAACTATAAGTAATGTATGTTATGATCATACAATATGCATCCTTCAATACTTCATGTACAAGCCAGAGATATTTCTAAATATTCTGCAGGGACAGTGGTAGGAATATTCATTTGTGCCAGTTAAATATTACACCCACATTTCTTCATCATTTTCTTTCAGAGGATATTTTGCTAAAAGTACAGATATTTTCTATTTGCTCCCAGTAAAGCACACAAAGCAAATTTTAATGATTGAAACAATGGAAAAAGATGAGGTGCATAATTCAACACTCGCACCTAAAATATTCAGGAATGCTATAGTCTGTATAGACTATCTGAAAGAATGCTTGTGTCTGTGATTTATTTTTAAAAATGTTTAGGATGTGATGGATGTATAATGTCTGTGGTATGTTGTTTTAAACAAATAATAATATTTTGTTGATTTTATTATCTTAACATTTATTTAAATTTTCAGTTGCAGCACTAACTTTCTACAAGAATCTGACTTTTTTGACTGAACTAATCAAAGAGACAATTTATGACCATTTAATGTGGTAAATTTACAAATTATTTTGTTCCATTGTGAATAAAGATAATAATAATAAAAAAATATTATTTAAGAAGTGGACTTAGAATAAAACGGTTTTTAAGGTCTTTTTTTTTTTTTTTTTTTTTTTTGTCTTTGTTTTCCATATATTTCAGCAATAGCTCGGAGAGTGAAGTCACTGTAAATTTCCTTCTCTTATAGCTTATTTGGGAAGTTGCAAATAAGAAACAATTATATAACTGTCTTTGTATCCTGTCTCAGAAAGTGTTAATACAGTAGCTATGGATAGATATATAGTCTCATAGACACAAATGGAATCATTTCAATGATTTTAATAGTAACTTCGTAGATAGATAAGGGCAGGCATTGTGCAACTATACAGAACAAAATAATGGAATATAGGAAAAAGTGTTATGGTAATATCATTTTTATGACTTATATGTACACTAACAGTTCCAGTTCTTATTCCTACAAATAAATTTCTCCCCCCTCTCTCTCTGCTCTTAATTATATATCAATATAATTTGCTGTTAAATTTGCTGAACTGGAAGGCAGCAAGTTTAGATTTTAAAAAGAGATTTAACAAAAACATTAGCATGTCTTCAGATAAGAGACTGCTTTAAAGTCTTCATCTGTTCACAGAAAAGTATTTCCACAAATTTTCAGATCCTTACAAACCCCTTATCCTAGATAAGGGAATATCTGTGTAGTCTCATAGACTTGTGGTGGTTTTACTGTGCTAGGCAGCTAAACACCACAACCGCTCTCTCACTCCCCCTCCCTAGATGAGGAGGGGAAGAAGTAAAGTAAACAACTCATGGGTTGAGATAAGGATAATTTAATTAAAGTAAAATAATATTAATGATAATAATAATTATTATTGAAAGATTATTATTAACTAAATAATTTAACTAAAGGAAGAAAAAAAATAAAAAAAAAAAAAAGAAAAGGGAAAAGTGAGGGGGAAAGGGGAAAAAAAAAAAAAAACACAAAACAAATAAAGGCTATGTGGAAGTGCAGAGGAAAGAAATTACTCTCTACTTCCCACAAATGAGTGATGCTTGACCACGTCCTTGAAGCAGGGCCTTAATAAGCCAGTGTTCAGGAGGAGGACCGACATTTTCACAACGAGAGCCCACCCCTCCCCTCTTCTTCCTTTTTCCACCTTTTATTGCCAAGTGTGACATGGTATGGAATATCCCTTTGGTTAATTTAAGTCAGCTGCCCTGGTGATGTTTATTTTCTCACTTTTTTGCCCACCCTCTAGGAGGGTTAGAGAGAGTCCTGATGCTGTGCCAGCACTGCTCAGCAGCAGACACAACACTGGTGTGATAACACTACTGTTCTAGCTACAAGTGTAGAGCACAGCACTATATGGGCTGCTGCAGGGAAAGTTAACATCCCAGCCAGACCCAGTACAACTTTTAAGTAAAACCATGTTACAGCATTTTGCCAATACCTTTAACATGGCAAGTCCACTTTAGATATAAAACATTCTCTGGAAGTATTTGTCTTTTTTCTTTGACTGTAGAGGGAATACTGAAATGATCGATTCATTGACTGAAGTTAAAAGGGACGTATCCAAAGCATCACATCTGAACATGTGTATGGGGGGTTATGAATACTGTACTCCATGAATACTGTAAATGGTATAGCCATATGGAGTCCATTTTAATGTCTCCTTTTATATTTCCTTTTATATGATTTTGATCAACTCTAAGCAGACATTTTTCACCTGCTCATTCTTTATGCTGAAACTCTGTTTTCCTTATATTTGTGTCTGGTTTGTGATACTCTGTTCTGCTGAAACAGGTCTTCTGTACTTAAGTTACACCTCTTGTCTAGTGCCCTTCAAAAGAGATTTAGAATAATGCATGTAAAATACATTTGCACTTCTGAAATTATGTTTAGAATCATTAAATTAGAGAATAGTGCAGATCCAGGAAGGAGTCCACAGTAAAATATAATGGATACTACTCAAAAAAAGATGGGAATTGTACAAATCAGGTTGAGAGAAGCCAGATTGGGGCAAATAAATAAAAGTGTGCCTTAATTATTATTAAGTGGTTTTATTAATGACCAAGATGATGGAATAGAGTCTCTGGCTGAGACAAAATGGGGATGGGAGTAAGGGGGGCAAGAAAGTGGTTGGGGCAGGGCAGGGAAGGGCAGGAATCTAGCATGACCTGAACAAACGTGAGAAATGGGTTGACAGGAACCTTGTGAAATTCAAAAAAAGACAAATGTCTTGCACCTAAGCAGAAATAATCCCAGGCACTTTTGGAGGTAACTTGCTGGATAGCATCTTTGCAGAAAAGACCTGTGGACACTGGTGGACACCAAGCTGGACATCATCTAGCAATTTACTCTTGCAGCAAAGGTGGCCAACAGCATCCTGGGCTGCAATAGGAAGAATGTAGCTAATTGGTGTGGGAAAATGATCCTTGCCCACTATTTCACACTTGTGAGATCACATCTGAAGTGCTGTACCATTTTCAAAAGTATTAAGGAAGTTTAAAAATGTAATCTCTCCTTAAAAATAAGGAAAGCTAGGTTTCCGGATGTCCTGGTTTCAGTTAGAACAGAATTAATTTTCTTCCTAGTAGCTGGTGGAATGCTGTGTTTTGGCTTAGGATGAGAAGAGTGCTGATAACACCCCGATGTTTTAATTGTTGCAGAGCAGTGCTTATACCAAGCCAAGGACATCTCAGCCTTTTGCTCTGTCCTGCCAACAGGCAGGCTGGGGGTGCAGTAAGAGCTGGGAGGGGACAGACCCAGGACAGGTGACCCAAACTAGCCAAAGGGGTATTCCATACCATCTGACGTCATGTTAAACAATATATAGGGGTGGCTAGCCGGGGGGAGGGGGCCGGACTGCTCGGGGTTAGGCTGGGCATCGGTCAGCGGGTGGTGAGCAATTGCATTGTGCATCACTTGTTTGTACATATTATTATTACTTTCCTATTATCACCATTGTAACATTATTGTTATTATTGTTATTATTATTTTGTTATTATTATTTTCCTGTCTTATTAAACTGTCTTTATCTCAACTCACGGGCTTCACTTTCCATTTCTCTCCCCCGTCCCAGAGAGGGAGGGGGGAGGGTGAGCGAACGGCTGCGTGGTATTTAGCTGCCAGCCGGGTTAAACCACGACACCGGAACTCTTTTAAGTGCATATAAATTGATATTTGTCATATATTGTCTGATGGTATTTCAACCAGCTCTGAGATCTAGTTTAACTTACCACTTTCTTAATTTCAAACACTGCTGTTCATGTTGCATTTCACAGTTGTGTGGAATTTTAAGATGCTCATAAAAGTCATTCAGTAACTTCCTGAAATATATCTGAAATTTGCTGTTGTAACAATCTTTAGAGAAACAACATTTACTTAATTACTTTGTTAATACCACTACTTACATTCAAAAATATAATCTCTTAGTTGTTCTTGTATTGCCCTGTTATATATGTTCATCTGATTCGTGTCAGTATGGAACAGTGCTAGGGCCGCATGGTATGATGAATGTGACCTTCTGTCTTACATACCCTTGTATAACCACAAGTCTAAGAAAAACAGAATGGTTAATGTATATAGTTCTTGTACGTTGCAAAGGAATTTGTGTCAGAAAATATTCCTCAAATCTATGAACCTATTTGCTTTTGTTATTTCAAACTCTTATTTCTAACAGTTACAGCCTTTTTTGTCTTCTTTGTGGTTGATTTAGCACTGCTATAGATGTGACTGTCCCTGTGAATGGCCTGTGAGGAATGTTTTAACTACTTGTGAAGTGTCAATAAGAGAGCTATTTGTGTTTGTATGTTCTTTCTTTGAAGTCTGGGGGTTTCAGAACAACTGCTAACAACTAGTGACTGTTATGGCTTCTGAATGGGGCACTATGCAAGCCTCTGATATTTGGCCAGGTGGCCAGGAGATTACGAAGAAGAAAAAAAAAGAAGCTGAAGGACGGCTAGGAGACAAGACCTGCAGAGGATGCTGTGTAAACTTGACACGCTGCCAAGGAGTACAAAGGGGAAGGACAAGAAAAAAACTTGGAGAGGAAGACTATGAGCCTTCAGCATGAAAGACCCCTAGAGACCCCCAGAGGGACCACCGGAGACTGATGCGCATGCTCCAGTAGGAGGGACTGGATCCCAGAAGCTAATTATAATAACCCATTTTTTTTAGAAGTAGTAATGAATATGTATTAGTCTAGGAGCATAAAAATCAGCTACTTGATGTAACTGGTGTGTGTCCTGGTGGAGTGGAGACTCCCGGTGCACCCAGCGCTGTTTGCTTACCTCTATTCCTTTAATAAATTGTAAACTTTGATTATAATCCTATTTTAAAGACTGAGCCATTTATAACAGCCCCATCCAGCTGTCTGTCAACGTGTACAAGCAATATACCTAATAAACAGTTTTGTGAAGGAACCATATTTTTGCTTTGGTTCATAAAAAGGGTACTTATTTGGAATGAGTCCAAACTTGGAACACATTAATCTCTTGGAACACATTAATACATTTTAAAAGTTTTGTTGTTGCTGTTGTTTGTTTGTTTGATTTTTTTGTGATCTATTGGTTTTAGTTAAAAGACTTTTTTTTTTTTTTTTTTTATGTTTGTGAAACAGAAATGGGTAGAAGAGAATACAAATCCAAAGCTGCCTAAGCTGTTTCACAGGAATCACTGTAATGTCAACTAAACTACAAAATTATCATGTTAGCATAGAAATACTCACTAGGTTTAAAAATGAGACATACATGGTAAGATGTATTTTATCAGGCAGTAGTCCATAAACCAGAAGTAAGTAATGAATACATAAAAATTAAAGAAAGAAAATAAATAAAGTCAGAACACGGTTATTTATTTCCACTTGATGATCTTGAATGCAAATATTTTACAGCTAAAATTCTAAAAAGCTAAATTTTTTTATTGTTTCTACTCTTTAAAATGATCTATAGCATTCTAACACCTCACTGTCAATTTACCATAACTGTTAAACAAAACTTTACACTACTGCTTACTATTTTATACATTTTTTTAATTACTGAAGAAAATTAATCCACCTTCATTAGAATCTCATTCTATGTATGCACATTATTGTTTTCTTTTGGAAAACTGGAAGATCCAACTGTTTAGCAGTGGTATCTTCATTTGGATATAGACCAACTCAGAATTAGGAGTGACTTCAGGCAGCAAGCCCTAGTGTATAATTATGAAACAAATAGGAAGTCTATTTCAGCCTCTTAGATGAGGGGCATTATAAAGCTGGTGGCAAGGCAGTGACGCAGTACAGTTATATATAATTCTGCATCCTTTTCTGTGGGGTTCACAGACAGACATGCAGATAAGGAACTAAAAGTTTGTGGGACAGTCTAATTTCTAACAGCTTTGAATCTTGTGCATTAAGAACATATAGTCATTTGGTTTCTGATTGTTTCAGTCTCCTTTCATGACTGAAGAAAAACACTGAAGAGTAAAGATACTTGGTTATTATGTACTGTCATGGTTAGATGGGACAAAGCATGCATTGGAATGGAAAACAGCTAGAAGGAAGCATCACTAGACCTGATGTGCAGTGTTATCTGAAATACAGTGTTGATCATTTTTCATTTTCTAATGTTTTCCTAATTTATTTAGCATAAATGTATATATATGATATATATATATATATATATATATATATTCGTGAAAAACATGTCAGATATCTTTAAACAGTGAGTTATATATTATTTAATGGCAATGCAAGCATTTAATCTACTGTTCACAGGTTATTTTCTGCATCATTCCAGCTAAGAAGATATGTCCTTAGGGTATGTCTTTACAGTATTCTAGAAGCAGATAAGCTGATCATGAAACTCTGTTTTGGTTAATCATTTTATGTGATATAAATGCTCAGCTGCAGTCACTTTAGTAGGAATGATTCTTGATTAAAAACTTCTGCCAATCATAAGATTAAAATTCTTAAGGAAGTCTCGCTATAAATATTCTTAATGTTTCATTTTTTTCTTAGCCAAAATTATTTTTTTATTGTATTTTGTAACAGCTGATTTTTTTCTCTTTCACATAATAGGAAAATTCATGAAGGCTGAATTTAAGAAGGCTACATAGGCTGGTGTTCCATGCTCTTCTGCACTACCGTAGCACATAAGATAAGATACTGATTTCCTTTTATTAAGGGCTAGCTCAAAATCTGGGGCTTTACAAAAATGTACCACTTTGTTTAAGAAATTAAATGGCTTTAATATCCAAAGACACATGTAGTTCAGAGCTGGTGAATTAAGCCTCTGTGTCTGGAGAATGTAACTTTTCCATGTGGGTTGGTATTTGAACTCCAATGCCATTTTATAGTGATACCATAAACTCTTAACTAATAGTGATGAGGCAAAGAAAAGTGATTCTTCTGAGACAGAACTTGCTTTACAAATCTCAGGGACAATTTGGACTTGCATTATATTGACAAGTTTAAGTCAGAATTTCAAGCTGTAGCTAGAACACCAAGGTGTACCTATTGGGAGGTGGGACTGACATTTCCAGGTTCCTTTTGTTGGGTTTGATTATCAGTTTATTTATTTATTTATTTATTTTCTGATGACAAGTAAAGTTCACTAATATTTCTGCTGATAAGAGGATGTTGAAAAAGCCAGCATACTTGGTACAATTTGTGCTGTCTGCTGAGGCTGTTGCTGACATTAAGAATGTTTCTAGTAGTCAAATAACCTTGAACCTGAAGTGCTAACCAGAAAAAATGCAGGTTACATAAATTACTCTACAGTGTTTAGACACACGATGTACTCTGCCAAAGAGAAGGTACCAGCTAATATGGTGAAGAAAAAATCCAATAACTGAAGGCTACAGGGAGGACATGAAACAAATTTGTTTAAACTGTCAGAGAGGTCAGTCTGATTCATTAATAAGCTATGTGAGAGCAGTTTTTTATAGGTGGTTGAGTGATAAGTATATCACAGAATAATTTCATCAGGTATTTGCTTTTGTCACTCCATTCTCTTAGTGGAATTATGCCCTATATGTGAGGATTGATACTGAGTAAAGCAGTACTTTAAGCAGACAAAACAACAACAATGAAGTGTACAAATTTTAAAACACAATTACCTGTGCTGTGGAAAAGCAAAATACAGTTTTATCCCTAAATACATAGGGAAGATTCCATAACATGCTGTTCACCTAATTTCTTTTTATTTCACAGATAGAACAGGCTGAAGCCTCATTACTTCTATTCTCACACTTGGTGTCAGGATCTAGATCCTGTTACACAGGCATCAAATAGGCATGTAATAAAGAAGGCTAAGGATTTGATGTTCAGTTCTAGAATATCTTTAAAATAAAGCATCCAGCTCATTTCGTGAAAATCAGTGCTGGCTTTGGCACCTAATTGTGAGAGCGTCAGTGCTTAGATGGGCTTTCCTAACAGGAGCTAACAAAAAGTAAACGGATGATGAGGTTACCCCAGGCAGACAGACTGTAGGGAAAAAAAATAAAAATAAAAATAAATAAACATAAACATAAACATAAACATAAACATAAAAATTGAAGAACAACTGAAGTTCCACCCCTCTGGGGACCTTCAATAGTGTATAAAAATTTACAGCATTCACTGAAACTCAAATTAAGAAGTTGAAACCTCTTCTCTCATGTACATATATTGCCTACCTATAGACTAGAATACTCATCCAAAGATTTAGCTCAGAAAGTATACCCACAAACTCTGCAAGAGAAGAGGAAAAATGTTTTTCCCCACATTTATTCTGTGCTCCTATTCTCAGCACATTTAATAGACATGTGGACTTCCACTATCAAACACTGTACAGGAGGTGGGAATTAATCAAAATAATTTATTTTCTTAGACTTTGTTATGGTAAAATAAATTGATGAACAAATGAATAAATGAATGAATGAATGAACACATTTTTATGTTTGTCTTAGTATTTTTCTAATGTTTCTTGTGGTTTTAGTATGTGTGAAAGGCCTCAGTCATTTGATATTATCTGCAGAACTGTAATCCTAAGTAAAAAGGATCAACTTTTTTTTTTTTTTTTTTTTTTCCTCCCTGTCACCCTTTCAAATTGATTTGAGGCTTTCTCAATCAATTTCTTCCTTTGTATGTTAATGTATTGTAAATGGTTGTAGTCTATTAAATCACTGTAATTGGAAATAAACTATGATGAACCAAGGAAGAAGATGAAGGCAGAGATTCAATCACAGTTGTAGATGCAGTTACTCTAGATAATTCAAGCAATGGGAAAGCTCCTGTATCTTGGTTAAAACTTAGGTCAGTTTCTTTTCCCTAACATCAATAAAAGGACAGTTCTGATTGGGCTTCATAGGTCTGAAGAATTTGCACTCTTTTTCTAAGGAATAAGTTCATTAACATTTCAGTAACATTCCACCTCCTCCACTGCATCTTACAAGAATAAACTGAAAATTCATATGACCAGTTCTGTGCTAAGGGTTTTCAGTTTTAATGTTGTGTCATAGAAAATACAATCTTCAGAGACTATGATTAAATTCAGACTTACTAGTCTGACAGTTTGTTCCTTTAGAAAAGACATGAGAAGTTAAGCAGTTTCTAATGATACTGCTCTTACCCACTGCGGAAAGGGCAAGTTTCCTATCTCAATAAAACAAAGACTAATCATGTTAATAAAATTATTGCTAAAGGGATACTGTGCAATTACAATGAACACAAGAGATGAATCTTGAGCAAAATTTGCCATTTCTTTCCAAACGGATTATTCCAAATATCTTGGTAAAAAAAAAGATTCTCCTATGGGAATTGTATATATTGGTATCACCCAGGGACTTGAATTTCTTTGAAAATTGCAGGTATTCATCTGCTGGAAAGACGTTTCAATTAGATACTTATATTCCCAGTGGCTGATACCTGCTTAAGATATATATATGTGTCAGTGACTTATTTATATACCCAGCCTTAGCAGTAGAACACATGGCATAGCTGAATTACTGAATCAATACTATCTTGTTGTAGTGTTATTAATTTGGCTTAGGTCTTTCAGTCATGTGCAGATGTTGGCACTTATGTGAAGTATAGCTGAGTTTTAGTTCAGGATATAATCTAGATTTTGAATGGAGGATATAATCTAGATTTTGCTGTTGACTTTTCCTCATCTTGACTATCTACTTTCTTTGTGCCTGAAAGAGATGAATGCATATGTACATTTGTTACCTACAGGGAATTAAATTTTGCTGTGCTTCAAAAATGCATAAATATAATTTTCCTTATTTTATTTTCACTCATGACAGTTAGGATTAATTAATACTTGTATGCAAAGAACTTTTCTATGGAGTAGAAAATGACATTTATAATTATATCAAACAGATTGTTCATAGTATTGTGGCTTTTGGGTTTGTGCTATAAAATGATATAAAGTAAACATTTCTGTTGTATTTATGTATCCACAGTTACATGTAGTGCTGTACAAAATTAAATGGCTTTATGCCATTTTGGTTGCAAACATTAATTTTTCAATGCCGGCTTTATCTTTAGGGACTGATAACTTTGGTTCGTGTTTGCATTTTTCAGCCAATACTATTTAAAAGATTCATAGATTCACTTTCACACACACACTTAATTTTAATGACCAGCTAAATTACATCAAGATAATCTGTGCTGGGAAAAAATCCATATTTGTACATTAGGTGTATTTTTGTACTAATGTTCTTTTTAGTAAAAAGACAGAAATAATATAAAATATCCATTAAAAAAAAAAAAAAAAGTTTTGAAGTGAAGATTCACATTTATACCATCAGAGCTGAAGGTAATGATAATGAAATACTCCTGCTATTTCAAAATGCACTTGCAATAATGTGGTTTATTCATGCTCTATATGCTGCATGAATACAATAAATGTACTGTATCAGATCTCATTAAACTAAGCCTTCAAGCCTAGCTACCTGAAAATGTAAAGGAGCACAGAAATTAAATTATTTATAATGTTTCACCAGAAGAAATATTTAGATTCTAGGTCTTTGTGTTTTTAGGACATTTTAATGAAAATTGTTAATATGACATTAGAATATAAGATGGTCAAATGCAGAGGTTATTATGTCATTAGATTAAAGACATAGGGTTGCATGAGCAAATTCTTCCATGTTAACCAACCGTACTAAATATTTTATTCTGCCTACGTAAAATATTAATTGCTGAAAAATATATATAATAATTTCATTGAGATTAAATAGTAAATGCTATCATGCATCATTACATGATCAGGAAGCAATCCTTTCAGAAGTTAAACAACAGCGCATACTGGTTTACTATAAATTTTACTGTGAGTGCTTTAAGCATATTGCAAATCAGATCACTGCAGATTAATGATAAGCACAACCTGTTTCTTTTCTGAGAAGACTTCTTACATTATACGAACAAGAATCTGCCCGGAGCAGCTATGGTGGTTTTAAATGGAGATGAGGGTTAAAACCTTACCCTTTGTAAGCCATATTTCAGAAAACAGACAAGTTCAGGAAGAGTTTGGTTGTCAAGAAACCACTGCTGTCTGTTTAGTCTTTCTTTGTCTATAGTGGTAAAAATTACAATATTTTTTCTGGATGGGGCCTGAGACCACATCTTCTGTATGATGTACCAGAGAAGCAAGTATGAAAAATCCTCTTTTCACATGGTTTTCCCAAATACTCTAGGTAATGAATAGTTATTCGTTATCAATTAAAATTATATATGAAAACCAATATAAAGAGGTACAGTAAAATGATTTTTGTGTTATTATCACTGAGATTTTAATGACTTAAAACTCAACATAACCTATAACTCATACTGTTAGAAAGTGCCCTTCTTATTCACCTACTCTTTTCTGTATGGATTCTATGGATTTTATTCTATTGGATTCTATGAATTCTATGGATTTTAATATGTCTAAGAGACATATAAGAAATCCAAGCTTATGGCCAGCAATGAAATTCCATTAACAGACTCTGAAAGGAAAGGGATTCCTTACTCTGTTATGAACAAAACCATATCACAATGTATTAGTACAAATTTATCTGGTTTCTCCAAGATGGACTAAGTTACAAAAATAATCTATCAATTTCAACCTTAACAATACCCTCTAGGTATTGTTCCTATAGGGCATTTATATACCATACAGAAATTCTTCTAATCTCCTGGGACAGTGAGCTGCTTCTTACAAACATTTCTTAGTACTCTACTGCTGACTAGCAGTAAGTCAACAGGAATCACTCAACATTTGTCTAGAGTGTTCCAAAGTCAGTTATTAAATTTATGGGTTACTTCTGGTATTCTGTTTGAATATGATCTTTAAAACCTGCCAAAGCATATTTTATATTTTAACCCTTTCAAACTACTGGAAATGAAAAATAGAATCCTAATTTGAATTTTGAGCTGTTCTCTGAAATATATGATTCCGTCATTAAAAAGTCAATGTCTGACAAAAGTTAACAAACACATACTGGTATCTGAAATAGCTGCAGTAATTCAGATGCCAGTGTTTGCTACAACAGAATAAATTTTGACATTATATATGTGATAGATGTGTGTATATGTGCTGGGAATTCAACAGAAAATCATGTTCTGAAATGTAAGAAAATCAATAGCAGAAAAAATAATATAGGCAACTTTTAGGTTGCTTTTTTTTTATGTTTCTTTTTGTTTACTTCCTTTCTTTGATTTCTCCCTGGGTGAGGAGAAAGGGGAAAAAAATACAAATACAAGGCAAGTATTAAAACATTTTTCTTAAATCTGCTCCACAGAGGTGCAAAAAATATTGCTTATTGTCTTGGTTCTGGGCAGTAGCGGGTCCTTTTTGGAGCCAGCTGAAACTGGCCCTTATCTAACATGTGGCAGTTGCTGGACTCTTCTCACTGAAGCCACCCCTGCAGCCCCCCACTACCAAAAGCTTGTCAAATAAACCCAATATATTAGAAATGAGCTCCTCCAAAATCAACACTCTTATATTACTCTATAGATATTACTCTGCATGACAGCACTGTGGTTATTCCTCGGGTGCTGAAATGATGGAATAAAATTTGTTTCTTCCTTTTTTAGGTTTTGCATATTAGCAGTAAACATCAGGGAAGTCTATTTTGTGAACATACAAGATTTAAGTGTGGATTCTCAAGTTGTTCCAACATGCTTCAAGCAGAAAATTTTCCACACCAAAACAGAATTAAAAATATTGTAACATTGAAATATGTTTGAAAGAGTGTCAAGGGTACTACTGCAGAGTATTAGTTGTTAATAATGCATCTCCATTCATAAATTTTGTATCTAGTTCTTTGCCATGGTGAAAAATAGTAGAATCTAAAAATTTCTTGATCCTTTTTTTATATGATGCTTACTTACTTAACATTTGATGAATGAAACTCATCATTGAGACATATAAATGCTTATAAAAAAGACTCTCTTTGCTTAAAACAAACTGTAGGATGTAAGAAAGACTAGCCTACCTCTGTTAGGCCTGACTGGAATATCTGTTAGATAGAAACCTGTTTTTAATTTGAATTGACTTGCAACAAATTAATTCACTAAACCTATGATAACAGTATCAAAGTATTATAGGACATAAAACTGTTTGTTACAGGGAGAGATTTAATTTTCAAAGTTTCCTAGATACTCTCTATTAATAAATAAAGTGAATGTGAATGGCAACATAGTGATCTTAACTGGGAAGAAGATAATAGTTATGTCTATAGTGACTGAATCAAGCACTGTTCTACTTTATGTAAGTTTCACTGGTACAGTATCTAGGGACAAATGCCAGTTGTGAGAGCTAAAGAGTGTATACAAATACACTGAGGAGATTGCTTATGGGCAGTTTTCTTTGAAATTTTTTTATTATTATTATTAATATATTTTTTTCTCTTGTGAATGACAGGGGGTGGGGGTAGGGGGCAAGGTGGGTGGGGGAAGGGTGTGTGTGGGGGTGCCCTGGCAAGAAATTCCTGTAATTTGGTTTTAATAAGTTATTTCCATACTTGCATGAATTGTTTTTAATTGCTGTGCAGCTAATTGTTAATGGAATGTATCATTTTAACAGTTATTCATTATTCTCAGTACTAAGTACTTATTCTCTGTGTATGTTAGAAATGATGTGAATGAAATACAATTAAAATAAATAAATTGATTAAAAATACATTTTTTTTAACATTTTCATGCAGCATATAAGTATGCTGCTTAGAAAAGATCAGCATTCTTATAATTCTGTCATTTGGTGCAGTAAATCCATATTTTAGAATGAAATAGCCTTGCTTTTGAAAAATTTTTGAACACACAGAACTTCTAGTGGTTAACAGTTATATCAGAAAGTCAAACCAAAATCAGTCAAATTTTCAGAATGTCTGGAATGACACCAAGTGTCACAGATGACACCAAGTTAGGTGCGTGTGTCATTGTGCTCGAGGGCAGGAAGGCTCTGCAGGAGGATCTGGATAGGCTGCACCGATGGGCTGAGGTCAACTGCATGAAGTTCAACAAGGCCAAGTGCCGGGTCCTGCACCTGGGGCGCAATAACCCCAAGCAGAGCTACAGGCTGGGAGATGAGTGGTTGGAAAGCTGCCAGGCGGAGAAGGACCTGGGAGTATTGATGGAGAGTTGGCTGAATATGAGCCAGCAGTGTGCTCAGGTGGCCAAGAAGGCCAACAGCATACTGGCTTGTATAAGAAACAGTGTGACCAGCAGGGCTAGGGAAGTGATTGTCCCCCTGTACTCGGCTCTGGTGAGGCCGCACCTCGAGTACTGTGTTCAGTTTTGAGCCCCTCGCTACAAGAAGGACATCGAGGTGCTTGAGCGGGTGCAGAGAAGGGCGATGAAGCTGGTGAGGGATCTGGAGAACAAGTCCTATGAGGAGCGGCTGAGGGAGCTGGGCTTGTTCAGCCTGGAGAAAAGGAGGCTCAGGGGCGACCTTATCGCTCTTTATAAGTACCTTGAAGGAGGCTGTAGTGAGGTGGGGGTTGGTCTATTCTCCCACATGCCTGGTGACAGGACAAGGGGGAATGGGCTAAAGTTGCTCCAGGGGTGTTTTAGGTTGGATTTATTTATTATTTTATTTATTTATTTATAAATTATAAATATATATTTATTAAAAATATATTTATTTATAAATTATTTATTTATTATTATTTATAAGAACTAATTTATTGTGAGGGTTGTGAGGCACTGGAATGGGCTGCCCAGGATAGTGGTGGAGTTACCATCCATGGAGGTCTTTAAAAGACGTTTTGATGTTGAACTTAGGGATATGGTTTAGTAGAGGACTTAGTGTTAGGTCAGAGGTTGGACTCGATGATCTTGAGGTCTCTTTCAACCTAGAAAATGCTGTGATTCTGTGAATTTCTCTGAAAAGTTGATAGATTCATTTAGATGCCTTTATAAGGATTTAATTTCTTTTGAAAGTGCTATCTTTTGACCTCAGTGTTGTCTGAGATACTGTTGAGAATAACTGGCTTTTAGAAAAGTGGAATTCATGGCCTGATCAGTCCATGACATTCAGCTACTGCCTGTGTGTGAAATTTAATGGCTTGTGACAGGTCAATTAAAGCTAAGAAGCTCATGATTTGTATGACAGATTGGTTGTTTATAAACTGAATTGATACGTGTACATAATGTAATCATTTGCATAGTTAATTTATTATTGTTGTGAGCATTACAGTGGCTTGTGTAAATTATACCAGTTTGCTGTTCAGATTAAAATTGATATTGATAGATTTGTTTTGACTTTGCACAGGTTGGCCCTGACTAGAAATTTGTCTGGATGCTGCTCTTCGTTGTCTGGAATCAGATGACAGAGTGTAACTGCCTGTCTGGTCTGAGGACTTAAGTCAGTGGAAGCAGGCAAAACTGCTTAGCTCTTGATACTACCAGAGTTCAAATTTCTGTTCATGGCTCTGGAAGAAGATGGATGAGTAAGAGAAAGGTTAGGTAGACCACTTCTATAATTCAGTGTTCAGGGCTATCACCAATGGATGCTGGGCAGTTAGCAAGTACATGTATTCAAGCTTTATAAATACTTGTTTCAGGTACAACAGATTCAACAGAAAAGATTGACAGGAATTTATGTCTAAAACTGTGATGGTTAGTGCAATTTACTGGAATGTGTCAGTGAAATTTATGGCTTTCTACAAAGGATAATTTTAAACAATTTTTAAATTGCTATTTTTATTCTGAAACATTTATAGTTGCTATAACACTGCATATAGTGAAATGCTTTCTCTCTTTCCCTTCCTTCCTTCCTTCCTTCCTTCCTTCCTTCCTTCCTTCCTTCCTTCCTTCCTTCCTTCCTTCCTTCCTTCCTTCCTTCCTTCCTTCCTTCCTTCCTTCCTTCCTTCCTTCCTTCCTTCCTTCCTTCCTCCCTCCCTCCCTCCCTCCCTCCCTCCCTCCCCTCCCCTCCCCTCCCCTCCCCTCCCCTCCCCTCCCCCTTCAGACTAGGGCTCTGTCCTGTTCTCATTCTTGTATATCAGTATATCAGCACTTGCATTCAGGTGATTCAGAACCCTTTGCTATTTATGCACTTCTTTCTTTCTTTCTTTTTTTTTTTTTTTTTTTTTGATAGTTTTTTATTTTTCCCAGGATTAGTTTTTCAATCTTAGCCAATCTTGACTCTGTAGGAATATATGATTGCTAGCATTGCAAATGAGGCAGCAAAAACTATAGCTGAGAAAAGCGAGAGTGTTATTTTGACAAAAAGGCAGCCTTGGTCTGGTTTAAGCTGATAATGAAGCAGTACCCTAATATGTACTTGGGACTTGCCCTTCGTATTCAGATAACAGTATCCAAGTCCAAACTCTTAATTTGCGTACAGTGTCATTAAAGCATCTCATCAGTCTGAGACCCTGCCTCATTTTCCCACTCCTTTATTATCCTTTTATTAAGCAGGTGTAATGAGACTTACACTGGTCACCACCTTCAAGGTACTCAGAGAATAAAGCAATATAACCTGTTGATCATGCTTGTTAACTGCAGTTTCATGTGATCACATGAAGTAATGGCTTTCAAAATGCTTCTGCAGGGTATGCAGGGTCTTTGTATTAACCTGTAATAAACCTATTATGTGTCAGCTCCTCTGTTTTTCTTGCTCTCTCATGAATGTAATCTTTCAGTTGATGCCAGTGGCAACTTCTGAGCTCGTGTTTCTTGTTGTAAGTGGGAGGCAATTACTGACAGGATGTCATCTCGTGTAGTTCATTCCTTGCCGTGACTCATTAAAGCCTACTGTACCTTCTGCAAATACTAGAAAGGCTACCTCTTCCCTCATGTGCCATTTAAAAATATATATTTTTGCTAGTTAGTATCTGGGAAGTAATGCAAGTTGAGCAGCCATTTCTATTGCTATAAATTTTAATAAACAAGATTATGCCAGAGAGATGAGTGTCTAGAAAAAAATAGCATTTATATGACATATACACAGTATATTTGCTTTTAGACAAAGAAACAACAGTCAGGATTTGCTCATATTATTTCTGTAATAAATAAAAATAAATACTCTATGCAGTAAAATACAAGCCTGTTTGATTTTTCCATCTCTTAGAGTGCTTTCTGCTCTTATTCATACAAATGCAAATAAAGAGTAAGTTCAGCAGAGGGAGTGTGATAGGAAAGAATGTACCTATATACTTGGTCAAATTGCATATACTTCCTAATACATCTAAATAAATAAATACATCACACAAGTCAACTACAACACTCTAGTTCACTTCAGACAAATGAAATGCTAAATACTGGAAAATGGAAACTTTCAAAATAGCACTTAGAAATGGCTATAATCAATTTTAAGCCTTCTTTAGCTTTCCTGAGCACACACACAAAAGAAAAAAAAAAAAAAAAAGAAAAAAGAAAAAAAAAAAGCTTGTGGATTTTAATAGTTTAATCATGATTATATATATGGTATATATGACATATAATATTAATCAGTTTAATCATAAAGTAATTCAATGTTACATTTCTTTCAAAATAAAACAAATGAAATCACATGGTTGCTTGAATTTGAGGTGGATTTGAGGTGGATTTTTCAGTAATACACAGTAGATGTATTCCGTAGAGATTAGAATCTCTACTAATGTTTATAAGTGATTACTATAGCAAATTTTACATTAATCAAAACATCAATAAATGTACATAAATAAATGAGAAAAAGAAGTATCTGCCTATACTGCCCATAACTACATCACACAATTTCACTGGATTTTAGCAGAAATCTTCTACTGCTTTTTTTGTTTTTTATTTTTTTCCTTTTCCTTTTTTTTTTTTTTTTTTTTCAGTTTCCTGCTTGACTTGTCTGTTTTGAATTCAAATTCTTGATATATTAGCTTATTGGGAAAAAAAGAAAAAAAAATACAAAAAAAAAACAACAACAAACAAACAAAAAAAAAAACACCTTGAGAATTAAGTTTTCTATGACCCTAAGGATGAAAAGGATAGTTGAGTATGCACAGAGACTCTGAAAGCCCATATTCTAGTTTCACATCTTATTGATCACAGCATGAACTTACACAAGTCCCCAGTTGCAATATGGAGATTCGTCATCTATAAACATGATTTGAAATGGGAGATGTATGCAAAAATTGTGGATGAGTCAAGACAGGGGCTTATCATGAGCTGTAGCCTGTAGGCGTTAATGTTCATATTTGTAAATTAAAAGTGGATCTAACAATCTTCAAAAAGGGAACAGCATAGCACAGCAAATGAGCTATGCCTGAATAAAATTTTGTATTGCCATTATTATATAATTCAAAGCAGTAACTAAAATAATCTAAGTTTTAGTCTATATTTTACTATGTAATAACATAGGTTCATAGTATGTATTAATCATAATGTCAGTTAAATTTTTAAATTTAATATAGAAAAATATATATATTTTTTCTTTGTCATTTTATCGGTCAGTTGTGTTAGGAGCTGCCAAATCCAGTAACCGAACAGATAAGAGGCTGCCATGCCCCCATGTTCAGAAAGAGTGTGGCTGTGTGTGCGTGCTCTGGATAGACAGACAGACACACACACACACACACACACACAAGTATCCCCCCAGTACTTGACCTTAGACACCCAACCTCTGGGCCCCTGTCTCTCCCAGCTACACAGACGCACAGCTGCAAATGGTTCTCTCCAGTAACTGGCCCAGACACACAAGGCTTACCAGGAGCCAGGCCCCAGACCCCACAGACTCCTCATTCATGGCCTCCAGTGATCCCACTCCTGATGCTGGCAGCAACCCTCCACCTCTCCCCCCCACCCTCACACACACACCAACAGCAAAATAAAGAGTCCTCACTGTACTGGGTCTGGCTGGAATATTAACTTTCCTGGCAGCAGCCCATACAGTGCCATACTCTGTACTTGTAGCTGGAACAGCAGTGTTATCACACCAGTGTTGTGTCTACTGCTGAGCAGCAGTGGCACAGCATTGGGCCTTTCTCTAACCCTCCTAGGGGGTGGGCAAAAAGTGAGGAGAGAAACATCACTAGGGCAGCTGACCTAAACCAATCAAAGGGATATTCCATACCATGTAATGTCACACTCAGCAATAAAAGGTGGAAACAGGAAGAAGGGGGGAGGGGTGGGCTCTCGTTGGGAAAAAGTCGGTCCTCCTCTCGAACACCGGCTATGTGCGTTGAGGCCTTGCTTCAAGGACGTGGTCAATCATTGCTCATTTGTGGGAAGTAGAGAGTAATTTCTTTCCTCTGCACTTCCATATAGCCTTCATTTATTTTATTTGTTTGTTTTCCTCCCTTCTTTTTATTTTTCCTTTTTCCCCTCCCTTTTCCCCTTTCCCTTTTTATTTCCCCTTAGTTAAATTGTTTAGTTCATAATAATCTTTATTTAATTATTATAATTATTTCCCTTTAATTAAATTATCCTTATCTCAACCCGTGAGTTGTTCTTTGCTTTACTTCTCCCCCTCCTCATCTAAAGGAGGGGGAGTGAGAGAGCGGTTGTGGGGTTTAGCTGCCCAGCAGGGTAAAACCACCACACTCACCCAGGACATGAATCAGAAATTGAGTCCAATGAGAGGACAGACTGCTGATCAGGTGCAAGGCACCGTGTACTGAGCAGCAACTCTTAACAGGTGATTGGCCCTTTTCATCACTTTGTCCTTCCATTTCCCAAAACTTTCTCTTCCCCAAACCACCTCAGTACTCCCTTTCTCCACGTCTGGTTCTTCCCCTAAACATCCCATATTCAGTCTTGAGCAATCCCAAAATGCTGTTCACCAGCATCCCATGATGAATCCTTGTCCTGGTTTTGGCTGGGATGAGTTCATTTTCTTCCTAGTAGCTGGTATGGTGCCCTGTTTTGGATTTAGGAGAAAGATAATGTTGACAATGCCAACGTTCTAGTTGTTGCAAAACAGTGCTTACATTGGGTCAAGGACTTTTATCTTTTCTTTCAAGGAGGCTGGGGGCACACGAGAAGCTGGGAAGAGACACAGCAAAGACAGCAGACCCAAACTGGTCAAAGACATATTCCATGTCATGTAACATCTTGATGAATAATAAAACTTGAGGGAGTTTGCTGGGGGATGGGAAGGGGAGGCTGCTGCAGCTAGGGCCTGGCTGAGTATAAGTCAGCTGGTGGTGAGTAATTACATTGTGCATCATTTGTTTTGCATATATTCTTTCTCCCTCTCTCTTTCTCTCTCTCATTCCCCCCTCTCTTTTAATTCCTATTAAGCTATCTTTACCTTGATCCACAGCTTTTACTTTATTTCTCCTGATTCTCTCCCCTGTCCCACTGATGGGGAGTGAGCAAACAGCTGTGTGGTGTTTAGCTGCCTGCCATATTAAACCATGACAGTCCCATAACTCTGGGCAGTGGTCCCCCTTGGTCTCTGAGGTGTATGGGGAGTCATCCCCACTGCCTCCTGTTGTGTGGTGTCCCCCAGTCCCTGGGGCTGAGGGTACCCTGGGACAGATCGAGAGGGACCAAGGCAGTAGTTTTTGTACCTGGATGGGCCATTGGGATTCCCCCTCACCATTGTGTTTCTGTGCTCCTTCAAGAAAGTGGAGATGAGCCTTTAATCACATAACCTATCAATCTGAATCCTGATAATTCCTGTATCCCATAAATATCTCAGTTATGCATTAGCATGACATTTATAAGTAGCTGATCAATTTTGCATAATCAAAGACTATCTCTACACAAAAACTCACCCAAACAGCTTTGTGACATCTTCTTTAAAATGCCTAGAATTAAACAATATAATAAAGTATTTTAAACTAATTTTGGAATTTGTAATGAGATGATGGACAAGTGTTCTTCCATTCCTTGTAATGATTTTATAAGGCCGTGACACAACTAGCTGTTTATATTAATAATTATTGTTAATACTTTATTTAATACATATTTTAAAAGAGTTTCCACCTCATTTTTCTAGTTCTGAAAATATGAATTTTCAATTAAAATGAGATTTATTTTTTTTAAGTATCTCTAAGAGCTGTTAAAAATGCTTCTTTAAGAAGCTAACATCAAACTAAACAATTACAAAGATTTTTACAAAATGCATAATTATTCATTTTACATAGAGGTTGTTGGCATTTTTTTTTTGTTTGGTTCTTTTTGGTTTTAATGTCTTTAATACTAAGTAGGGAAAGAAATGTCAAGGGCACAATTACTGTTCTGTTTTTTGTTCTTTTTTTACTTTATTTTGTTGTACTTTATTTTACTTTATTTTTATTTATTTATTTATTTGTTTGTTTAGGATAGAATGTCCTTTAGGAAACACACAGATTTTGAGGCCTAAGGCAGACTTAAAAATTAAATGCTGTATTTATTTTACCTGTCCTGTAGGTAATTACACTACACAAATTTTCTTGTTTACTTTTTTTCTTTTTTTTTTCTTCCTTTTTCCCTAACTAATCCAGATCTTGTATTTTGGAAAGTGTTGCTTTTTAGTACTGAAATTTGGGTTTAATTTTGTCTTTAATAACCATGAATGTCACTGGAAACTACAAGAATGCTTTATCTAAACTACAAGAATCCTTTATCTAATGACAGAGTTATTGAAATCAATTAAAAACAAACAAACAAACAAACAAAAACAACAACAGCAAAACCACTCAGGGGTGTGACAGAGCATAATTTGAGTTTTTTTTTTTTCTTTACACACTGTCAAGGATAATAAATTCTTCTTTGTTTAACAATGGAAGTTAGAAAGATTGTTACAGTGATCTGTAATTAACTTGATGAATACATGAATACACGAAAAAATCTTAAATCTTTGAGACTTTTAGAATAATAGACTGGTCTTCCAGGATGCATTGTTTCATCTAATGTAGTTGTTATTGAATCTAAACTATCATCGGAAATTTCATTCTGTGATTGCTCGCCATTTTAAATAATTCCATTATCAGGAGTTGCTCTTCACTGAGAAGACCTATTGAGTAAAACAAATGCATCACATTTCACAGAAATAGGTTTTAATAGGATTATTAGCTTTACTTCATCCTAACCACAGCTGACTTACTCTCAGTATGATTTCTGTTTTTCATCTCTGTAGCATAATACTTCTGAAAATATGTTCATACTGAGAAAGACTTCAATATGCAAATCTTTGATTTTCTTTAACATTTATATTTTGAATCTTATTGAAAGTTTCTTAGAGACAAAATGATTTATGAAACAAAATATACTGGTTTGATTGTTTTTGAATAGTTGTTCCTATTCCATATAATTTTTTTTTCTGATGATTATCCTATAATACAGATATTAATTGCCAGGAACACTGGCTCAAGTGTGTAGATCTACAATGTACAACTCCAAGAAAAAGAATCCTTGATTCTTTGCTTCACCATACAGTTACTTACACTTCACAGAATGACACCTTCCTGCTGCTCTGTCTTATGTTTGACTGTAATAAAGTGTATTCCTGTTTGTTTATGATAATTTGACCAAAATACTTTTGTTAGCTCTACAACAATAACTGGTATTCCTTTTCATTAGTTGGTTTGCATTTGGTCTACATTCTCTACTATCAAGCAAAGATTGCAAATTATATTCTAACAAAACCTGATTCCCCCAGAATTATAATATAACTTAATGCCTTTTAGGGTGGTGAGTTTCTCCTCATGTGCAGACATATAATTATACATATTGTTTTAAGTAGACAACTCAACTAGAGCTCTTTGCCTACTGTAGTCAGTGGAGAGCCAACCCATAGTCAGTGGACTTTAGGGAACTATTTGGCTGACCAACGTAGATATCAAATTCAGGTTAAGAATAAGTAGCTTTTTAGAATCTACTGGCTGCAATGACTGGGTTTTGTCAACTATAATGAGTGTTCAGTATAAGTCACATTCTGCATAGAAATGCAGGTTTGCAGAATAATTCCGGTTGGAAGGGACTTCAGAAGATGACCTAGTGCAAACTCCACCTGAAAGCAGAGACAATATGTCAACACCATATTTAAATGACAAAGTTAGGCATTAATTCTCAGTCCTGGTGAAATAATAATCATAAGTAAGGACAGAGGTTTCCTATGTTTGTAGATTTGATCTTCAGAAGATTATAAATTCTTTAAAAAACACCTATATGATTCTTTAGGTTCCTTATGTAGTCCAGTTGGAAGGCATTCAAAGACACTATAATCTCCTTATTGACTGAATGGAAAAGTTAGGTATCCAAATTAAGTTGATTAAATCTCATTACTGTAACTCTCATGTATTATGGACTGTTATTTCAGAAGCAATTTAGCTTATTTTCCAGTAAAATCTAATCATTTTCTATTAGATATATAACTTAAAATGTTAACTTACAAATGTTCAAAGTCCTACAAATTAAGAGTATGTTCTCCATTCTTGCCTCATGAAATAAGCTTTAGTCACTGACTTTAATATTAGCCTTTGGAATTCATGGAATGCAAGCAATATGAGGCTGGTGTCTTTAATTAATTATAGAATCACAGGATATCCTGAGCTGGAAGGGACCCATAAGGATCATCAAGTCCAACTCTTGGCACCGCATAGGTCTATCCAAAGTTTAGACCATGTGACTAAGTGCACAGTCCAGTCGCTTTTTAAATTCAGACAGGCTTGGTACCATGACTACATCCCTGGGGAGCCTGTTGCAGTGTGCAACCACGCTCTCGGTGAAGAACCTCTTCCTGATGTCCAGCCTAAACTTGCCCTGCCTCAGCCTAACACTGTTCCCACGGGTCCTATCACTGGTGATTATGGAGAACAGGTCACCTGCCTCTCCACTCCCTCTCGCGAGGAAGTTGTAGACTGATCTGAAATGATCTTAAACCTTTTTTTTTTTTTTTTTTTTCATACACTGCTTTATTCATGCACTGTAAATTCTATTATATAGAAGAAATAGTTGCCTATCAACTCTGCTGATTATAATACACTTCTGTGGATCTTTCTTGCATGTAATAAATTTATCTACCACATTCAGTAAAAAAAAAAAAAAAAAAATCAACTTATTCTGATATTCTGAACATAGGACCAGTGATTTGTGTGTAGCAGATTTATTGCACTTACAGATTCAGTCTTAAATTAGCTATTTCTATACATCATTTTTGCTCCATGCTAAAATAGTCACCACTGATTCATGGAAGTATATATATAATCCAATACTAAATCAGCAGTGATTTGTCTTTTCCTAATTATCCAGATAAATAGAACTATAGTGGGGGAAAAAAAAAAAAAAAAAAAAAAAAAAAAAAAAAAAGTATGATTTAGTCATGAAATACAGAACAAGAAACACTAAGGTAAAAAATCCTGAGGCTATTGCAAAAAGAAATCTTGAGGTTTTTAAATGAGCAGAAAGCTCTGCTTATTCTTGAATTCCAGTTATTCTCAGGTCAGTTTTATTCTGGAATTGAGTTAAATTTAATTTCTTAGGGTCAGTCAAGAGAATTAAAATAAAGAATATTGTGAGTGAAATGTTTTACTCTTAACTGATGTAGGAATTTTTTTTATCTGATCTCAGTATTTTATTTTATATAGTCTACGATTTGTCAAGAGTAAAAAGAAAGGTAATTACAATCATGGCATTGAAACTGTGATGGTAAGAGTCTGAAAATAAAGTGTAATTTAGTCATTAAAGACCTTTCCTTAGATGTCTACAAAAAAAAATCTGGCTTCCCCAAGAATAACATAGACTATTATCCCTAATGATTAAAATGTGAAATTTCTTACTTTAGTCCCCCAAATGAAAGGCATGGAGATGAGATTGGATTGATAAATCATTCTTTCTGGTTAGTAAAAATTGTATGTATATTTGCATATCTAAAATATGATTCCGTCACTGCAAATCTATGACAAAAACTTAAATTTTAGTTCTTATGGAAATCTGACACCTAAAAAAAATAATCATGGACTGCTGTGAAGAAGGTCAATTTTGATAAGACAAACGTTCAGTTCTAGGCATTTCATATGCCTTAATTCACCAGATCAACACCAAATAATGATATCAGGAAAGCTGCTTCAAAGACCTGTTACTCTTCTGGATTGTCTGTGTAAAAAGCAACCCTTCAAAATGCTAAGAGCACTTCTCTGTGAATGTGGGTGATCCAGTACAGTATTTCCATTTTCTGATAATGTTTACTGATTAATATAAAAAGTCAATTGAAAGGATTAAGTCATATTTGAAATGGTAGCCATGTAGCCCCGTAGCCCAATAAATATGGCACTGCTATAACTAATAGCTGACTTCTGCAACCAGAGAAGCCTGAGAAAGTGACTATACTTGTCTTGTCCTGAGATGGCTTTAGCTTGTTTAACTTGTCACTACAATTGTTTAATGGTCAGGTGACTATGGACTACCTCATTTTTTTGGTTAGCTTCATGAATATACTGTAAAGATTTAAGAAATCTATGTAGGGGATCAGTGAAGAAAGCGTAAATAAGCAGACTGCATTAGCAAACATAAAAAACTAACTTTAAGAAGGCCAAAGACAGAGAACATGAGGAAATCCCCATCAAGTTAAGAAATTCTGAAACTGCCAGCTCACCATAACCTCTCATATAGGTGGGTGCCACCAGCTTCAGGACCAAGACAGGCAGTGTAAGAGTAAATATAGCATCAGAGGAAAAATACACAGATATAGGAAAAGAGCTGCTCGTGTATGACTATCCCGTTTGCTGAAGAGGACTTTTTTATTATTATTTTATTGATAAAAAATATGTATTGAATAATATAAAAACATATAATGAAAATAAATAATATATATATAATAACATATATTGTTATAATTCAGACCATATTGGTTTCAGTGTAATAGGACTAACAATAACTGCAGTATTATATGCTAATTTGTTGTTTGTTGATTGTTCAAGAATTAAGTATATTAACAGTAATTTCTTGAATACATGTATATTGAAGTCTCTTTTACCCATACCGTAATTTTGAATGCAACATGATATGTCAGAATTGTAAACACTATGTTAATGGTGAACGTTATCATTTGGCACACAGGACTACTTCAGGTATTATCTTTAAGTTAAGTTAAGTTAAATTCTGATTTTTGATTTTTGATCTTTGTTCACTAACACATAAACAGGTTGACTGCATTAAACAGTGAGTTTACAGTTTGAGTATGCACACTGAGTATAACAGTAAAATAAAAGCAACAATAATATAATAAAAATAATACAGATTAACCTAGAAAGGAAACAAAGAACCAGTATAAAACAAAAGAAGTGTTTACTTATAATAATTTGGAATGATAAATCTCAAGATCTTGTAAGAAAGAAAAATGGACTGAATAAAGTATACAGACTTTCAGAGGAATCTGTTCAATTGGACTTTGTTAGGTCTTAATGTTGACAAAACTTAGTGGAAAGGCTTAATCTTTTTTACTGATTGTTGGTTGTAGTAAGCATGTTAAGGCACACAGGCACATGTATACCAACAGAAAGCAAGAGAAATGGAGAAGGAGAAAAATGTCCATATTTTGTTACCTGTGTCTCTGTTAATAGTTTTTAACTCTGTCCTGGTTTCAGTTAGCACAGAATTAATTTTCTTCCTAGTAGCTGGTGGAATGCTGTGTTTTGGCTTAGAATGAGAAGAGTGCTGATAACACCCCGATGCTTTAATTGTTGCAGAACAGTGCTTATACTAAGCCAAGGACATCTCAGCCTTTGCTCTGTCCTGCCAACGGGCAGGCTGGGGGGTGCAGTAAGAGCTGGGAGGGGACAGACCCAGGACAGGTGACCCAAACTAGCCAAAGGGGTATTCCATACCATCTGACGTCATGCTAAACAATATATAGGGGTGGCTAGCCGGGGGGAGGGGGCCGGACTGCTCGGGGTTAGGCTGGGCATCGGTCAGCGGGTGGTGAGCAATTGCATTGTGCATCACTTGTTTGTACATACTATTATTACTTTCGTATTATCACCATTGTATCATCATCATTATTATTATTATTATTATTTTCCTGTCTTATTAAACTGTCTTTATCTCAACTCGCGGGCTTCACTTTCCAAGGATTCAGGAGGAGGAAGATGAGGATGCCGAAAGAGCAACAGTAACTACCCGAAGCCTAAACGAGCGCGAGCTACGAGATGTGCGAAAAGATTTCGGTCGCTGTATAGGTGAGCAGCTTGTCACCTGGCTGCTCCGGTGCTGGGACTCTGGAGCCAATTGTGTGGAATTAGACGGCAGGGAAGCCAAGCGGCTGGGATCCCTTGCTCGAGACGCCGGCATTGACAAAGCAATTGCAGATGGAGCACGACCCACCAGCCTCTGGAGGCGTCTCCTCTCAGCTGTGAGGGAAAGGTATCCCTTCAAGGAAGATATTTTATGTCTACCAGGCAAGTGGACCACTATGGAGAAGGGAATCCAGTACCTGAGGGAATTAGCCGTACGGGAAGTGATTTATGAGGATCCAGACCTCAAACAAACATCCACAGATCCAGATGAAGTCAAGTGTACACGACCCATGTGGCGGAAGTTTGTACGGAGTGCACCATCATCATATGCCAGCTCATTGGCAATAATGGCCTGGAAAGAGGATGAGGAACCCACAGTGGGTGAAGCGGCTAAACAACTCCGGCAGTACGAAGAAAGTCTCTCCTCTTCCTTACAGGCCTGCGTCTCAGCTGTGGAGAAACTTTCTGAAAAGGTTCACCAACTTGAAGAGAATCTATTGTCCTCCCCACCTGAACCAACCAGTGCCCACCGACCAAAGGAGAACACTTGGGAGAAACTTTCTGAAAAGGTTCACCAACTTGAAGAGAGATTATTCTCCTTCGCACCTGTACAAAGCAGTGTCTCAGCTGTCAGGGGTAGGCGTTCACCCACACAAGGAAGACGATATGGTGGGTACTCACCCCGTGCCACCCTGTGGTTTTACTTACGAGACCATGGAGAGGACATGAGAAAGTGGGATGGAAAATCTACCGCGACCCTAGAGGCACGGGTACGTGAGTTGCAAAAGAAAACAATCAGGAAAAAGGGATTCTCCGAAAAGTTTGCTGCTCCAACTTCCAGCAGACAGTCCTTCAAACACAGAAACGAGGAAGATTCTGACCAGGATTAGGGGGGCCCTGCCTCCAGCCAGGGGGAGGAAAGGGACAATCGAGTTTATTGGACTGTGTGGATTCGATGGCCTGGCACATCACGCGCACAGAAGTATAAGGCTTTAGTAGACACCGGTGCACAATGTACTATAATGCCATCGAGCTATAAAGGACCAGAGCCCATCTATATTTGTGGAGTGACAGGGGGATCTCAGCAGTTGACTGTATTGGAGGCTGAAGTGAGTCTGACTGGGAATGAGTGGGAAAAGCACCGCATTGTGACTGGTCCGGATGCTCCATGTATCCTTGGCATAGACTATCTTAGAAGAGGATACTGCAAGGACCCAAAAGGGTTCCGGTGGGCTTTTGGTATTGCTGCCTTAGAGACAGAGGGCATTAAACAATTATCTACCTTGCCTGGTCTCTCAGAGGACCCCTCTGTTGTGGGGTTGCTGAGGGTCGAAGAACAGCAAGTGCCAATTGCTACCACAACTGTGCACCGGCGGCAATATCGCACCAACCGAGACTCCCTGATTCCCATCCATAAGCTAATTCGTCAATTGGAGAGCCAAGGAGTGATCAGCAAGACTCATTCACCTTTCAATAGTCCCATATGGCCAGTGCGAAAGTCTAATGGCGAGTGGAGACTAACAGTGGACTATCGCGGCCTGAACGAAGTGACGCCACCACTGAGTGCTGCAGTGCCGGACATGCTGGAACTTCAGTATGAACTTGAATCGAAGGCAGCCAAGTGGTACGCCACAATTGATATCGCTAATGCATTTTTCTCCATCCCTCTAGCAGCAGAGTGCAGGCCACAATTTGCCTTCACTTGGAGGGGAGTCCAATATACTTGGAATAGGCTGCCCCAGGGGTGGAAACACAGCCCTACCATTTGCCATGGGCTGATCCAGTCTGCACTAGAGCAGGGGGAAGCTCCTGAACACCTGCAGTACATCGATGACATTATTGTGTGGGGTGACACAGCAGAGGAAGTTTTCGAGAAAGGGAAGAAAATAGTCCAAATCCTTCTGAAAGCCGGTTTTGCCATAAAACAAAATAAAGTCAAAGGACCTGCACGGGAGATCCAGTTTTTAGGAATAAAATGGCAAGATGGACGTCGTCAAATCCCAATGGATGTGATCAACAAAATAACAGCTATGTCTCCACCAACTAACAAAAAAGAAACACAGACTTTCCTAGGTGTTGTGGGGTTTTGGAGAATGCACATCCCAAATTACAGTCTGATTGTAAACCCACTCTACCAAGTAACTCGTAAGAAGAATGAGTTTGAATGGGGCCCTGAACAACGACAAGCCTTTGAACAAATCAAGCAGGAAATAGTCCATGCAGTAGCCCTTGGGCCAGTTCGAACAGGACCAGATGTAAAGAATGTGCTCTACACTGCAGCCGGGGAGAACGGCCCCACCTGGAGCCTCTGGCAGAAAGAACCTGGGGAAACTCGAGGTCGGCCTCTGGGGTTTTGGAGTCGGGGATACAGAGGATCTGAGGCCCGCTATACTCCAACTGAAAAGGAGATATTGGCAGCATATGAAGGAGTTCGATCTGCTTCGGAGGTGGTCGGTACTGAAGCGCAGCTCCTCCTAGCACCCCGATTACCGGTACTAGGCTGGATGTTCAAGGGAAGGGTCCCCTCTACGCATCATGCAACTGATGCTACATGGAGCAAGTGGGTTGCACTGATTACTCAGCGGGCTCGAATAGGAAACCCCAGTCGCCCAGGAATATTGGAAGTGATCATGGACTGGCCAGAAGGCAAATACTTTGGGATATCATCAGAGGAGGAGGTGGGTCGTGCTGAAGAAGCCCCACTGTACAACCAGTTGCCAGAGAATGAAAAGAAATATGCCCTGTTCACTGATGGGTCCTGTCGTATTGTGGGGAAGCATCGGAGATGGAAGGCTGCTGTATGGAGTCCTACGCGACGAGTTGCAGAAGCTGCTGAGGGAGAAGGTGAATCGAGTCAGTTTGCAGAAGTGAAAGCCATTCAGCTGGCTTTAGACATTGCTGAACGAGAAAAATGGCCAGTTCTCTATCTCTACACCGATTCATGGATGGTAGCAAATGCCCTGTGGGGATGGTTACAGCAATGGAAGCAAAACAACTGGCAGCGTAGGGGCAAACCTATCTGGGCTGCTGCATTGTGGCAAGATATTGCTGCTCGGGTAGAGAACCTGGCTGTGAAAGTACGCCACGTAGATGCTCATGTGCCCAAGAATCGGGCTACTGAAGAACATCAAAACAACCAGCAGGTGGATCAGGCTGCTAAGATTGAAGTAGCTCAGGTGGACCTGGATTGGCAGCATAAAGGTGAACTATTTATAGCCCGATGGGCCCATGACACCTCAGGCCATCAAGGTAGAGATGCAACATACAGATGGGCTCGTGATCGAGGGGTGGACTTGACCATGGACGCTATAGCACAGGTTATTCATGACTGTGAAACATGTGCTGCAATCAAGCAAGCCAAACGGTCAAAGCCTCTTTGGTATGGAGGACGATGGCTGAAATATAAATATGGAGAGGCCTGGCAGATTGATTACATCACACTCCCTCAAACTCGCAATGGCAAGCGCCACGTACTTACAATGGTGGAAGCAACCACCGGATGGCTGGAAACATATCCTGTGCCTCATGCTACCGCCCGGAACACCATCCTGGGCCTTGAAAAGCAAGTCCTATGGCGACATGGCACCCCAGAAAGAATAGAATCAGACAATGGGACTCACTTCCGAAACAACCTTATAGACACTTGGGCCAAAGAACATGGTATTGAATGGGTGTATCACATCCCCTATCATGCACCAGCCTCCGGGAAAGTTGAACGATACAATGGCCTGTTAAAGACTACCTTGAAAGCAATGGGCGCTGGGACGTTCAAAAACTGGGATACGCATTTGGCAAAGGCCACCTGGTTAGTCAATACTAGGGGATCTACCAACCGAGCTGGACCTGCCCAATCAAACCTGTTACGTACTGTAGATGGGGATAAAGTTCCTGTAGTGCATGTAAAAAATATGCTGGGTAAAACAGTCTGGGCTACTCCTGCCTCAGGAAAAGGCAAACCTATTCGTGGAATTGTTTTCGCTCAGGGACCTGGATATACTTGGTGGGTAATGCAAAAGAACGGAGAGGTCCGGTGTGTACCTCAAGGAGATTTAATACTGGGTGAGAATAGCCCATGAACTGAATTGCACCATGTTAAATAGTATATTATACTGTATATTATCACTACCATGATTACTATAGGTGACTAATTAGAATGTATGGAAAAGAGTGTAACCTGAGCATGACATAAATGGTATGGAATAAGGGGTGGATAGATGTCCTGGTTTCAGTTAGCACAGAATTAATTTTCTTCCTAGTAGCTGGTGGAATGCTGTGTTTTGGCTTAGAATGAGAAGAGTGCTGATAACACCCCGATGCTTTAATTGTTGCAGAACAGTGCTTATACTAAGCCAAGGACATCTCAGCCTTTGCTCTGTCCTGCCAACGGGCAGGCTGGGGGGTGCAGTAAGAGCTGGGAGGGGACAGACCCAGGACAGGTGACCCAAACTAGCCAAAGGGGTATTCCATACCATCTGACGTCATGCTAAACAATATATAGGGGTGGCTAGCCGGGGGGAGGGGGCCGGACTGCTCGGGGTTAGGCTGGGCATCGGTCAGCGGGTGGTGAGCAATTGCATTGTGCATCACTTGTTTGTACATACTATTATTACTTTCGTATTATCACCATTGTATCATCATTATTATTATTATTATTATTATTTTCCTGTCTTATTAAACTGTCTTTATCTCAACTCGCGGGCTTCACTTTCCATTTCTCTCCCCCGTCCCAGAGAGGGAGGGGGGAGGGTGAGCGAACGGCTGCGTGGTGTTTGGCTGCCAGCCGGGTTAAACCACGACAAACTCTCACACAATCATTCCAAAGACATTCTTTGTAACCATCATTCTTACAATGCTGAACATTTTATTTTTCTGCATTTCACAGATGGAAAAGGTAGTTTAAAGTCCTCTACAGCTAAAGGTTTGACTAAGCAGACTGAAGGTTGTAGAGTGAAATAATTTACCCAAGATGACACAGGATCTCTGAATTGAAACATGGTCTAGAACTCGAGACTTCTTAGCTCTGAAACACATCTCTGATTACTGTATCATTGTTATTCTCTAGTATATTGGCTGATGAAACATATCTGAACCAATATGTTGATTGATTATAACATCATCTATTTCACCATAGATGAAAATGAACATGAACAATATCAAAGAGCTATTCAAGAAGCACAATAGAAGTGTGCTGTCTTCAAATTGATGATTGATTTTCAGCCTATACAGATATACAATAGAATAATTTTGTTGAATTGGGGTATATATCTTTTTAACAGAGCTAAAATTGTTTAACTTTTGTTTAGAGGAAAAGAGGACAATGAAGTCTTTTGAAATTACCGGTGTTTAAATGCCACCATTTTTAGAATATTCCATTTTTTTTTTTCCTATTACACTAGTTTATGCCATGTTGAGGGATTTTTGAAACAGCAAAGATCCCATGGCTTGCTGCAGCTGAGCAAACCAAGCTACCAGGACGACTATGAGAAGTTCCATGACAGTGTTCCCACATCACCCAATTGAGGAATTTAGAAAAATATTGTTGCCAGCTGCTGACTTCAAGGACAAGGTCTACGTGACTGTAAATTAAATTTTTTTTTGAATCCTCGATTAATATATTTCTCTCTACCTTATCCAAAATAATAAGATTTTGAATTCATTTCAGCAGAGGATACTAGAGAATGTTAACACGCTGCTTTGTTGAATGTATTGGCCTGGCCAAAAGATTGTTCTTACAATTAATGGGTGCTATTTAGTGACATATATACAGTACACAACTGAACCTTGGATATATGCTACTTTGAGCTATTTAGTGATACAGTATTTGTATTTTTATCATTTACTTATAATTTTTCAGTCATATTAATTGCTATGTCCTCTACATAGTTAACTGCCCTTTCCCTGCAGTTAGGTAATTAGAAGCTATGATATTTAGTATGTTGGAAGCTAGGTTTGGAACTGAAAGCAGTAGCAGTAAGTAAAAGCACACTTTTTGACCTCTGTGCTTTCAAAAATATTTACTCAAATAACAAACTTAGTGGACCGGACGCATTGCAATTACATCTGTCTGGGAAAAGTATATTCCTTTCTTTACAAGAGAGCATTAAATATATAACACAATGCTTTCTTTTCTCCCCCTTCTTTCTCCCCCTTCTCCCCCTTTTCACTTTCTATTCAATCATGTACCATAGTTTTAAACATGGTGAAAAGGAAATATTTCAGTAAAATAACTTCAAAGCCTAGGTATAACATAGGAAATCAAGCAAGTTTTTGTATTTTATAGATATGGTTTAAATTTTTTTTCCAGGTGCAATAGTGACTTGACTAGAATCATTCTCCAAATTTCTTTGAATATCTGCCTAAGTAAGGATGCATCTGTAAATTTGTACGTAACTTTTTGAAGTTTGAATTTTGCATATTTTGTTTAGTTATATTATTTTCTTCATTGTAGCATAAACACATTGTTCCTAATCTAACAACTTTTCACAAACAAATGTGATCCTTTTTTTCTCCTAATACTATAGGCATGAATTGTAATAGTTGAAAATTTAATGTTGTGTTTCATATAGGACAGGCAGGAAAACATGTTCAAGACAATGAAAGTGAACAATCAAATTACTAGTGAAAATTCTACTCATTCCAAGGGAGATGGATGCTGAAATGTATTCTGTAATGCATATTTGAGCATAAAAGGAAATTATTGACTTTAATAGTCACTTTTCATTGAGATAATACTAATGCAAACTGATTGATTCATGAAAAGCTAATTCTGATTTGCATCATTTTTAAAAAGACAGCAAAATAGTAATTTTACAAAGCTAAGAAACTAATGCTTGGAGAAAAAAAAAAAAAAAATTCTGATTTTTATTCCACAGTTTCATCCTCTGTCACAGCTCTTTCATTCATTCCTCTTTTCTTCAGTTTGTTTTATTTTTTAGAGAATCAGTTTTAATATGCTTTGTTCTTGTGGCTACTTTACTTGGATTCACTAATAGTAAAAAAAAAAAAAAAAAAAAAAAAGAAAAATTTTCTACCCCATAGTCCTGACTTTGACCTATGAGACTGAAAACTCTTTTGATCATTTAATTATTAAATAAAATACTGTAAACCTTTCACTCATGCTAGAAGGAGTAGCTGCTCAGTGGAGTGAATAGTCCAATTATATAAATTGCTTTTCACAAATGTTCAGATGGTGATTTGCAACCTGGTGTTCCTGTATGAGCATAAGGGAAGATGTACTATAATGTTAATATTTTCATTTCTGCTTGATTTATACTCAGTTTTCTTGAATCATTATTTTTGTTTTCCTCTTCCAGTGCCAATGAATGGAAAATGGTATCTATGCTGGCTTTCTAACTATTTGCTTTAGAGCAGGCACATTTTGGTCAGAAACTGCAACCCACTAATTTGGTCTTTGGTGACGTATTTAACCTTTTTACACAATTAATAACTTATTCTCTATATAATGATTTATTTATTTATTTTTTTTTCCTAGAGTTTCATTCTTTACAAGTAGCAAGGATACCCAGCTTGCTTGTTCTTTATGACCATATTACAGGAGGCAATTGTCCCATACCATACTGCAACTGATCACAAATTACTCAAATGATTTAATTGCCCCATTTTAGAGGGTTCTTCAGGGAAGAAAAAAAAAAAAAAAAAAAAAAGCAATCAATCAAATAAATGTAATTTGTTCCAACCTTACCTGTGTGAATGCTGCTTCATTGTGTGCCTTGCCACAGGCACACAGGATTAGGACCAGGAAAAGCAGAGGTTCCCCAGAGAGATAGAGCAGTACTGCACAGCCAGAACCCATCCCACTGTCCCAGCCAAGGAGGAGGTCAGCAGGGAGCACTGGGGACACAGCCCCAGCCCTGGGCATTGGGAATCTCCCTGGGGATGGGGACAAGAGGGCATTGACATGGGATTTGGCTGGGATGTGGTGGGGCTGCAGCTTGGGCCCAGCTGAAAGCAGATCCTGGGTAACGGGGACATGGTTGGGGTAGGGTAAGACCTGACCCTGGAGATCTATGATTCAATGATGTTATCATCGAATCACAGAATCATAGGATATCCTGAATTGGAAGGGACCCACAAGTACTGTTGAGTCCAACTCCTGTCTCTACACAAGTCTACATGTACACCAAAATTCAGACCTTATGACTGAGAGAATAGTCCAAACACTTCTTAAACTCCAACAGGCTTGGTGCCATGACTATGTCTCTGGGGAGCCTGTTTCAATGCGTGACCACCCTCTCTGTGAAGAATCTTTTCCTGATATCCAACTTGGAACTCTGCAAGCAGGGGCCACCCATCATGGCCCTCCACCTTTGATCCAGCCCACAGATGACCTCCAGAGTTCCCTTCCAACCTTAGCCACTCTTGTTACTCTGTGATTCTGTGTCCTGGTTTCTGGGGGGATTATTTTTCTTGTGGCTAGTATGATGCTTTGTTTTTGATTTTGACAGGAGAATGTGGTGGTTTTACCGTGCTGGGCAGCTAAACCCCACAACCGCTCTCTCACTCCCCCTCCTTTAGATGAGGAGGGGGAGAAGTAAAGCAAAGAACAACTCACGGGTTGAGATAAGGATAATTTAATTAAAGGGAAATAATTATAATAATTAAATAAAGACTACCATGAACTAAACAATTTAACTAAGGGGAAATAAAAAGGGAAAGGGGAAAAGGGAGGGGAAGAGGAAAAATAAAAAGAAGGGAGGAAAACAAACAAAATAAATGAAGGCTATATGGAAGTGCAGAGGAAAGAAATTACTCTCTACTTTGCACGCGTGGGTTTACTTCCCACAAATGAGCGATGATTGACCACATCCTTGAAGCAAGGCCTCAACGCACGCAGCTGGTGTTCGAGAGGAGGACCGACGTCTTCTCAACGAGAGCCCACCCCTCCCCTCTTCTTCCTGTTTCCACCTTTTATTGCTGAGTGTGACACCACATGGTATGGAATATCCCTTTGATTGGTTTAGGTCAGCTGCCCTAGTGATGTTTCTCTCCTCACTTTTTTGCCCACCCCCTAGGAGGGTTAGAGAAAGGCCCAATGCTGTGCCACTGCTGCTCAGCAGTAGACACAACACTGGTGTGATAACACTGCTGTTCCAGCTACAAGTACAGAGTACGGCACTGTATGGGCTGCTGCCAGGAAAGTTAACATTCCAGCCAGACCCAGTACAGAGAAAAATAATATTGATAACATTCTAAAATTGTGTTGTTGAAGAGTAGTCTTAACACTAAGTTAAGCACTTTTCAGCTTCTCAGACTACCTTGCCAGCAAGGAGGCTGGGAGTGGAGGGGAGTGTACACAAGAAGCTGGGAGGAGATAGAACCAGAATGGCTGACCCAAGTGGCCAAATGGATATAATGGAGCAACTGCATCACTCATTTTATATATTATTATTACTATTATTATTAACAATAAAAACTTTCTCTTACTTTTCTGACTTATTAAACTTTCCTTATCTCAGTCCATGAGTCTTCCCCAACCCACTGAGGGGGAAATTGAGCAAACAGCTATGGGGTGTTTGGTTGCCTGCTCAGTTAAACCACAACATTCTGAAATGTATATAATAAGCAAGCCAGTCTTACTGTTGGCTGTTTTTTATAAAAGTTAGTTTAATCTATGCTGTTTCTTTAATTCTTCTTTTATTTTTATTTTTTAATAAATGTACATTTCAATTGAACATAAACTAGCTATTATTTATTTTTGAGTCCATAGTATTGATATTCAGTGTCTAAGTATTTCTACACAAGACCTGTAAATTTGCCATAATCAAGCCTGAGCCAGAATTCAGAAGTAGAGAACAAGTCTGTCGTATGTACTTAAAAGTTTGACTGCAGTCAGCTCAAACCGTCCATCATCTAAATAGCTAGATATAAAACAATGTAATGCAGATTCTGCAATCCAAAATGAATATTATGAAAAAGTATGTGCTTGTAAACATCTTAATCAACATTTTCTACATGCAAACGGTTTTGGCTGTTTGCCCAATGTAAAACCAGTAAATCATTATAGTCAATGATACCCATTAGTTATTTCAAGTAATCTATTGTTATCTTTTGTTTTCCTAAAGATCAGAAGCTTAAAGAATATGAATAAGAATTCAGTTCATTCATCTCCTAAATTAGAATACTTGTCATCATAATTATTAAAATAGATATCACAAACCACAAATAGTAAATTTATTTAGAAAAACTTATTGAAAAAGTGCAAAATGTGTAGTAACTGAACACCAGTGACTGTCTCTTTTTGTCATTTCTTTTAAAATATAAACTGGTATATTAAATTTTTACTCATCAAGTAATTTGATAATGATAGTAAAATTCCAAACAGAATCATTAACCAAAGAATTGCTCTGAAAGCAGAGTCATTTTAATCTGCTTAACTCAACCACGGACAGTGAGAAACATATGAAGTTTAATAGAGAAAAAAAAAATCAGTATCATATGATTTTTTCCCATACTTTGTTATAATTGCCATTAAAAGATCAACATAATCTAACAGTTAAGCATGAAAAGACTAAAGGAACTGTGCCTGTTCAGTCTGGAAAACAGAAAGCTGAGAGGGGATCATGCTGTCTACAGCTATCTCATATGAGGATACAAAGAAGATGAAGTCAGGCTGTATATGGTGTTAGGACAAGAGGTGGCAAACAGAAGCTGGAACACCAAAATTTACAATTAGATATAAGGAAACCCTTTTTCACCATGAGGATAGTTAAACATTGGAAAAAAAATGTCAGAGAGGTTGTGGAGTCTTCATCTGAAGAGATATTTGAAACTCTACTGGAAGAGCCTGTAAGCAGTCAACTCTGTGTCAGTTCAGAGCAAGGAGTTGGACTAGATGACCTCTAAAGATCTATTCTAAGCTAAATGATTCTATAATTCTAAAATTTTCAGAGTTTTAATATTTTTCTTTTTACCCTTAATTGAAGAAGATATTTATAAACCCAGATCTATTTAGCTACTGTAGTATTCTGGATATTTTATAATAAGGAACACTTAAATAAAATCAGTACAGTCTTCTATTATGGATGCAGATACTTTGCAAAATTGATTTTTCTCTGTTTCTGTTTCAGAGCCCAGGTAAAAGTAAAACACCTAGATATGATTCTAAATATGATATGATTCTAAATCTATATATAAGCATGTTAAGAAAGCCTATTTTCAAACCTGAAGTACATTTTTAAAGCTGCAAGTGACCAACAGCCTTCACTGAGGTCAAGTTTATCAAGATTAGAGCAAGAACTTACTCTGGTTATGGGTTACACGTAACCATCAATTTTTAATGCATTTGTCACTGTTCACAAAGAAGCTATTATTTCTGTCTTACTTTTAGAGGAGTATCTTGTAATTCACTCCAATAACCTACACTCAAAATCAAAGATACAATGATATCATATTCTGTCCTATAATTTCTGAGCTAATTACTATAGGCATTATATTGAAAGGATATATATTAAACTACCACTAAATGCTATTTTTCACATGAAAAGAATGTTCTAAGGACCAGTTAGAAATTATTATTATTAAAAAACTATCAGTGATACCAAACTATTGCACTGAGGTAATCAGTAAAAAGCACAGTGAAATGAAAATGGGAACATTCATTATTTAGTCATTTGCTTTCTAACAGTAACTCTACCAAAAAAAAAAAAAAAAAAAAAAAAAAAAAGATAGTATCACTAAATGAAAACTATAAATACTGCACCATATATAATTTTTTTAAATTCTTTTGTAAAGTCCTGAATATTTAATTTAGAATCATTGCCCAAATCTTTACTTAGGAACAACATATACTATAGATCCATATATTGAGAACCCATTTTGCTCATACATTCATATATTTGTTAAAAAGGATGTTAAAATGTTGTTAAACTTCTGGCTTTAACAACTAAATTGCCATGAAATATGAGATACTGGAGCAATTTTATCCTGTTGCCACTTTTGCTTGAACATTTCTAGGCTCTCCAAATTATGAGTAATTTAGCCACCCTTTAGAAATACCACAGTGTAATGAAATGTGTAATTCACATTAACCAACAAAAAAGTATCTAAAATCCACAGTTACTTCAAACTACATCAAATATATTCGGTTTACTTTTCCTCTATTGAAACTGATAAATAATTAAGTTTCCTGTGATATATTTGCATCATCTGTGTATTTATTATAGTCAGTATCTCTGGATGAGCTGATTGTGAGGAAAACATTTTTACTTTCAGACTGAACTAATTTTAGTAAATGTATAATGCATTTAAAAATACATAGTACATTCACTATATATGTATTTTTTATTTTCATTTGCAATTATTTCTGAAAATCAGTATACAAAGATACAAGAATCAAGGACTGACTTTAAAAACGAGACTGAAAAAAAAGGGGGGGTGTAGGGATATGAGATGCCAAATTCTTGCAATATTTTTAATTTGTGAAGTATTACAATTACATTTGAACAATTTTTAATAATACTTCTGGAAAGAGCATTATTTTAATTATTTAAAAAACTGCAGGATAAAAATCTTTAGAGTTAAATAGAGTTTAATACAAAGTTTTGGTTTTTCTCTTTAAAAACAATTCAATTTTGCCTTCTTTCTAGTAAAGAAAATCCTGCTTAATAAAAGAAAATAATAAGATTTTTTTTTTTAAGATAATGGTAACTTTCTTCTGATGACTATGGAAAACCATAATTTTAGGCTTAGTTTTAAATACTCTATCTGAATATAACAGCAGAAAAAACAAGACTTCTTGTTATCATGGTGGAGGGCCCAAAGTATGGATACTTAAGAGTCACTAAAAGAAAAAAACTTGGACTTTTAAGCTGTCAATGGGGTGGAAGTTCATAGTCTATCTAAAATACTATAATTAGTGAAAGAGCAAAGCACATCAGTTCACAGTATGAAGGCAATGGTCATAGAAATGGCGATGTGTAAACTAGCATGAAAACTGAAGTACTAAATCACATAGATCACAGTAAAATTTAGAGCAACTTCAAATATAGCATACAGAAACAACAACAACAAAAACACAACACAGTTTTAGCAGACTGGATGATGAGATATTCTCATTAGAACATTAGAACTCTGGTGTTCATAACCACTGCCTGTATCTTTACTTTCCACTGCCTGACTTACAGCTTAATCCTTTATTCATGGGTTTCTTTAGTTTCAAATATTTATATGATTACAAATTGAGTTACAAATCTTAACTGCTCATTTCTCATGCTGTCTTTCACACCTTTTGAAATTCTTTGCATTCTCTTTTCAGTGTTAGATGTAGTATGCCTCAGTCCTCCACTGTTTCTATCCTTTCAGTCAAATTATTTCACAAGAAAGCAAAGTTTAACTTCTCTCTGAAAAAAAAAAAAAAAAAAAAAAAAAAAAAAAAAAAAAAAAAAAAGATAATTTCACTTATATCCTCAAGACATCTAGAGAACTCCTCATTTATTATTTTTTTTTCAGGTACTCTTCTTTGTGGAGGTTAGATAACTAACTAAAAGTCAGCCAATCAGGAGATTTCAGCAAAGTAGCCTACACATGAAATATCAAAATCCGAGTAAAAAAAAATTGGAAGCGTAGTTTATAAAGAGTCAGTTCACAGATCCATGTGTTGAAGAATTAAATTATTGAAAGATTTGAAAACAGAGTTAAGATCTGACTTGTAGTCCTCTTAGAGGCCAGCAGAGCAGCACTATCTTAAGAGCTGTTCAAGACTTTTTCATGAGAAACAGAATACAAAATTAAGTATATATGCATATATGTGCTATCTGAAAGGGTATGTTTTAGTACAACCGGGCACACTGTGATCATACATCACATTTCACTTAAGAAATACATACTGACAGGGCTAAGGCTGTGGTAGGTTTTATAGAATCACAGAATCATTAAGGTTGAAAAAGACCTTCAAGATCATCTGGTCCAACCATCCTTATGTCACCCACCAAACCATGTCCCTAAGCACCAGGTCCAACCTTGCCCTAAACACCTTTAGGGACGGTGACCTCCACCACTCTCCTCCCTGGGCAATCCGATCTAATGCCTTCTGTTCTGAGAAGAAACGTCTCCTAATTTCTAACCTAAACCTACCCTGTAATTAAAAGATTTTGAGGTTGAAACAGGTGAGGTATATTATTCTCATTTTAATTCCTCACAGATTCTTCAGTGATGCATGTTTCCACATCTGTAACTACCTCATGCAGGTTTCTTATCATTTACATAGAAATTGAAGCTGAACAGCATATAAGTAGAAGTGTTATGAGACATTTCTTGTTTTATTTCTATCACAGCTGTTTAATGACTTGTATTATTCTCATATTTTACATAGGTAATGCAGTTCTGCTTTCTTTATCTGTGATAGGCCTGAAGCAATCTTTGGAAGATTTTTATTTAATTATTTATTTTTTTTCCTAAGCTTGTAGCTTAGATTCATTGTGAATTGTAAGACCAAAATTGTCTTGTAACTTTTCTAGAATTAATCCCTTATATGCCTTACTTAGCAATAGGGTACAACTGAGTGTTTAGTGTAAAGGTACATTAACCAAAATAAATATAATTTTCCTTTAATTTTGGCAAAGACTAACAGAGGATAACTGTTCAAAACTGCCATATTTTCTGATGTTTCCTTTTGTGTCTCATACAGGTATACAGAAAGCACAATGGTGATGGCTTTTTGATTTTCTCTTTTATAGCCATATTTTGTATGATGTTGCCTTATGTTTTTTTGTGTTGTTTTGTTTGTTTTGTTTTGTTTTGTTTTGTTTTTCGTTTAATATTTATTCAACTAACATGAGAAAATGTGGAAAAAAAATGTTTCAATTTTATAATGTACTCTAATATCCAAACTTGGTACTATTCTAAGACCTAAAGTGTAGTTATTAAAATAAATTGCTACCCAAATTAATAGATAGTGCTAGCATGTTAAAATCAATTTACCAGAACTGTGTTTGCATTATCTAGCTTCTGAATATTTTGTTGTTTCAGTTATGTTATGTTCTGCAATTCTGTATGTTTCATTGTTGTTTCATTCTTACATTGAAAACCCCCCTATTTTTGTTTTTAAAAAATCTCTCTATAAAAAAGTATATTTATACTAGACTAGAAAAGCTTATCAGCCACAGCTTACTATTTAGCAGCATGTTAACATACAGTATTCCAACAAATAAGAATATGCATAGCTTTTTTACAGGATGAGCTGAAGACTCTTCTTATTGAGAATTCCTTGGTCATGCTTAGAAAAAATATTCTGTCAAGAGCTAGGAGAATGCCTGGTATTAAATTTGAAATGAAATATTATCCTGCAACCTTTTTTGCCTCAGTTTTAAATTTATGCTGCGAAGGCGTAAGTTAAGTCAAAGGAAATCTTATGTGTGTTTAAAACAAGAAAACAGAAACTACCAACAAGAAAAAAAGATGAGGAAAGTGATTGCCTATGCAGCTTGCAGCTATGAATAGTGGTCATTCTAGCTCTCACCCTTCTAAGAGCATTATTCTGCAAATGCTGAGATGAGATCAAATTTTATCAGTCCATTGAAAGGCTGGGGTACTTGAGAAAGACTGAAACATGCTGCAAATCAGGTTAGCTGTTCTCCCAACTAGGGGTGTCTAAGGCATAGCAGAGTTATGCATAAAAACACTAACTTAGTTAAAAAGAATAATTTTATAGGAACTTTTTAACTTTTGCATTTTTAAAGAAGTATAATTTATATTTTTTCTGGAACATTTTAAATTATTATTATATTTTTTTTAGATGATTAGAAGTCTGAAATAAGAAAAGAGGGAAAAAAAAAAAAAAGTCCATGGGGGAGTGGTGGATAAAAAAGAGCACACAGTTATTTCATATATTATATCTATAGTGGCATCCAAAGGTATAAACCCTCTTTGATATTAATATCAGTTGTGTCTCCTGAAAAGTTGATATTAATATGAGCATTCCTAGCCTCCATATTGTACATATGACATAACTTGAATTGTAAGGAAACTGGAATACAGACCCTTTTACTACAACATGTGCAGTGGGTTTATGTAGCAAGATTTTGGTAGCAGGGGGCTTCAGGTGAGGCCTCAATGAGAAGAGTCCAGCAGCTGCCCCATGTCAGATAAGGGCCAGTTTCAAATGTCTCCAAAGGGAGACAGTTCACTGCTGGCCAGAGCTGAGACAGGGAAGTGACGCAGGATGGGCCTCTGGGAGAGCAGTTTTAAGAAAGGGAAAGAAAAACTGCTGGGCAACAGGGAGAGTGAGGAGTGAGAACTAGCCCTGCAGACACCAAGTTCAGTACACAAGGAGGGCAGGAGGTGCTCCATGTACCGGAGCTGAAGTTTCTCTGTGGTAGACAGTGACTGTAAAGGAGCAGCAGAGGAGAAGAACTAGTGACTGACCACAGTCTCCATTCCCTGTTCCCTTGCACTGCTTGGGGAGAGGAGGTGGAAGAGGGTAGATGGGAGGAAGATGTTTTAGCTTCTTTCCTTTTTTTTTTTTTTTTTTTTTTTCTCACTTCTGTAGCTTTTTAGTAAGGCAATAAATTTTATGAATCTCCCTATGCTGAATCTGTTTTGCCCGTCATGATAATTGTTGAGTGATCTCCTTGCTCTTATCTCAACACTTGAGTCCTTTCCACTGTATTTTCTTCCCCTTTCCCTTTGAAGAGGGGGAGTGAGAGAGGCAGAGCTCAGCTGCCCACCCGAGTAAAACCACCACAACATAGTGGAAAGATTATCAGAGAAAGAACATCCTTAGCTTTGATGTTACAGTTCAAAATCATAGAGAATGGTAGATTAGACAGTACTCCCAGAAAAGAGATAGAACCATTCATAGCACAGTTGGATAAGCATGTGTAATGTCCTGTAAGTTTTGTTTTTGAGTTTGTGGTAAATGCTGTCACCAAAGTACTTGCATGTGCAGATGCATGTATAATCAAAGATTTTATTTCTAGTCTGAGAATTAGAAAGTCATTAAAAGTTGAAGTAAAATCAATTTAATTGCAGAAGTTATAGCTTTTATGGTGATGAAGAAAGGAAAAAACTATTTTTTTTAAATTATTTTTATTTTCACCAAGCCTCTTTCTTGTGCCTAGGAGAGGTGGGGTTGGAGGAAGTGAGAGACAATCCTGAGATGGGGAAGATTCTAAAACTTATCTGAATAAGTATTTGGCTACATATATAGTAAAATATCCTAATTATCGGGGATGTGGATGAGAACCTAAAAATATCCTAATTATAGGGATGTAGATGAGAACCTCATGAGAAGCAGATATAAAAAGAAGATACCGTTCAAGGCCAACGGATGAAGGAAGAACGAACAACTCGTTAGCGAAGAATGAACAACTTGTTGGCAGGAAACAAGGCAAAGATAAGCAAAAAAGGCCTAAATACTGTCCAACAGAAGGTCAAAGTCCAGAAAGGTAAAAAGTTTAACCTCCTCTTCCTCATTGCCTTCATCCTGAAAGACCCTTACCCATGACCACCTTTGCACATTGCACACTTGCAACCGGAAGGAGCTAAGGGTGGGGAGTATGGAAATGAGTACTTGGAAGAGGTCTGCCTTTTGGGGGAAATTAATGAATATGTATTAGAGCTCATGTAACATGTAACAGTATACATGTATAAGATTGTGAGAGATGACCAGACAGGTGCACTTTTTGAGGGAAGCTATTCCCAGTGTGCCCGGTGTACTGCAATAAAATATACCTACTTTACAACCCTATGATTGTGGAGTCTTTTCCGCACGTCAATCCAAAGCAACTAAATATATTATACATGTGAGCAGATATAAATTTAGCAATAGTTATCGATAGCCACTACTTTTCCATTAGTTTTCTTTCTCTTGCTGGGTTTTACTTTTCACAAACAGCATTAGGATTTGATTTGACCATTTTGTTCAGCAACTACATGTTAGAAAAATATTGAGAAAATTGAGTTTTCTTCCCAGAATTTGGCCAAAGATACAGGTAATATGTATCCCTATGTATGTGTATATTTATGGTTACCGCTGATATTGCAATTCCCTCCCCCTCCCCCAATTTGCAATCCTCTCTAACAATCTCCCAACAGTGTCAAATAAAAGAAAGATAGAAAGATAACAAAACAGAGTCCAACTCACATTGCATAAGAAATAACTGGATTTCTAAATGAGCAACTACTGAATCTCACCTACATTTACATTTAAGTTTTATATATAAGAGATTCTGGAAATACTGCATCAGGTATGTTTTTATCTGCTATGGCAGTTCCTACCATGTATGTAACCTGGAGACAAAATGGGAGTCAGTGACAAAATGGGAGTCAGTCATCTCTCTTTGTATGATCTCCTGTAATGCTGTCTCCCATGCTGCTGCCTCCAGCTGGTGACATCTGTCCTCTGATTAATAGTGTCCTCTATCAGGACTGATTACTGGTCACACTGCTTGTTCTGGAAGCGGGAAACATGGGAAAAATAGTTTTTTGGGAGAATGGCAATTATTTTGCTTATGGAGAACAGGAATAAGGAGGAGATAGAATAAAGAAATTACCAACCTTTCTAAGATCTTAATTCTTTTTGAACTCCTGATCTACCATTTTCTATGTTCCTGTTTGGTGCTGAGTGTTACAACTTTGAATTAGAAAGCAGTAAAACAAACAGCTCCGTAAGAAGAAATCAGTGGATCTTAGAAAAAATATCTTATCCTTTGAGTCCAAAATAACACTAATTCTTTCTTCCTAAAAGGTAATCTAAAAGGATGTCTAGCTCTTTCCCTGTATGCTTTCTTCATGTTCTTTACTCTTTGTGTTTCTCAGCTTCAGCTGGTGACAACTCATCAACAAAAATGGTCTAAATCTGTTCCTGGAGACCTGAAGTAGATGAAAAGATCAATCACTGAAGCAGATGGAATAAGGATAGAGGAGTTCTTGGATTTCAGTTTATCTCTCTATATCAGTTAAGCAGTTCTGCTCCAAACCTTTGTGGCTTATGACACCCAAAGCAGGAATGAAGAACTACACAACTTATTAATGTTTGTATCCTTCTCTCTGTGACCGTGCCAGAATATTGCAGAAATGACAGAAAATGCATTGCTAAACTACGACCTGGAGTAAATATAACATATGTTGCAAGTGTATCTACTAGAACACAGAAAGTCCTAATTTAGTTGCTTAAACTTGGTTCATCAGTAGGTGCCCACAAAGTTAAGGCCATTGGGATTTCTGGAAGTCTATTTGCAGTTTCAAACAACATAAATAAATAATAGCTGAATTTGGATCTCAGTCAGAGTGTAACCTCAGATTTAGGTCAGTTATAGTTTGCAGCTCAGCCATAGCTGAAGAAGGAAGATCTGCATACATTCCAGCTTTTCACAGGCTCATCATAGTGTTGTAGGAAATACATATATATATATTTCATTTACCAATAAAAGGCTCTGTGTTGCCCTAATACTCCAGGACCAAAGAACTTTCCTTGGTCTGAGCTGGGTTTCGATGGTTTAAGCCTTGTGCTGGGGCCCAGTTTTAGCTGACCTGCATAAGCTTCAGCTCTGGGCCTGACCCCAGTGGGGAGCATTTGACAGCCCCTGTAGGGAGCTCTGGGTAGGGCTGTGGCCCTCTGCCAGGCTGCAGCTTGCAACCTGGGAGAAGGAAGAGGATTGTAACAGGGAAATGTGAAAAAATAACCACAAGCAGAGCCCAAATTCCCTTTGGTTTGGTGCTGGACCTGGGGACCCTTCAGTCTCACTGTAATATTCCATGACCCTTCTGCTTGAGGAAGAGTGGTTCTGTTGACCTTAAGACCAAGGTGAAAGATGAGCATAACACCACAGAAAAGGGATAGATACACATTTTTCTTGTATAACAAATTAAATAGTGTTATTACCATTGAGGTTTTCCTGTGTTGGCTTTGACTGAGAGTATTGATTTTGTTATAAATGGACTAATAGCTGTTAGGTTTTGATTAGACAGTTAAGATTTTAAATAAACTAGCAGTAGTCATTGTTCCACATAGATGGTCTATTACCCTTTTTTTCAAAAATTTTTTTGACCTGAAGCAGAAGTCAGATTTTGGTGAAATTTAAGTCTTCATTTATGACATTTTAATATATCCTCCTCCACTTTTCCCATTTTCCCCCTCTCCTCCCACCCCACAAGGGGAAAAATAAAAGGAAGAAGGAAAAAGAAAAAAAAAAAAAAAAGAAAAGAAAAAACAAAGAAAAAAGAAAGAAGAAGGAAGAAAAAGAAACAAGCTGTAAAAATAATTTTAAAAATAAAATAAAAAATAAAATAAAAAGAATAATAATAATAATAATAAAAAGAAATAAAGAAGTAGGATGGTTTAAAGTAGACATCAGTGACAAAAATTCATGTGACTTTAGATTCTGGACCAAGGTCAAATCTTACTCAACATCAGATCTGATTAGCAGTGGCAGTATTTTGTGGTTTGGTTTTTGTTTTCCAGTCTGTAGATGATACATTGTCTACTCTTATCATTTTTGAATTTGTTTAAATATTTCCATGCTGTAGCAGACAAATTAATGCATACTCTTAATCTCATCGTTTCTTCCAGTAAATTTGGAGTATGAATAAAACCAACAGTAAGTTCAGGGTTTAGAACACAGCTAGCCTATCCTTCTTACATTCCCAGTCTTGTAAGCAGATTCCTGACCACAATCACAATTTCAGCTAAAACCTTTATATTTCTTCTTTCATATATAGAACTATTCTTGGAAATCCACCAAGCTCCCACCATCCATAAGTAAGGGAAACGGGTTAATCTCTGAGATCATGACTGCAGACTTTATCGTATCTACATTATCTGAGTGTGAATCTAGGTGAAAGTCTGAAAACTCGTTCTTCAGTTATGTTGCTTTTATAAGAACACACCAAAGGCAAATTCAAAAAGGTTAATATGAAAGCACTTTCCACAATAATTACATATTATTGCTGTTTGAAAAAAGTTATTTGTTCATGGGTGTTTACAATTAGTTAAATGCATAGCTAGATGAAGTTGTAAGAGAAGAGTGTAACAATGAATGTCTATGCCCTAATAGTAAATGTCCTTTACCAATTCCAAGGAACAAAAACAAACAAAATATGTCCTAAACTATAGGACATATATAGTTTATTTCCTGCATATTTTATATTTTATTTGGAAATCTTTTTGAGTTTTGGAAAATCAATGAAGGGTTCTGTTGGAAGTTTATTCAGGTGCTCCGGACGGATTAATCTGGTTTGAAGCACAACAGTTTTGAATTCTCTACGGTTGTTGATTAATTAGCTTTCATAACGATAGAGGTTTTCTAGTTAAGACTTTAAGCAAAATGATAGTGATGATGGTGTCTGTTTCTTTATCTCTTTTTAAAGAGAGAAAAATTCTAATTCTCAGTTTAATGCAGAACTATTCTGTCACATGCATCTAAAACCTTGACATATTCCTATATTCAATTCTGTGCTCTTTGCTACTTAAACTTACCTGTTAACTTACTGAGAATTTCTGAAGTTTCAGCATGAAGGTGATATCATAGTAAATTAAATTTATCTAAAATAGCAATACCATTGCCTGTTTTGAAGAGTCAGTAATAGCAATCAGAATCCCGTGTTTGTATCCAGGGAAGTAAATTTTTCAAAGTTGCATGAGTATTTCAGCTGACCAGAAAAATATTTTAGATTTAGATTTAGATTTAGATTTAGATTTAGATTTAGAAAAGATTTAGAAAAAAAAAGATTTAGATTTAGAAAGATTTAGAAAAGATTTAGAAAAAAAGATTTAGATTTAGAAAGATTTAGAAAAATATTTTAGATTTAGATATTTAGATTTGTACTTATTTCTACTTCATTACCATTAGGAAAAACAAACAAACAAACAAACAAACAAACAAAACAAAACAACAAAAAAAAAACAAGTATGAAACTCAAGAAATTTTATAAAAAGAAAATTTCAAAGGTAATTGGTTTAATGTTATAATTTTACATAACTTGTAATATAAGGATTTTTCTCAATTTCAGATTAAAACAAACAAACAAAAAAAACCACAACACAAAACTCTAAAGTTTCCATTTACAAGTGAAATACTAATTTTAGTAAGTGATATCTTTCATTTAAGCTGACAAGATATTTTATACTAACTGGAACTACTATTCATTTATTTTCCTTCTGTTATCCACCTAAAAAAAAAAAAAAAAAAAAGTTTATAAAATAAACTTTTATAATTTTTTTTTTTCAAACATAGGTACTTTGGCAAGCAGATAAAAAATAATAGAATTTGTAATTATATTGTATAAATATTTCTGGAAGGAGTAAGACAAAGTTTTATGGTTCAGATATTGCAAATATATTTACAACGTTAAAGTTGGTACAGCTGAATGGTGCTGTTATTGAGTAATATGCTGGCTGAGAAAAATAAAAAAGTTAAAAAAAAACAAAAACCTTAAGTATATGACTGTCTGTAAAATCATTTAAAAATGCATTTAGTTGGATGGATGAATGCAGGAATTATTTGGATATCAAAAACTGCAGACATAATTGGTTTCGGTGAAGATACAGAAACCAGTTTTTGTTCTGCTAGTCTATCTGGATCTACTAAAGAAAAAGTCTTTTTTTTAAACAAATTATCTTTTCATTGTAAGTGTTTAGAAATTTTGACATGCTATCTTTATCACTTTTTTTTTTTCTTTTTTTTTTTCTTTTTTTTTTTTTCAGGTACTGTAATGGAATAAACTTGTTTTACATTTTTGGAATGGAGGGTGTGGGAACAAGAATAGGCTATGGTATATGAAAAAGGACATCTCAGATATACAATATCACAGGTCTAAATAGAGGAGACGTATATAAACTTGATGAGAAGAAAAACCTTATCTATCTAAACATCCATTTTTGGCCTTTAGTATTTTTTTTTCCCCAGTAGAAAACTTGAAGGGAAAGATAGAACTGAGAATATCAGTGCAATTGTTACCTTAAAACAGAACAAAACAAACAAACAAAAAATCTGCTTTCCTTAACAATAGCCACATAATGTTAATTACAAAACAAACATTTTCCACCTGCTGAGATTTGTACTCTCTGGAAAATTCTATGGTGTTTCTTCTGAAAACTCTGACTTTAATTGGGAAATCCTTTTCACTAATGCTTTGCAGGAAATGTTAACAGATGTATTTTCCCCCAAATGTTAAATATCAATTCATTTTATGAATGTACAAATGTACAAAACTATTTAGAACTGGTGATGCCTAAAAAAAAAAAAAAAAAAAAAAAAAAAAAAAAAAAGTTACTTGTAAGAAACTTAAGAAAACAAACTAGCACAAAAGTCTGGTCCCACAGGAGTCAATGAAAATGTTATCGCTTCATTAATTGAAGTGATATCTGACTTTGAGGTAATATCTGACTCTCATCCTTTTTTTATGGTGGCCGCTGCATATATAAATATTACTCCTACACCTAGAACATACTCATTTTCTTATATTAAGCATCAATCAAGCTGGATTTTATCATTAAAAATGGCATCAAATTTTAGTTTCATTATGTGTCTATGTTCAGTTTCATTTTTATTCTCTCATTAATTTACATAGATTTTCCCAAATCTGCAAATGGCACCAAAGTTTGCCACAGGATTATATTTTAGCTCCAAAATTCTGGACTCAATTTTTAAATTAGCAATCATGGTGAATGTTTCAAATAATAATGGTGAATGTTTCAAATAAGTACTTTTTTTCTTGTGCACTATATGTATGACCTATTTCTTCAGTTTCTGATAGCTGATGGGCACAAGTCTTTGACACCTGGCTCTGAGAACACATGGGATTCACAGTCCGAGGTCTCACACTTCCTTTCACTAAACCTTATATATATACCTTATATATATATACCTTATAAACACTTTCTTTCACTATAAATGGAGAGTGTCAGGTGATGAATGATGCAACAGACAGAACATCAAATAGAGTACACTCAGTTCGCTAAGTGGCATGAAAGGTGACACTAAAACTTGCCATGTGGACAGGCAAATGGGTATATCAATAGTCATCATTCTGATCTGAACTTTTAATACAGCCTATGAAGATTGAAATTTGAAAATGAAACGAAGTTGTTAAAACCCTATTACATACTGATAGTAGACCATTACATTGAACAATTCTGAGGCATCAGATTAGTGTAACTCTCAAACATTTTGAAATACAGCTTTAATAGGAATAAATCTAACTTCTTTACTGAAAGGGTTATGAGGCATTGGAATGGGCTGCCCAGGGAAGTGGTGGAGTCACCATCCCTGGAGGTCTTTAAAAGATGTCTAGATGCTGAACTTAACAATACGGTTTAGTGGAGGACTTGTTACTGTTAGGTCAGAGATTGGACTCGATGATCTTGAGGTCTCTTCCAACCTAGACAATTCTGTGAAATCAGGGACCCTTTGCATATAATGTAGGAGATATTTTTGACAGCTCTTTTGACATCTGTCTATTCAAGTGTTGTGAAGTTGAGATGATCTAAGACATATTTAGAATCAAGTATAGGAACCTAACATGCCTTGGCACTCTATCCCTTTCAGGTTTAACTATATGAGTATGTGTAGAGATACCTATAAATTTGTTTGCTGCTTTCAGTCATAATGGAGCAGTGATTATGGCAGTAAGAAGCACCTTTTATTTTGCTAGTGTGTACAACTTCATAATGACATTTTCCTATCAGAAATTCTTCTCATCATGATCTCAGAATCTAACCCCTAAGGCATTGTATACTGATAAACTTGGGAAACCACATGAATCTCAGCCACGGAGAATCTACAAGAAACAGTCCCTCAAATTAGGACCTTGAGCCTCATTCATATAAAAGCTGAATTGAGCCTTACTTATATTACCTATCTGCAGTATCTCATATAATTCCATGTACATAGGACTAATTTGGTATTTGGTAGTACTAGGGTGGTCCTAATTATCTATAAATTAACTGGAAATCACTGAATGCTAGAACATTTAAGAGGAAAGTAATGAATAAGAGGGCACAGTAGCAAATAGCAAATACCTGCAAAACATTTGCAATCTAATTCTATTTTTATTTTTACATTTGAATGATTACCTGAACATCTGATGTAAACATTTACAATGTACACAGCTACATTCGAATTAGTCAGCCAGACTGTCCCTATACTCAGCAGAGAAAAACTGGTACTTTTAATAGTATTGTGTTCTTTCCACCCAAGAGCAAATATTTAAAATCTGATAGTATACTCACGTGATCTGGGGAAAGATCTTTATATATGACTGGCAAGAGAAAATGAAACACAGAAGTTATCCATTATGAAGAAGTGAAAGTGAAACTAGGGTAGACAGAGGCTAGTGCTTATTTGTCAATTTCTGTAAAATCACACATATATGATGTCTTATTGAAAGCAAAACTGAAGTCAGGATTCAAAGTTAAATGCAAATCCTCCTCCCCATTGGAACTTTCAAGTAATAACCTTTTTTTTTTTCTTTTTTTCTTTTTTCTTTCCATAGCTCTCATTTCACCTATATGCATTTAAATGTAAATTTGCCCTCATATTACTAAGGAAGGAAAGAGGATATATGCATCATTTATAAATACCCTCATGATGTATTCAAATAGTGCACTGGTAAGCACGAAGTTAAATCTTGGAAAGGCAGCTAAGTGAGTAGACAGATGGATTATGAGTTCAAAAAGTATCTCTAATTCTAAAAGGAAGAATGACCTTGAGGGAAATGAAGAAAAACTCTGAATAGCACTATATATCAACTCTGTGCAGACTGCCAAAGACGATCCTAGAAAGGTATCACATGCTGCTTAATGAGAGGCATGATAGGTACATGAAATGAATGGGTTAGGACAAAGGATCCCAAACCACACGAAGTACATGCACTAGTGGGAAGGCAAGACTCCAAAGTTCTATATAGCTGGGAGCTGCTCTTCCTCCTGAATACCTGATATCACTGCTGCAAGTATTCTGCAGTGACAGCTGGCTGTACCTGACAAAAAAAAAAAAAAAAAAAAAAAAAGTTCACAGATGACAATAAACACTTGAACACTCATTTCACAGAAATAAAACATTCAGCATTACTTGTGCCATCCTGGCTAGTTCTGCAGTAACCCAATTTCTGAAGGGCATCTGTAGATAAATATTAGATACTTATGCTCTTATTATTCTTGCTTTTGTTATTCTATGTATAAAATTATCTGTAAGCACACAGGAGGATCTTATATTAAAATGATGGAAAATGTTTAGGAACGAATTGCAAAGACTATATTTAATTATCTGTGATACGTATGCTGTTCATGTCCATAATATTGTCCTAGTTTCATAAGCACTCTTAAAAGATCAGATATGAAAGTACAAAGAAAGGCTTGTGTGGCTGAAGGCTTTTGTTGTTGTTTTCAAGCAATCATTGGTCTAGTAAAACGTGTTACTGTTCCCCCAAACCCTACCATGCTACTAAGCCATCACTTATGTAAGTACATAACCAAAAATAAGACTGTGGTATTTTATTTTGTCTGGAAATTCATATATCTCATCTTTGAAACTCAAACATGGAGCTGTAGACTAGATTTAACCTTTCTGTTCCACAAAAACTTCCTTCATGCAGTATCATATGCATTAAACTTCCTTTTTTTAACAGAGAAAAGGTTTGTTAATTTTTAAATAAGCTTTCTTCCTCTGAATATTCTTGCGCCTCATTTCAGTTCCACAGATTTATCAGCAGTGCTGGAGATGCCGTTCTAGTCATAACTGCCAGTTCTAACAGATGACAAAAGCAGCAACTTTTTTGCTCTGTCAGTGCAGCAACAGCAGCAGATTTTTTCTTCAGCTGTAGGGAGGTTTTATTATATATTTAAAGCATATATTCACTGCCCTGTCAAGAGCTTTCATAAATTTGGCTTCAGCAGTTCTACTCCAGCTGCTATCATCTACACCAAAGAGACTTTACTTAGATGTGCTGGACATCTTTATAATTTCAATACTTGACATACTGATGATCTCAAAGATCTCTACCATATATAAGTTTCCAAGAACATACGAATTCTATCCTATATAAAGAAAAAATAATGCTACAGCACTTTCTAAAGGTATAATAAAATATAAAATAAAATAAATATTTTCACACACATATTATATGCTATACATATTTATTCAACAAAAAGGCCACGAATATTGGAATTACCTGCCAGTCATTGTTATTTAAGTGGGTAATACACAGCTTCACATTTAAACTAGATTGGCACTTGCAGATACTGCTCAGAAGAATGCATACAGTGGGATTTCTAAAAATAGCAGTTTCTACAAATAGTAGCTCTACGAATAGTCACAACCAGTGTCTTTTCTGTTCATTTGCAAAAATTTACTTCTAAACATACTGAGGCAAAGATGCAGAAGCAAGCATGTAGAAATTACTTGAAATTTGTGTTTGAAGTTTTGTTATCCATTGGTAGCTCTTTAGCAATCAACGAGTAAATAACACGGAGTAGTAGCATTTTAAAAACAGCATGTATAGGACACCAAAATACGGTTTTGATAATAAAGAGCAGACTTTGTCCATGATCTCTTGGTGAAACAAAGGAGGTTCAACAGCCTGTTTATTCCTTCTGGGAACAAATACCAAAGCAGTTGTCTTTAACAGGCAAGATTCTGTGTGAAAGGGCGCTCGCTGACCTCTTGGCTGATATTGGGCAACATATGGATGGAGGCATCAGAGCAGCAATGGTGATGATAAAGGACTGCAGCTGGCAAATGAAACTGTACTAAGACTCTTTTAACCTCTATAGTGGATAGAGACAACGAACTAAGAAGCCACACTAGACACACTAAGGCTGATGTATTGATTGGGGTAGGTGGTCTCTTTTTGTTTTACATGGGTCTGGATAGGTCATAAAAAACAGACTGTAAGCTTTTGGTGGAATGCTGACCCAAGTCTTCTCCTTAGGAAAGGCACTTTGGCACTTTTCAGAGGAACCACATTATTAGGGTGCAGTGCTTATGGAGCTTGCTTCTATACAGAAGATAAAAAGTATATGCTGTAGCTGCTAGATACATTTCTACTGGGAGCTATAAGAATCTCACTCAGGACACCTCCGACTATTTATTTCCAAAGATTTGATGGAAAGCAATGAGAGGTAAAGGGAAGGTTCAAGTTCGTATTTCCCATACAAGTTTATAAATCTCTAAGACTGTTGCTTGAAGAGAAGGGGGACAACAATCTCTGTTGCTGTCTTTGTTGAAACTGAGCCATTAGACAGTAAGTATCTAAAGAATCATCTAACCAAGGACAAAAGTCCCAAGAGATATCTTAGTATGAGCCTACTGGCTCAGGCACTTGCTTGATGGAGAGATTCCTTACTTACAGATTCTGCCTCTCTGTTCTAGCTTGTGATATTTGACTGTAACATGTTGTGTTTTCTGTGTAGTGGTATCACTTTACTGTTATAGCCAGGGCTCAGGATTCTCCCTGGGAAGACAGGAATTCACATCCTGAGAATACCACAGAGCCCAGGTAAACTTTCCCTGTAGAAATGTCTTTGGCATCTACTGAAGAAAAAAAAAAAAAAAAAAAAAAAAAAAGGATAGCACCAGCAGTCCAGCAGTGGTTTTAAAAAGTGGATCCTGCTTATTTCTAAAGAATCAAAGTATAAGAGGTAACTGCCCAAAATTCAGCCCAAATTTTAGAGTCATCTGGAAACTTTACAACAGTTAGTTTTATTTACCGTTTGCTTGTTCAGCATGCTGACTTTTTTTGATCCTACTCAGAGATATATAAATCTTCCTAGTTCTCTCTAGGGAATCTGGGCAACTGACTCATTTCAAAATGTAGTGGGAACCATGCATTAAATTCCTTTAGTTTTTGGAGCCATGTATTTAAAAGTAAGCAACGCCTGCTACTGCATTTAGCTTTTGACTGACTAGAACAGTGAGATACAATAAACAAACTGTAGAAAGGGAAAATTCATTCTGACTACAGCATGCAGGCACCACAAGAACTTTCTGCTTAAGAATATAATGTAATAGTATTACTAATAATTAATGCATTTGATTATTTAAAGGGGAAATGAATTTAAATGAGTTCTGCATTTTATTTTGCAAATCTTTTATTTTAAGTTACCTGGCCAATAGATGTACATATCCTAAAATAGTTCTCTGTGATAAAGACATAGCACTGAAATGAAGAAATTTCATGAATGAAATTCAATTTCATTCAGATTTCAATGGGTAAAGAAAAAATATCAGGATAAATGAGAATGATGAGATCAGTGGGAGGGAGACTCCGTATTGAACATCATAACTTCAACTGAAGAGTTATGGAGTATTCCTATTAACCTAGAAATTTTACTATTTCCTAACTTTAAGTATGACTTGTGAGGCTGCTACAAGGCTTACAGTGAATGAGAAAATTTTATTTGCTTATATTACTTTTTTTTTTTTTACAAGCCATTTTCAAAACAAAGGCATGTATAAAAATCAAATATACCAAAGCAAAAAGGATTTTTATTTACTTTATTTATTTGTTTTACTTATTGTAAATTTGTTTTTGTAATTTGTTTTACTTTGTTTATTTATTTTTGTTTATGTATGTATGTATTTATTTATTTATTGCCAACACATTGCAGAAAAGAATCTCAATAACTGCCGGTGTTACATCTATACAGAGACATCATCAGTCCAAACTACAGATGGATTAAGTTTGCCTACTTCTTTAGAAAATAACAAGTAAAGGAAAGCTTCTACTAAGCTAGAAATACACCTTCTGCTTTTACAGTAGAAGTGTAGAAGACAGAATCAATCATTTGAAAAGTTTAAAAGTCACAGAACTAAATTCATTTTTTTTTATTTTGCAGGAGATTTCAAAGAATGTGACAAAATCTGTGGTTATGTTCCATTTTTGTATCCTTCAGAAAGTTATATGTACTGTAAGGAAAGGGGCTTGGTCATAAAAATACCTTGTGCTAACTTAAATAAATAAATAACAATAAGAAGAGTTTCTCTACAGTATGAGAAGGGAAATTAACATTACCTGAGCTACTATTTCACCAAAGGATAAAATGAGAGAGTGAGAAGCAGCAAAGTGTCTGGCAGGTACTGTGATCAAGTAAGAAATCTGGATTCAGTTCCTAGCATGGTAAAGTATTTTCAGAAATCTATTAAGGGCATCCAAAAGAACCAGATTAATGTAATTGGCTTGAAAATATGATTGACATAGCTCTTTGAACTCAAAAGCCTGTGAGGAGAAAGGGAAGTCTGTTGCCAGAACATGAATTTCCCAGTTGACTGGTAGCTTTAATAATGATTAAAAATTAAAATATTAGTCTAAAGACCTTGATAATTAAGAAGAAAAATGTGATATTTCACTAATCAATGGAAAATAAAGAATGTCTTATAGAAGCAGAGCATGACAGAAGGTGTCTTGCTCACATAGAATATTGTCTATAATGTTCAAATTTGTCATCAGAATGTAAAATTATTCAACATCTGTTGTATGTTTTCTCTTAAAAATATCTATACATGGGCTTTTTTGCTGCAGTTTAGTAATTAATGTTATGAAATAGTTTTACAGCACTGGGCAAAACCAAAGCTTTTTGGTTGTGTGCCAGCAATGCCATAACCTTGGCAATTCATTTGAAATGTGTGTAGATATCTTGGCTTGACAAAAATCTGCTGTGTATTTGTAATTATGTCTCTTCACATTGATTCAGACACGATGATGGTCCAATGACTGTATTTATAAAAAGAATATTTTTTCCTAATGACATCTACAGAAGCAGAAACTTATGTGAAAATAAGACAAAACTTTTAATTTACCCTGTCAATCACATGCCTTATAAACATAAATTATAAAGAAACAGATATATTTTCTTTACATATTTCCTATACAATTCTATATTTCTTACAGAATTTCATACATAGCTTAAAGACCTATTGGGCAAGTTAGCTCTAGCATTAATGAACTGCTAAAAAGTTCTTGTCACAGCAAATGCTAAAAAACCTGTTACTGTCAGTAGGTCCAGTTTTCATCATAAGTCTTAGAAAAAACATTTTTTTTTTCCCTGATAAATTGAAAGTCTGTTTTTCATGTTTCTGAGTTTAAGTATTAGTTATCGAATTAATAACATTTGCTGCATTGACTGATTGCTAAACAGTGAAAAACAAAATCAAAACCAAACTATCTAACTTGTACTAGATATCATTAGATGCCTCGTATGAGTTGAGCAGTCACGAATTGATATGGCCATCAAGCTGAGCAAGAGTACTTTTACTGTGATAAGATGGCTTCATTTTTATCTTTTGGGTTTTCCAGAGACTTCTGTCTCTGGACAGCCTTCTGTCCAGTGAAGGCACTCTTATGCTAGACTCAGCAGAGTTCTGTTTCATTTTCCATTTGTTAATCAGCTAACAAAACTATGAGAAAGAAGCATAAATTATAATTTCTTCAATACCAGGAAGACAAGTCCTTGTCTCTTTTTGTCTCTGGAGTATTACAACTCAGAAGTTTTCCTGTTTATAGATTTGTTTGGGATATAGATACAAGCCAGATGCTTGTAGTTGAATGAGATAAAATAAAGGTGGAGGACAGAAAAAATCCAGCAAAAAAATATATCGCCAAGGCTGAATGCACCCATCCGATTTCCCTTCTTTCATCACTAGTATTTGTAAATCAAAATTCTGGTATTTTTTTGCAATTACTACTGAAAGATAACTAGGATAGCCACACCATCACCCTTTCTGTGCTGCCTGTCCCTTCTGAAGAGCCTATAGCCAATCATTGCAGCACTCCAGTCATGGAAATGACTGGAAATGTGGTCCTACCACATTTCAGGGATAGCAACCAAGTCATAGGCAGCCTGCTGCACCATGACTTAGCGCTCCTCCTGTTTGTTGCGCATGCTGTATGCATTAGTGTAGATGCACTTCAGCTGGGCCATTGCCTGCTCCCCTGGTCCTGACATTGTTCTCCCTGGCACAACTCTAACGAGCCTTATTCCCTCCCCGTCCCCCTTCCTACCTAGTTTAAAGCCCCCTCATTGAGCACTGCCAGCTCCTGTGCTAGTGTCTGTTTTCCCCTTTGAGACAGGTGGGACCCATCTGCAGTTAGCGGGCCAGGTGCCCACTAAAGTGCCCTGTGGTCAAAATAAATAAATAAATAAAGTTCTGTGTTGGCACTAGCCTCTGAGCCACCTGTTTATCAGGTGGGCTTTCCATGTCCTCTCTGTACCCCTCCCTGCTATTGTAGGGATGGAGGAAAGCATGACCTGTACTTCTGTTCCAACTACTAATTGTCCCAGTCCCTTAAAGTCCTGTTTGATAGCCTTCAAGCTTCTCTCTTCAATATCATCTCTGCCATCCTGGACTATCAAAAGAGGATAGTAGTCAGAAGGGTGAACCAGGTTGGGAAGCTGAAACAAAATACACAAAGTAAGTGCTATAATGACTTATTTGAATATCAGTTAGGTCTGATACTAGTTCCCTTCTACATGTCTAAGGTAACTTCTATATGCTAGTAAGTACAGAAGCCTTTGAGAAAGCTCTATGTTGTTTGAATGCATCTTATGGCCTATGCAATATGAAATATCTGTTGTTTTCACGTTCGCTTTAAGCCCTGTTCAGTCATTTTTGACAAGGTTGAGGGCATATCTTCAGGTGAAGTGTTAGTTTAAGATGGGAAGAAATAAACAATTTTAATAATACCATACATCTAAAAATACTTTCAAATATATTGAAATGCTTTCAGTATTACTGTTATCTGAGATTTGTATGCCTATGAAGCTGCTTCTGTAAATCTCATCCCATTTCTAAATAATCTCAGTGTAACCATAGCCCTGTACAGAGTGTCTTAATGTCATGGACAGAAAGCCAAGATTAGAGAATTGTGGCTGACGCTAAGACCAGGCATTTCACTTGGCAACAGATGTGGATCATGTTGAAAGAAAGAAAGAAAGACCAAACAAAGTGGAGAATATGGGGTGGGGGCAGAGGTGGGGAGAAAACTAGGACTCAAACTTTATTTATTTATGTATTTATGAAAGCACTTTAAAAATATGAAGCATCATGCCAGTATTTATATTAAACATATCAACCAGGTATTTAATTGTATATGCAAGCAATTCCTCTATACTTTAGGTCTAGTCATGGAGAATTTTGAAATGCTTGTAGCATTTACATTTGTTTTTGACTGAATAGGTTCCTCTAATTACAATCCAACGGCATTGAACTGATGGGCTCTGAAATGTTAAACCGTGTATGACCGCACACTGGAAAAGCTCTGAAAAGCAAAACCAGTAAGTTTCTCCAGGAAGGATAGATAATTCTGGTTTGTAATTTTTCTGTACTAACAGTGATATTTTAAGATCTATTTACTGTAGTTAGTACCCTGGATATCTAGCTTGTTAAACTAGGGTGAAACTTATCTGATTTAGCTCCAGCATTGGTACATCATTTCTTCAGACAATGTGTTGCTGTTATGCTTTGTTGTTTCTTGTATAAAGGAGAAAATGTGGATTTTAGAAAATATCTGTTGATACAAATCACAATTAATTGTGAAATATGCAACAGATGGCAAAACTTATAATCATTCTATCAGACTAATAGTATACTGTCTGCATTTTGGAATTTGCTTTTCCCAAAAGATGCTGTTGGGCTGAAGCCATATTGACAGCTGGTATGTTCCTAATGTAGTTAGCTTGATATACCTCATCTATTAAATTCTGTGCATTTTCCAAAATAACAGATGACAAGTGCAATTGACCACCTGGGAAAAAAGCATCTTCAGTAGAAAGCTTAGAGTTATTTTTTCTTTTCTTTTTTTTCCTTTCTTTTCTTTTTTTTTTTTTTTTTTTTTTTCTCTTTCTTCAGTTGTAGAGATATGTGCTGCTTTTCTATTTTGAGTGACATTATAAACTACTAGCCTCTATTTGTCTTCCAAAAGTATGGTGTTTTTTGTACAAACATAATGATCAAAAATAATCTTGGGACAACTAACAGATGCTATAGCTATCATCCTTTTAGAAGACTATGTCATGCTTATCAGCATGCTTCTTCAAATGTGGTATTTAGGAATCACATTGCATAGAATGTAAATTGAATTATCAGTTTCAAGCAATATCACTCTAAAATGAATACAGAATGTATCCTACAGGAAGCTGTATAAGATTTAGTCATATACAAGAATCAACATTTTTCTCTGCAACAGGCAACATACATATACATATGTATACATAAATATATACATACATATGTACCACATACATATATATGACATATTTATATGTATATATACATATAACTACTGGACTTTGTGTGTGTGTGTGTTATGAAAGCATCATTGCATGCTATTGATCATCCTGTTTTGAAGAAAGAAGGGAATTAGAACAGCTTAAAGCTTTGAACATATGCATCGTAAAGTTAGTGTACATTGAACATGATCTAAACTTGTTCAAATTCAAAATTCTCTGAAATTATTATGGTTGTTTTCATATGTTGGTTGTCAGTTCTAAACTACCAACTCGATGATGCATTTATAAATCTTTATAGTCTTTAGTCTTTATTTTGTGATATCACATCTAGAATGTCTGCATAGTTTTTCATTAGTAAGGCTATTCCATTCCAAAGTGCAAATCTCTACTACTCAGCTTCTCAGGCTATTTACATTACATAGCCAGCACAGTTTTCTTGGAGAAGGACTTAGGAGAATATACAACACACTGTAGTGGTATTATAGATTTGAAAAAAAATAATAATAATAATAATAATAATTTCACCAAAGCAGTGCCTAGTGAGCTGTTGTTTCTTGTATGGAATGCTGGACGTAAAAAGAAAAAAAAAAAAGTGTGGGGGGGGTGGGGGTGGATGGTATACTTCCCTTTTTAAGGACCCATGCAGAAGCAAGCTGCCAATTCTACTCATTTGTCAGGGTATCATCTGAAAATATAGCAAAGAAGAGTGCCAGGGAGATCAGCAGTAAGGCACACAGTCAGGGTCAGGACTATGAGTTACAGCTAGCTATGGGTGGGTGTGATGGTTTTACCCAGGTGAGCAGCTGAGCTTCACAACAATTGCTCTCTCACTCCCCCTCCTCAAAGGGAAAGGGACAGAAAATACAGTGAAAAGGACTCAAGGGTTGGGATAAGGACACATGAGATCACTCAACAATTATTGTGACAGGCAAAATAGGCTCAGCATAGGGAGATTAGTAACATTTATTGCCTATTACTAACAAGCTAGAGAAGTGAGAAACCACAACAAAAAATAAAAACATCCTCCCCTTATCCACTTTCTTCTACGTCCTTCCCCCACGCAGAGCAGGGGAACAGGGAATGGGGGCTGCTGTCAGTCCCTAACGCTTCATCTCCGCCACTCCTTCACTCTCTGCCCCTTGCTCCATGTGGGGTCCCTCACATTGGATGCCTTCCTGAACTGAGCGTGCAGGGGCTTCCCACAGGCAGCAGCTCCCCAAGAACTGCTCCCACATGGGTCTGTACCACAGGGTCTATCCGTCAGGAGCAAACTGCTCCAGCATGGGCCCCCCACATGTGGGCAGCAGCTCTCCCCAGATCCCCTGATCTCCACGGGCTGCAGCTCCGGCACGAGGCTCTGGCCTGGGGCCTGCTCCTGCGGGGCTCTCCATGGGCTGCAGCCTCCTCCAGGCCACATCCACCTGCTCCACCGGGGGCTCCTCCATGGGATGCAGCGTGGAGATCTGCTGCATGGGGACAGCCTGCTCCACCAGGCGCCTCTCCGCTGGCTTTAGGGGAACTTCTGCTGTGTGCCTGGAGCACCTCCTGCCCTCCTTCTGCACTGACCTTGGGGTGCAGAAGAGAACTGAGCTGGTTCTCACTCCTCTCTCCTAGCTGCTGTCATGCAGCAGTTTTTTCCCCTTTCTTCAATCTGCCCACCCAGTACCTCTCCCAGACTCAGCTCTGGCCAGCAGCAGGTCCCTTTTGGAGCTGGCTGGGGCTGGCTCTGCTGGGCTCTGCTCCCAGAGGCCACTCCTGCAGCCCCTGCTGCTACCAAACCCTTGCCATGTAAACGCAATACAGTGGGGAAAAAATTGTCTTGGATTATGTGAGTGGTGCAGTTAGTGCTTTCTGAAGTAGGAAAAGATGCTTGCTTAACTGGGAGTTAGGCCAAGGACACTTAATGAAGGAAAGACTGTATAAGAATTCATGTACTAATCATGCAGTAGGTTGTTGATTTTCATTCTGGAGGGTCAGTCAGAGCTGGTGTTGATGAAATGGAAACAAAAGTTGTCTGTTGAATCCCATTTGAGGTTTAAAAGAAGAAATTATGCCAAGGAAGAATAAAGTCTACAAGAAAGGGTTTGGGATAGAGAAGGAGAGAAGAGGAAGATGTTCTGTTTTTCGGAACTCAGTTTCCTTGTTACTCTAGGTAGATTTTTGCCAATTCTTTCATGTTTCAAAACTTTTTTTTGATTTTCTTTTCCCCATAAAAGATAGTCAAGATAAGAATCTTTGGGAAAAATTATTTTACTCTGTATTTTAGAAAGTGAATGGAAGGGAGAAGAAGGAAGCAAGAATAGTACTGTAACAATCCAGTATCACAGAAAATAAAGGAAACAATCAGTAAACCAATCAGTAATCACATGAAATTGGAGATCTTTTACATAACTGAAGTGCCAAGAAGGCACTGTGGAGGAATCATTGTTACAATTATGACTTTAAAATGATGATATTCTGTTTTATACGATCATTGCTCTGGATCCTTTGCTTTGTTAGAACCTCTAGGTCCAATACTTAAGAGAGAAAAACTTCTTCTTTGCATAGAGGCTGAGCACAGAGTTTGTGCAGAAGCACTGAGGCAAGTAGTCTTGCTTCAAAGAACTATGATAAAGGATTTTTGCATACCACCACCTAGAAAAAAAGCAATCACTTGCTTAGTAGAATTCTCAATAGCATGAAAGATAAGCAAAGTTGTCTTTTTCCTGTAATTGTTGTTTTTTGTTATTTTTTTCCACTCAAATGGTAAACAGAACAAAAACATTTCAAACATTTTCAAAAGAAAGTGAAAACTATGTCTTATCCTTTATAACCATGTTTTGGTGTCTAAAACCTTCATCAGAAGTAAAACAGAATGAAACTGTACTTCTTTGCTGAGAACATTTACTTCCCCAATGATAATGATTTGTGATGGAGAGAAATTGGTTACTAGAAGAGTTGCTTTTAGCTTTTCTCACTTTGATAGTCATTTCTGAAAAAGGACTATAGCTATGAAGTTGACATCTATTAAATATTTAATTTTTGTAATGAGCTAGACCATCTATGGTGAGAAAAACTGGTCTGAGGGCCTGGAGGATAAGCAATTTCCATGTAAGTGAAAAGAATTGCTTTCCCTGAATTAGGTCATCACCACTCACCTACTCAGTCTTTATCTGAACTGTTTTAGAACTGTATCTTGTACTTGAGAAATGCTGTCAAAACCAACATGATTCTGGAGGAAAAAAAAAATCAAAAGATCAAAATCAATAAATAGATTTAAAAACAAACAAACAACAACAATTATATCTATGCAGTCAGACTATTGTATGTTTTTTTTATTTTTTATTTTTTATTTCAGAGACTGGACCATAGCTGTGCTTTCTAACTGGTCTCTTTGTAATATTACTGTGGAATTACTGGCAAATATAGCTTGGTAATTAAACTTATAAAATATCAAAATTTTAACCATGTGTTTCTGTCCTTCTAAGAGGATGATATACACAAGTAAATACCAATAGAAATAAGAAATGCATAATATGGTTTTGAATAACTCTGCTCATTCATTATATTAAAAAAAAAAAAAAAGTGACCATTCCCTTCTGTGAATATTTCTTTAACCTTTTGCTCAAGCTATGTCAACACAGACCCAGAACTCATATGACACTCTCATTATTTGATTGATATTGAACAGATATGCTCATTTGTTTTACATTTCCCTTGACAAAGGCTGTGGCAAAACTGCCTGCCTGGTTCCTCATTGTCATGCTTTCTTCTCTCCATTCACTGCAGCATTATGCAGTACTCTTACACTAAAGCAATGGTCTGAAATATCATACTTCTCCCAAAGGATATCTTTGTTAAAGGGCAAAACTCTGTTTTACTACTTCTTATCATTATCTGAATTGACTGATACAATGAAACTTATTATGGAGAGTGGGAATGAAGTGTGGTAATTCAGGTGAAATATTTAATATATTTCTCCTTAATTTCAGTCCTTCTCTTGTATAACTTTATTATAAATTGTAAAAATATCCAATAAACACCCCAAAATAGTTTTGAAATACAATTAAATTACTGTATGTCTTTTAAACTATGACTATCATCCTCTGAACAAAGGATAATTTTATTCAAAACGTATTTTAATAACAGTTTGTTATTAAAAACAAGAAAGAAATGTACCTTTTTTATTCCTGTTTTTTTTTTTTTTTTTTTTTTTTGTTGGTTTTGTTGTTATTTACTATGTTCTATCCTTGTAATCCTTGTAGGATACATGTCCCTACAGATTCATTTTATGCAAAATAACATTTTTTAATTGTTAGCTGAACACTTTATTTTATTTTACTTTATTTTACTTTATTTTTTCAGATCATTTTCTAGATAAGTAAAAAAAAAAAAAAAAGCATAATATTGCATGAGAGTAATCAAATAATATAAAAAGTGGCCTTCTTCTCTCATTCGTATCCATTCAATACTAGGAACTTATTCCAGTGAAGATAGATGTAGGTTAAAAATGATTTCACTGAACACTGCTGCAAAAATAAAAAACACCTAAATAGGAGTGAGAATGGAATCCATTCCACAGTCCCTTAGAATTAATACCCTAGTATAGCAAGAAGTGTGCGGGCATTATGGAGGCACTCAGATAATATAGTGAAGACTACCAATATGTGAACCTATTGATGATGAAAAACATTTATGCATTAGTGCTGACACCTCCCCAAGTATAAGTATTATTCAGCAGGTTTATGAGTAGAGGCTCTAATAAGTTCTTTAGTTTGTACCATCTGATTTTTCCCAGCCATCCAGCAAAATGGATCATAACTGCATTGCTGTTACTGCTATTGCAATGATGTGGATACGGAAAAAGACAGAATGAGAAAGCATGTAATAGTTATACTTTTATGTCTGGCAACAGGCTCTCAGATCCTTTAATGAGGAATTTAGTATACAAACTTGGATGAATGGATGGGTAGATACATGGACTGTTATTTATCTCTGCTTGAAACATAGCTTATTGTGATGAAGATTAAAGTTAAAATGCACATACTTCACCCACTGGGTGAATTTTAGCAAAATATAAGTATTCAGCCAAGCAGAAATAAGGAAAAAAAAAAAGGCTTATTTTCCTATTTAAAATCTGTTTTTGTTTCCCTCTAGCATAATGACACCATTGCAAAGTGGGCACAATAGAAATCTGCATATATTACAAAAGAACATTTGGAATTTTTATTTAAATCCTAATGATTTTGCTTCCTTATGAACAAATAATTTGGGCCTAACGATTCACTGCATTGCTTCAGGTTTTCTGATTTTGAATTTCTGATTTCCTATAGTGTGTGCTATATTTGGGTTAGGTGTTTGTTTTTGTTTTTATTTTTTTTTCTTTGTCTTTTTTTTTTTTTTTGTCATTTTTTTCCCCCATGGGAAAATTTCATGAATGCTATTTGCTGCTATTAATAGGATTGCATCAGGTTTAAAGCCATAGTATTGCAATATAGCATTGAGTGTTTACAGTACCAGTTCTAATGGAAGTAGAGAGAATAGGAATATTGCGCTTCACTCGTTAAGGCACCTCTAAGCTCTTTATAGTAGCAAGGATCTGACTGGCGATTGTAATCACAGAGCCGCTTACAGAAATATCACAATATGCTTTCCTAACTCCTGTAATCTTTACAGATTTTCCTGCTCCTGGCCATTGTCAATGACTGATTTTCAATACAGCACAGCAAGGGAGCTGCTCTGCCACAAAGCCCTAATGAACAAGCAGGTTGTCTATGTGTAATTAAGTACAATGTTCCTTGTGACACGAAGTGAGCATCCTCAACAGTCCTTACTGATTACTTTATATAGCTAATATCAGAGATAATGCTGGGTTACAATCATCCTTATTTTCCTAAGAATGGAAGCAGCTGAGGGGGAAGTACCCTCAGATACTCTTCGCTATCAAGGGAATCTTCTTCCATAAACAAATAACTGAAAGCTGTGTCCTCCAGCTTTTCTACGAATTATTATCACTCTTCTGCAAGAGGTTACCAGGCCCACAAGAGGGTCGGTAGAGTGGGACTTGGGAACCCTCTTCAACTATTTCAATTTAGTGCAAACCCACCTTCACTAGAGTGACCTACAATGTTGGTGCTGAGTCAGTCATGGGAACCTATTATCTAATAAGTGTAAGGGTATAGAATGCACACCAGGATATTTTAAGTAATGCAGAAAAATCTGCCAGTCTATAGGTCCAGGGAAGTCCTTACAGAGCTGTGTATTCAAATTTGGAACCTATGTAGAAAAAGAAGAAATTCCACATCATTTCCATTTAATATCCTTCACATATATGTCTACGTATATGGGCTTTGTACAAACAAGAGTGAAAGATTAATCTACTTACAGGATAAATAATCTAGGCTGATTAGGAAGCCAAAATATTTGGTCAGGTATCAGAATTGAGGAGATTTGCACTAAATACATTCCCATAAACAAAAAAATGTTTCTGTAGGTCTTCTAACCAACCTCGAGTTTTGTGTATGTTATCTAGATGTTATATAACCTTCCAGAGTATATTTTTCTTCCATTTATTGCAAAGCCTATGTCTCCACCAGTTTTAAGGAAATGAAATACAAATAGAATGGAAATAAATCTTCAGATAGCAAAGAAAAAAAAAAAAAGAAAAAAATGTCAATATGTTTTTGAGAGAGATATGCTTTGTTTAATATATATACACATAAACACAATTCACAAATACACAAGTAGTGTGAAAATCAATTTGATGATATCAAATAGGTTAGACACAAATACATTAAAAAAAAAAAAAAAAGAATATCATATCTGTGAACTGAATTTTGTATTAGTTACCAAGTTATGATGAATGCAAGTGCAGCATTTCTTAGTGATTGCAATACAGGATTTACAAAACTCTCTTCAATGGGAAGAAAGTCATACTGAATTAGAACCATATTAAAATTTTATTAACCAAATCATACACTTCAAAAAAAATTAATAATACAAGAAAAAACAAAAAAACAACAACAACACAGCAAATCAAGTAGCAATTTTAAAATCTTTAAATGTCAGTATTTAGTTTCACTTTTTGTTCCTTCTTTTGAGCACTAGCTGCAGTCTAAGAATAGACTGCAAGTGCTGCTGAGGCTGGACATACTGCGTTTGGATTGTGAAGTGTCAGAAAGGAGAGTGTTTCATTTGGCATTGTGAAAATCGTAGAGGTACCAATTTACCATGCTCAGAACTGACGTAAAGAAAAAAAAAATCTTATTTTTATTCTACCTCGCTCACTTCTCTAATCCTCTCTAATCCACTCCAAAAAGTATCAGCTAGGACCTTGCCCATGTCAAGTTTTTGAACTGTGGGTGGTTTTGCTCTAGCTTTGTTCTCAGAAGCGTGACGGCCCTGGGATCACTTTTGCAATGGGAATTTTTTTTTTTTTTTTCCCTCTGTTCTCATAACTCAGAGAGAATTGAAAAAGGATTTTGGATTAAAGCCATCAAAAGACTTTTATCATCCAAAACTTACCTCACTGTTTCAGAAGGGTTCCCCACTCAGGTGCTGTGTAACCTGTGGGTGACTTCATGTATATACTTTTTATGACTTAAAATTACCTGCAAGGTTAAAGGCTTGCATTTTGGTGTGGCCCAAACTGACAGAACTCCAAGCAAATGATTGAATGTTGCTGCAATAACAGAGGCTGACAAAGATAATATCTAAAAAATCTGATGAATATTGAACGTAGGATTAGAAAAAAAAAAAATACTGAAATACTAAATCCAGTTTTCTGTCAGTCAATTACCTGATTTATAAACATAACTTAAAATAAGCTGGATTTCTCGCTGCAGCTTCTTTAGACCTCGCTTGCTAGTTATTTGGAGACTTCTTTTAATTTCCTGGATAAGTTTCCTCTAGGGCAATTTATACATAGTTGTCCATTTGCCAACATGAATTAACTGTTCAGTGTCCTTGTTCAGTGTCCTTGTTCAGTGTCCTTGTTCAGTGTCCTTGTTCAGTGTCCTTGTTCAGTGTCCTTGTTCAGTGTCCTTGTTCAGTGTCCTTGTTCAGTGTCCTTGCAAATGGTAACATCACCTCAGCATTTTATTCTCTTTAACAAAAGTTATTCCTAGACTGCATACTTGACTCAGGCCTGTACCCTGAGCTTTGCCTTTACCTTCTGTCTGAAACAGCACTTAATATGAAATCCTTACTGGTCAGAGGCACTGATTATGCTCTACTGTGTTGTAGCCTCCTCTGTGAGAAGATGGGGATCCTGTTGATACATACAGTAGCCAGAATTGTGAATAATAATAATAATATGATTGGGGCAGCTTACGGAAGTGTTGTTCTTTGGCCATCTGTTTAACCAGCTGTTAATTACCCCAACATTATGGCATTCTTGGTCTGACATGTCTCATTAAAAAGACAGTGCTGTTTATTGAAACCTATCAGGTCTGGAGGAGAAGAGGAACATTCCCATGGGCTCTTATTCTAGAAGTTTATGCTAATCTTTTCTTTCAGGTTCAGACTGCTGACCACTAGTGAAATCAGCTTTCCTACAGTAATGCAGAATTTAATGTTAATACATGGCTGTCTGGAAGGGAATAAGCAGTGGTCTCAGCTGTGAAAAACAGCAGAGAACAACTCCTGTGTGCAAGGTGGGCTTTTGATACTCAGACTAGAGAAAAAAAAATAAAATAACGGGCATTCGTTGTGCCCATTATTTAATGGACATTCAAAGTGGTAGTGATTGATGTTCTCAGGTGGGAGGTGAGAGGCCCTAAGTCCAGTACTATTTGTTGAGTGCTTGTTCCCTGGAGTTAGACCACCTGTCTGAAGCTAAAAAGGCTGCTGCTCTCAAGGAGTCTTGCAAGAACCATCTTCCACCACACCTGTGTACCTAACTGCATTCTCCCTTATATTCAAAGAGTTGTCCAACAACCTTACCAAGCCAACATCAGTTCCTGAGCACATCTGCTGTGAATTTTTTGTACATTTATTCCATTCTGCAGTCATCTTTGCAAACAACTTGGTAGTTCAAAACCTGGGTATGGTATTACAGAAAATACCCATGCTGCATATAATTAAATCCTTACTTCAGCAGGAAATCTGAAAAAAAAAAAAAAAAATAATAATAATAATAATAAAAAAAAAATCTGGGAAAACCTAGTCTGAGTTCCAGCATCCTTTTTTTTTTTTTTTTTTTCTCATGTCATAGTGACATTTTGTAGAATTTCAATGACCCATATATGCAGACTTCCATTTCTCAGCAGTTTATAAATCATGAGAACATGATGAAATTTTTCACATTTGTCCCTAAAGGAAAGACATTGGAGAAACATCTAGTTCTTGTTTTTATTCTATTTCTTTTGCTTCAGTTCTTACATAAACCAAATTCTTCCTTCCAGTTTAACCTATCAGAAAATTTTATCAAAAAACAACACACACACACACAAACAAACAAAAAACACTGAACTGTGTGCCAAGAAAACTTAAAAGAATGCTGGAGATCATAGCTCCATGGCTATTTCTTAAGTAGCAAGTAGCTCCATACCTAGGAAATATGATTTTTCCACTACCAATAAAAAAATCACATGCTTTACCTAGCAGTGCTCTGACCTTACCTCGGTCTGAGTTGGATTTTGCTGGTTTAACCCTTATGCTGGGGCCCAGTGACTGGTAAGCAAGAAGAAACTCCTCCACCTATCCTAACTCCTCCTATCATGGCCATCCCCGCAGAGACCTCAGGATGCTAAAAACTTTCTCTATGCCTCTCCCACAGTTAAAACTATGTGATTCAGGCATAGAGGAATACTAAAAAGGTGAAAACAGCACCAAAGAAACAGAACAGATACTGGGAAATTTGTCTTGTATAGCAACTTTCGTTTTTAATATTACTAATAAGATCAAGTTTTTATTGAATAGATAATTTTAACAGTGAGTGTTAGTCCATTTATAATGGACTAACAGTAATGTATATTGCATTTTTGCTACACTGTTAAAGCAGATTAAAATAAATTAACAGCTTCACATGTAGGCTAGATTTCCCTTTTTTGTCTGTAACAAGATTTTAATTGTAACAATTTCACTAGGCTTCTCTTTCCAGTTGAGCAGATCTCTTTCAGTATGATGTATCCATGAATACTCTTCGCTTAATTCTTTTCCTATACCCTATTTTCCTTTTTTTTTTTTTTTTTTTTTTTTTCCTCTACAGCTTCACATTGTTTTTCCTGTGTGTCACCATAGAAATTGCTTATCTGTAATCCAGACAGATTAGATCTGTGGCCTTCTTACATCTTAAAAAAAGAACAGTAATTCTCCTCAGAGGTCAATTACATTGACTAGGTATGATCAACATTTAAAAATATTTGTTCAACACTGAGTATGTCTGTATTTTTTGTCTGTCATTAGTCTTCTTCAACCTCTCTCAGACATCGTCAAGTCTTTACATCTCAGATACTTTCTGGATCCATTCTACTTGGCCTTCATACTTTGTTTTGTGCCTGAAGGGCAGCAAGTAGAGGAAGATGGAGAGTGGAAAGGGAATGGTAAAAAAAAAAAACCTTTTTCTTTTTTTTTTCCTGAATTTGATGAATTTGATTGATTATCTCATGGAAAAAAATGCTCAGTCCACATGGAACTCACCATATCCAATCAGGATAGAATCAGAATTCTTTGTATCTTTTTCTAATTCCTAAGTTAATGTTCAATATAGCTGACGGTCAACTTCCTTTTTAATACTACCATTTTTGACATTTTGAGCTCTCTCAGACAGCTTTGCATATTTGATTCACACTCCCTTTTAAAGTGAAATTTCTCTTACCATGTGCTGTTATCAAAGACATCTGCCAAGGGTGGTCTGTGGGAACTTCTTTACAAGTGGTCAGCTGGTTCTCACAATATCCAAATGGAAAATGTAGAGTCCCTGGTCAAACAGTACATGCTGTCCCTCTGACCCATTAGTTAAAAGCACTGGACTGCAGGCCACATCCAGCCTATTTTACTACTAAAGGCAGTCTGAGGTTGCTTAAACATAGACAGTATGTACATGTATGCTATTCCACAGTCACACGCCACTGCCCCTGATTCATTCAGAAGACACATTAAAGAACATGGCTTGCTGGACCAGTGATTGTGCATGCCAATTCTTACAGTACTATAGGACTGAGAGTGTAACGTCCCTTGACTGAAATGTATATTGAAAACAAAACAAAACAACAACAACAAAAAGACATTCTTATCACACGGGCACTAATTTTCACTTTTGTTTATGGGCCCAATGCCCCCCTTATCTTTGCTATGTTGCTCTCCTTAGTAAAAACTGAGACTTTTTGATTTTCTTCAGATAGCTTAAAGGCGGACTGTCATTACTACCTAGGAACATCTTGTGTTCATAGCATCTCAGTCTCAATAGATCCCGAGCCCAGGTCTTTTATACATATTACATAAATGACAAAATAAATAAATAAATAAATACCATATGCTATGATTTTCTTTGCAAAGACTTAGTTACACCTTTGCAAAGTCTATCTTTATTTATATTTTTCGAACCTCTCAGAGTATTTTATGATTTTTTTTTTTTTTTTAAATATTTCAGGTGAACATGACTTTCATAGTTATATTATTTGTTGTTCAGTACTTTTTAAGTACAATCAGTTTTCTTCTAGTTGGGTTAATGTAAGTTTATGACAAGTAGCCATCAAAGTGAAGTCCTATATTTCTGCATGCTAAAAGCAAATGGTCATCCAAAAGCCTCTGTGAATATCAGTTTTGTTTTGTTTTGTTTTTACTGAGAAAGCAACTCGAAGATGCATTGTGTCTCACCAAAGTAACATAACAAACTTTCAGCAAAGCCCACAATGGAGGCCCAAACACTTCACTTCTCTTTCATCCTTTTTTCTTCTAGCAGTGAAGCTTCTACTTCCTTTTCTAAGTTGTCCAGTACTGACAGGAAATAAGATTATTTATTGGTGGATTTAGTAAAGGTTGTAACAACAGATGCCATAGCCAGAGGACAGCAATTGCAAAGCAAAGTTTCATACACTGAGAATGGGTTTCAGACTGCAATAGTAGGAGATGAAAAAACAAAGTTCCCTCAGGTCTAGAAGCATTTGTATGCATCAGTAATGCTAACGAAGCTAGGACTCAGAAACAAGAATAGTCTTGGGCTGATATAATTCATTTATGCTAAGGGCAAAAGCTTGAAAAAGAAAATCTGTATTATTTCTATATGTTTTGTTTTGTTTTTTTTTCTTCTTATTTTCCTTTCCCTTTGTCCAAAGAAAGAGAAGCAAGAAAATCTGCTGTTTATGAGGCAAAAAGAAATCAGCTCAGGAGAACAAGGCACTTAGTGAAAGTACAGGGGAAATATTTCTGAAATGAAAAGTGCATGTACGTATCTGCTGCTATCCAAAAAAGAGGAAAAGGGTGTGAGGGGTAAATGTGCTATAAGGCATTAACTTTTCTATAGGTTTATGGTAGGTACTAGATCAGAAGACGTACTCCTCAAAGTCACAGAATCACAGAATTTCTAGGTTGGAAGAGACCTCAAGATCATTGAGTCCAACCTCTGACCTAACGCTAACAGTCCCCACTAAACCATATCCCTAAGCTCTACGTCTAAACGTCTTTTAAAGACTTCCAGGGATGGTGACTCCACCACTTCCCTGGGCAGCCTGTTCCAATGTCTAACAACCCTTTCGGTAAAGAAGTTCTTCCTAAGATCCAACCTAAAACTCCCCTGGTGCAACTTAAGCCCATTCCCCCTCGTCCTGTCACCAGGCACGTGGGAGAACAGACCAACCCCCACCTCGCTACAGCCTCCTTTAAGGTATCTGTAAAGAGCAATAAGGTCGCCCCTGAGCCTCCTTTTCTCCAGGCTGAACATGCCCAGCTCCCTCAGCCGCTGGGACTCGTAGGACTCCTCGTAAGTCGCCTCGAAGGACTTGTTCTCCAGGCCCCTCACCAGCTTCATCGCCCTTCTCTGCACCCGCTCAAGCACCTCGATGTCCTTCTTGTAGAGAGGGACCCAAAACTGAACACAGTAATCGAGGTGTGGCCTCACCAGAGCCGAGTACAGGGGGACAATCACCTCACTAGCCCTGCTGGTCACACTCTTTCTTATGCATGCCAGGATGCTGTTGGCCTTCTTGGCCATCTGAGCACACTGCTGGCTCATATTCAGCCGACTATCAACCATCACTCCCAGGTCCTTCTCCGCCTGGCAGCTCTCCAACCACTCATCTCCCAGCCTGTAGCTCTGCTTGGGGTTATTGTGCCCCAGGTGCAGGACCTGGCACTTGGCCTTGTTGAACTTCATGCAGCTGACCTCAGCCCATTGGTGCAGCCTATCCAGATCCTCCTGCAGAGCCTTCCTACCCTCGAGCAGATTGACACACGCGCATAGCTTGGTGTCATCTGCAAACTTACTGAGGGTGCACTCAATGCCCTCGTCCAGATCATCGATGAAGATATTAAAGAGGACCGGCCCCAGCACCGAGCCCTGCGGAAAGCCACTAGTGACTGGCCTCCAACTGGACTTGACTCCATTTACCATGACTCTTTGGGCCCGGCTATCCATCCAGTTTCTAACCCAACGAAGCGTACGCCAGTCCAAGCCAAGAGCAGCCAGTTTCTTGAGGAGGATGCTGTGGGAAACGGTGTCAAAAGCCTTGCTGAAGTCAAGGTAGACCACATCCACAGCCTTTCCCTCATCCACCAAGCGCGTTACTTTGTCATAGAAGGAGATCAGGTTCTTCAAGCAGGATCTGCCTTTCATAAACCCATGCTGACTGGGCCTGATCGCCTGCTTGCCCTGCAAGTGCTGCATGATGACTCTCAAGAGAATCTGCTCCATGAGTTTCCCTGGCACTGAGGTCAAACTGACAGGCCTATAGTTTCCCGGGTCTGCCCTCCGGCCCTTCTTGTAGATGGGCGTCACATTTGCTAGCCGCCAGTCAACTGGGACCTCCCCCGATAGCCAGGACTGTTTATAAATGATGGTAAGTGGCTTGGCCAGCTCCTCTGCCAGTTCTCTCAGTACCCTTGGGTGGATCCCATCTGGCCCCATCGACTTGTGCACATCCAAGTGCCGTACCAGATCACCAACCAGTTCTTCATGGATAGTGAGGGCCACATTCTGCTCCCCATCCCCTTCCACCAGCTCAGGGTACTGGGTATCCAGAGAACAACCGGTATTGCCGCTAAAGACTGAGGCGAAGAAGGCATTAAGCACTTCCGCCTTTTCCTCATCTCTTGTAACTAAGTTTCCCCCCGCATCCAGTAAAGGATGGAGATTCTCCTTAGTCCTCCTTTTTGTGTTGATGTATTTATAAAAACATTTTTTTTTGTCTTTAACGGCAGTAGCCAGATTGAGCTCCAGATGAGCTTTGGCCTTTCTAATTTTGTCCCTGCACAGACTCGCAACATCCTTATAGTCCTCCCGAGTGGCCTACCCTCTTTTCCAAAGATTATAAACCCTCTTTTTTCTCCTAAGATCAAGCCACAATTCTCTGTTGAGCCAGGCTGGTCTTCTTCTGCACCAGCTCGTCTTTGGGCACGTGGGGACAGACCGTTCCTGTGCCATTACGATTTCCCTCTTGAAGAGCGCCCAGCCTTCCTGGACCCCTCTGCCCTTCAGAACCGCCTCCCAAGGGACTCTACCAACCAGTGTCCTGAGCAGCTCAAAGTCAGCCCTCCAGAAGTCCAATACAGCGGTTTTACTGGTCCCCTTCCTGGTCTCGCCAAGAATAGAGAACTCCACCATTTCGTGGTCACCCTGCCCAAGACAGCTCCCGACAATCACATCTTCCACCAGTCCTTCTCTGTTTGTGAAGAGAAGGTCTAGCGGGGTGCCACTCCTGGTAGGTTAACTAACCAGCTGTGTCAGGAAGCTATCTTCCACGCTCTCCAGAAACCTCTTAGACTGCTTTCTCTGGGCTGTGTTGTGCTTCCAGGATATGTCATGGAAGTTGAAGTCCCCCACGAGTACAAGCGCTGAAGATTTCGCAACTTCTGTCAGTTGCCTGTAGAACTCCTCATCCGTCTCCTCATCCTGGTTCGGCAGTCTATAACAGACCCCGACCAGGACACTAGCCTTGTTGTCCCTGCCAATCCTAACCCAGAGGGACTCAACCTTGTCACTCCCAGCCTCAAGTTCTACAACCTCGAAAGACTCTCTAATATAGAGAGCCACACCACCACCCCTTCTGTGCTGCCTGTCCCTTCTGAAGAGCTTATAGCCAGTCATTGCAGCACTCCAGTCATGAGACTGGTCCCACCACGTCTCCGTGATGGCAACCAAGTCACAGCCTGCCTGCTGCATGATGGCTTCCAGCTCCTCCTGTTTGTTACCCATGCTGCGTGCATTGGTGTAGATGCACTTCAGCTGGGCCATTACCTTATCCCCTGGCCTTGCTATTGTTCCCCCTGGCACAGCTCCAACAATCCTTGCTTCAGCCCCATCCCCCTTCTTACCTAGTTTAAAGCCCTCTCAATGAGCACTGCCAGCTCCTGGCCCAGGATCCTTTTTCCCCTGATAGATAGGGACCCGTCTGTGGCCATCAGGCCGGGTGCCGAGTAAAGTGCCCCATGGTTGAAAAACCCAAGATTTCTGCATTGGCACCAGCCCCTGAGCCACGTGTTTAACAGGTGGGCTTTCCGTGTCCTCTCTGTACCCCTCCCTGCCACCATAGGGATGGACGAAAACACCACCTGCACTCCCGCTCCATCCACTAACCATCCCAGCCCCCTAAAGTCTCGTTTGATAGCCTTCAGGCTTCTCTCTTCAGTGTCATCACTACCTGCCTGGACTATCAAAAGAGGATAAAGTCCTTTCTCTATGAAGTGCTGGGAGTCCAATGTGTTTGTCCCACAGCATCCACTGGAGCAGCACCCACTGAAGGGTTCTGGCAAGCAACTAGCTTCCTCCTGTCTCTCCCGTTACTCACTGTGAGCTCACTGAGTGGCTGCAGAAGGGTGAAGGCCAAAAGCAGAATGAGACAGAGATGGTCCCCTCAGCGAGGCTGCAGGAATGGATTGGGCCGGCATGGATCCATTTTAGTCCGTTACTTTAAATGCTGGGGTCAAGAGAGAAAATTCCTCATACAACTCCAAAACTGAATACAGTTGAAAAGGTGGTGGAAGATAAAAGATGAACAGCAAAAGTCTGCAGCAAGGTGAAACAGTAGTAAAAGATGGCAGCAGACACCTCTTTGAGGTCTTTATTTCACCTGGATCATTGATGTTTTGTGACATCTCTTCTGTCCCCCATAACACATCTCCTAGGTCCTTATAAATTATATAGAATCCTCGTCTTACAATACTGAAATGATTGTAACTATGAACACTTAAAAAGAACGGAACAAAAAATGCATGTGTAGCACAATTGGCATCACAATGCACAGCTTATATGGATATTTAGAATGAATATCTTACTTCTAGCCCCACATCAAACAAAACAGTAAGTAGGAATCATAATAGCATCATTTATTTCCTGTCACTTTTACCTACTTAATCACATCTAATATAACTAACTGTCATTTTTATTTCAGAAGTACTTTGTTAAGACTTCTTTAAAAAGTCTCATATGTATCAAAGTGACAGTAAGTTTGAGTTCATTTCAAAAGCAGAGTTGGGTTTTCTGGATCTCTCTGATCTCTTTCTTGGGCTCAGAGTGGTTTCAATAGCAAGAAAGCAGCAAATGATTACTATGTCACATAATCCATTTGTCGTAGAAATAGTGTCTCTGCAGGACTTCCTAGAGTGCATTAGAGGTGGAACTCAAAATGAACTTTTCAATTGAAAATACTTCCACATTAGACAACAAGTCATCATTCAAAACTGTGACTAACTTTCATTTTTTTAAATTGCAACACTTCTAACTACCTTAAAATTCTTCAACACTTCTCCACTGGATATTTCTCATTTTAAGCATTAATAATAAATAATGTCTGAATATAAGCTGGAGGTCCTGAATATTTTCTTATCCCTTTGCATTGAAAGTAGAAAATTAGATGCTACATATTCTTATTTAAAATGGTGCTGGGGCTGTGAGCGCTGTTCATGTTAAGGTAAACAAGTTTCATAAGGGAAAAAGATTTTGTGGTGTTTTGCAAATTATGAGATTGGTTTGGAAATGTATTACAGCAGAACTCCTTTACTTTCTACACTTACTAATTAGGCCTCCTTCTACCTTTCCTAAATAAATGCATGTTTTACACACCAGTCACACCATTGCTTTACAATCTTTACCTATTTGTAGTTTATATTCCTTCAGATAAGGAATATATGGAGTCTATATTGAATCTTACCTTAAAATCATAAGCAAACAAAGTACGCAGCTTGTAAAATATTTGGGACACTTGAGACCCTTCTGGTTCCGATCAGTCTCTCATACCCAAGGACTCAATAAATTTTGGCTCTACCTGAGCCCAAAGAAGATAAAGGGAGAAGGTAAACATTGTTCATTGCCTTCCCACTCTTTAATTTTAATATTAGCATTTTTTAAAACATCACAGCTTTGCACGAGATTTCCTTCTATCTCCCCTCATAATATTAGGCTTTCTTTTCAGTAATGATTCCAGCACATAGATCTTTCTGCTAATCTATTGAGTTCATTTGAAATCCTAAACTGATGTCAACCTTTTAGTCACCAGTTCTCTTTTCATTCTCTTCCTTTTCAATAATTTTATGCTGTTATTCCCAACTTCTGCCTCTGTTGAACAACATTTTTATCTTTTTATCCAAGATACTTTTAGTTTTCTCATGTACAACTGTACCACACATTGGAATTAGATGTTTGAGAACAAGTTCATAGAAATTAACACTAGACATACTTTCACAAAATAGTATTTGTTATGACTAGCATATGGAAACAAAGTAGAAAATAGTTGTATCTCTTTTCCGTAAATGTGCAATTGAGAAACCTACTTTTTTTATTTATTTATTTATTTATTTTTGTTCATTGTTTTTGAAAGAAATAACTTGTACTAACCACATACAGTACATTCTTTGTTTGGTGAAAGGCATATGTGTACAGGAATGTAGTGCAAATAGCAACAGAATGAATTAGCAACTCATAAATGTGTTTCATTCACAATGTCTCTATATGATGCCAAGAGGGAGAATTTTGAAGCAGAAGTAATACCAAAGCAGGTTAAAAGTTAGAGTTTGCTATCGCTATGACACAGACCAAAATATAAGCAGTGAATAATTATTATTCTACATTATCTCTATTATGCAAACTGCTTAAACAAACAAACAAAAAATCAGAAATAAACCAAAGCAATGTTAGGTGGAATAGCTGCCTGACATAATCTAAGACTTCAACATGAACTTTTTAATTTAGTGCCCCTTGAAGTCAATGGGAAAAAGGTATGTTGACTGCAATGCAAAATATTCTGATCTCTGTCAGTCTGCTGATATCTCAACTAAAGATGAGCGTATGAGCGCACAAGAAGTAATAGGTGTCAGGTACACCCCACTGGTACCTCTTTTCCTGACAGATATATCTGTCAAAGTTTATACATGATTCAAAATATTTTATTTCCACTTTCATCCATCTCTTTGCCTTTTCATTTCAATAGTGACATGACTCCACCTACTCCTATTCTTTGCATCTTTACACATGAATAAAGTCTTGTTCTCCTTTCATTCCCAGAAATTCAAAGTAGGATTCCCTGCTAAGGCTAGCCCCCACACACTACCAAGCCTGGAAACAAGAGAGAAAACCTGGAGAGAGAAAGACTTTCCCGGGGCTGAAGAGGACTGGATTAGAGGTTATTCAGGTAAATTAGACACACACAAATCTATGGGCTCCCAGTGATGGAGCAGCTCACCCTTGAGCTTCTTCCATCTTTTCCTTCCTTCCTTCCTTCCTTCCTTCCTTCCTTCCTTCCTTCCTTCCTTCCTTCCTTCCTTCCTTCCTTCCTTTTTACTTTTTTTTTTTTTTTTTTTTTTTTCCTTTGTTGTTCATAGAATCACAGAATACTTTGGAATGGAAGGGACCTTAAAGATCATCTACTTCCAATGCCACGGAATCATTTAATGCCCCTGCCATGGGCAGGGACACCTCCCACTAAATCAGGTTGCTCAAAGCCCCATCCAACTTGGCCTTGAACACTTCCAGGGTTATCAAGGTGTTTTTTTTTTTTTTTTCTCCCTTCTACAAATGCACTTGTATTATATTATGCAAGTTACAAACTGAAGCTATTTTTATCTATTATTTATCTTTTCCTTTCTGTGTTACATTACTCCATTTTATGCCTTTAATTTTAAAACTTTTTTTTTTTTTTTTTTTTTTCTCCAGCAACATAAAAGAAAAACATTTCACACTTCATTGCATTGAACAATAGTTGATGGCATTCTGATTTACTCTTACATTTGAATAAGCTTAATTGTATTCTATTTTATTTAAGCAAGCTGCAGTATTAAGGAAAACTCATTAAGGTTGTCTGTGGTTCTTGTCAGGGAAGGCTCAGCCATATTTCTCCAACTACATTAATCACTTTGACAGAATACTAAAGATGTACTTCAGAGGGTGTCATTGTCTTTGTGGGAAATGGGGTCACAGAAAACTAAAATATGTGGGGAAGTTATTCTTTGGTTATCTTTTATTTGCAGTAGTACTGGCTCTTATAAGAGAATGTAGTGCTTGAGAACTGTCAGCATGGCACCTCCTACAGACTGCACTCTTCTCTTTATGAATATAGGTAGGTGCCTACTCAAAGTAGGTACTCACAGATTCATAGCCTATGATGCTCATCATGCTCAGAAATATATGTCAGATCTGTATGTCTTAAAATGGGAAAACTTTGCAAATGATATGGAATAGGTATTTTATTCCAAAATGCAATTGTTAAAACTTAAAATAGAACATGTTTTTTGGTCCATGTAGTGGGTTTACGTGGCAAGGTTTTGGTAGCAGGGAGCCATAGGGGTGGTTTCTGTGAGAAAGATCTAGAAGCTGCCCCATGTTTGGGAAGGGCCCCATTGTTTTCCAGAGGTGAGCCATAAGCGATGTTGTTTTGCGCCTCTGTGAGAGCATATTTAAGGCAGGGAAAAAAAACGCTGCGCCACACAGCAGCTGGGAGAGTGAAGGGAGTGAGGAACGGTACCAAGGTCAGTGTAGAAGGAGGGGGAGAGGTGCTCCAGGCGCTGGAGCAGAAGTCCCCTGCGACCTGTGGTGAGGACCATGGTGAAGCAGGCTGTCCCCCTGCAGCCCATGGAGTACCACGGTGGAGCAGGGTTCCATGCTGCAGCCCGTGGAGGAGACCACGGTGGAGCAGGTGGCCCTGCACCGACGGAGGCTGCCGCCTGTGGAAGACCCCTGCCGGAGCAGATTCCGGGCCGGACCTGTAGCCCATGGAGAGGAGCCCACACAGGAGCAGGTGACCTGCCAGGAGCTGCTGCCCGTAGGGGAGCCAGGTTGGAGCAGTTTGCTCCTGAGGGATGGACCCTGTGGTACGGACCCATATCTGGAGCAGCTCTGGAAGAGGTGCTGCCTGTGGGAAGCCCACGCTGGATCAGTTCATCAAGGACTGCATCCCGTGGGTGGGACCCCACAGCACAGGGGACGAGAGTGACCGAGAAGGAGAGGCAGAGAAGTGCTGTAGACTGACCATAACCCCCATTCCCCCTTTCCCCTGTGCCGCTTGGGGGGAGGAGGTGGAAGAGGGTGGATGAGGGGGGAAGGTGCTTTTTTTTTTTTTTTTCCTTTGTTTCTCACTTCTCTCGCTTGTTAGTAATAGGCAATAAATCTTACTATCTTCTTATGCTGAGTCTGTTTTGCCCGTTACAATAATTATTGCATGATTTTCTCGTCCTTATCTCACCCTTGAGCCCTTTTCACATATTTTCTCCTCATTCCTCTTTGAGGAGGGGAGCGAGAGAGCGGCTGTGGTGGAAGCTCGGCTGTCCACTCGAGCGGAACCACGACAGTCCGTTGAATGCAATCTAATATTTAGCCCTTCAATTTTTAGTATAAAAAAGTGTAAGATCCATGCAGAATCTGATATGCTGAATCTTCCCCTAATCTAAATGGTGATCTAAATGGAGATTCTTTAAGGATGGTTGTTTAAGTTTTGTGTGAGTCTTAACAATTTTCAACATCATAATATTTGGTAATTTAAATCTAGCTCTAAATGTTTCCCATCACGTACCCAGATACCTGTATAATCTGAGTGACACTACACAGGAAAAGTAAAAGTCATTATTACACTGTTTATACAAATTGCTTATCCTCCTGCACAAAGATGAGCCTTTTCTTCTGGATTATGCTCTTGAAGCAGACCCTGGCTTTCCAAGTGTCAAAGACAATGACTGAATTCATTCTCTTCATGATCTGTTTTGAGTTTCTCAGTTGAAAAGTTTAGCACAAGTGTGAAGTTCATACTTCATTCATGGGAGCACTGTGTCCCACTCTGGTTTTGTGTGAATTATAGGCTTCACTGTAGAATTGCTTCATCAGGTGGGAATCCTACTCCTCATCACCAATTAAGAGAGGCATTTTATTAATATTTACTCCATGCAAGTTTATGAAACATAGAATCATAGAATCATAGAATATCCTGAGTTGGAAGGGACCCTTAAGGATCATCAAGTCCAACTCTTGACACCGCACAGGTCTACCCAAAAGTTCAGACCATGTGCCTAAGTGCACAGTCCAATCTCTTCTTAAATTCAGACAGGCTCGGTGCAGTTACCACTTCCCTGGGGAGCCTGTTCCAGTGTGCAACCACCCTCTCTGTGAAGAACCCCCTCCTGACGTCCAGCCTAAATTTCCCCTGCCTCAGCTTAACCCCGTTCCCGCGGGTCCTGTCACTAGTGTTAACGGAGAAAAGGTCTCCTGCCTCTTGACACCCCCTTACGAGGAAGTTGTAGACTGTGATGAGGTCCCCGCTCAGCCTCCTCTTCTCCAGGCTGAACAGGCCCAGTGACCTCAGCCGTTCCTCGTACGTCTTCCCCTCAAGGCCTTTCACCATCTTCGTAGCCCTCCTCCGGACACTTTCCAACAGTTTCATGTCCTTTTTATCCTGTGGTGCCCAGAACTGCACACAGTACTCGAGGTGAGGCCGCACCAGCGCAGAGTAGAGCGGGACAATCACCTCCCTTGACCTACTAGCGATGCCATGCTTGATGCACCCCAGGATACGATTGGCCCTCCTGGCTGCCAGGGCACACTGCTGGCTCATATTCAACTTGCTGTCTACCACGACCCCCAGATCCCTCTCTTCTAGGCTGCTCTCCAGCGTCTCATCGCCCAGTCTGTACATGCAGCCAGGGTTTCCCCGTCCCAGGTGCAGGACCCGGCACTTGCTCTTATTGAACTTCATGCGGTTGGTGATCGCCCAGCTCTCTAACCTGTCCAGATCCCTCTGCAAGGCCTTTACGCCCTCATTTGAGTCCACAACTCCTCCAAGTTTGGTGTCATCAGCAAACTTGCCTCAAAATACCCTCTATTCCTACATCCAGATCGTTTATAAAAATATTGAAAAGTACCGGCCCTAAAATGGAGCCTTGAGGGACCCCACTGGTGACCGCCCGCCAGCCTGACGCAGCTCCATTTACGCATAACCCTTTGGGCCTGCCCGTTAGCCAATTGCTCACCCATTCGTATGATGTTTTTATTTAGCTGTATGGTGGACATTTTGTCCAGTAGGATCCTATGGGAAACCGTGTCAAAAGCCTTGCTGAAGTCCAAAAAAATCACATCAGCTGGTTTCCCTTGGTCCACCATACGGGTGATCTTATCATAAAAAGGAAATCAGGTTGATTAGGCAGGACCTACCCTTCACAAACCCATGCTGGCTGGGACAATGACTGCTTTGTCCCCCAGGTGCGCCTCAATAAGTCCGAGAACCAACTTCTCCATGATTTTACCAGGCACTGACGTGAGACTGACAGGTCTGTAATTGCTAGGGTCTTCTTTCTGACCCTTCTTGAAAATTGGCACAACATTTGCCAGCTTCCAGTCTACCGGGACCTCTCCAAATTCCCAGGATCGTTGAAAAATAATTGATAGAGGTTCCGCGATGACATCCGCCAGCTCTTTCAGCACCCGGGGATGAATCCCATCCGGACCCATGGACTTGTAGGGATCCAGGTGGAGTAGCAAATCCCGCACACGTTCAGGGTCAGCTGGGAGTTTGTCATCCCCACCGTCCCGGTCCTCCGGCTCAGGGCACCCTGGGTCCCGAAGCCCATCATCGGCATTGAAGACAGAGGCAAAGAAGGCGTTAAGCGTCTCTGCTTTGCCTATGTCATCGTCTGTGAGGAGACCTTCCCTATCAAGGAGCGGCCCTATGTATTCTTTAGTTCTCCTTTTTCCATTTACATATCTAAAAAAACCCTTTTTATTTTCTCTCACAGACACAGCCAGCTTCAACTCTAGCTGTGCTTTGGCCACTCGAACTTTCTCCCTACAAACACGAACAGCATCCCTGTATTCTTTCCATGACGCCTGGCCCTCCTTCCAGTAGCGAAACACTCTCTGTTTCCGCCTAATCTCCATTAGAACATTCCTGGTTAGCCACGCCGGCCTCCTGCCCCGCCTGCCTGACTTGCGATATTTTGGAATTGCCTTATCTTGTGCTTCTAGGAGGCATCGCTTAAAGAGTGACCAGCACTGGTGGACATCGAGGCCTTCAAGAGCAGTTTCCCAGGGGACCTTACTGACTAGTTCCCTGAGCAGCCTGAAGTCCGCTTTCCCCATATCTAGGGATGAGGTTTTGGTGGCACTTTTCCTTCTGTCACCATAAATTTTGAACTCAACCACTTCATGGTCGCTATGACCGAGGCGGCCACCAATCACCACATCTCCCACCAGACCCTCTCTGTTTTCTAGCAACAGGTCTAGGAGGGCACCTTTCCTAGTTGGCTCCGTTAGCACCTGTACCAAGAAGTTATCATCTAGGTGCTTCATGAACCTCCTGGACTTGCTCGTGTCAGCCGTGTGGCACTCCCAGTTAACGTCCGGCAAGTTGAAGTCCCCCATAAGGACAAGGGGAGTTAATCTCGAGGCCTTTCTTAGTTCTGTAAAGAATAATTTATCGGCGCTATCATCCTGGCCAGGCGGTCTGTAATAGACTCCCACAACGACATCCCCTTTATTCGTTCGTCCCTTGATCCTTACCCAGAGGCTCTCAACTTTGCCATCGCCGACCTGAAGTTCCACACAGTCCAGCCCCTGCTTCACATACATCGCCACCCCACCACCTCGCCTACCCTGCCTGTCCCTCCTGAAGAGCCTGTAACCATCTATCGCAACACCCCAGTCACAGGACTCATCCCACCAGGTTTCGCTTATGCCGATGATGTCGTAGTTGCAGGACTGGGCCAGGACTTCTAGCTCATCTATTTTATTCCTCAACATGCTTATCATTTATTTTAAGAGAAGAAATAGAAAAGCCTTGTAAAAATACCTTTAAGATGAGATTTTTGTCAATTAAAATTTCCAGTGAAAGCAGCTTAAAAGAGCTGAGAGTTTAGCTCCTAAGCATTCCTATTCACACAGAATAACACTTAATTTTTGAATTACTTTGTAGCTCCAGATGCACTTGTATATATATATTCCCTTGGTGTTTGTTTAGATGAGGACAGTAAAATCTATGAAAAAGAAGACAGTGTACAGCTTGCTGCTTGTGTCACATGACTTATCTATTAATGGGACTGTTTTCTCTGGACACCTCTGAGCAAGGTTAAAAAGGTGGGAGAGGAAATGTACGGGAAAATGGTTCTCTGGGCACAAAAACCAGCCTAGTAAGGAAGTTCTAAACCAACCAATAACCTGGCTGAGGAAGCTGGCTATATATAGCATTATTTCTTTGATAGTTTATAAAAGCCTGGAGGCTTTAGATAAATATAACAAATTTCCATAATAAGCTGTTAGTATTTTCCTATTACTATTTTGCTTTTCTTTAGAAGAACAGCTAAGGTGGTTTTGCATTGTTTCTTTCTAAAATAAATAAAATTTGATTTCATATTTCTAATTGAATAGAAACTGCTGAAAAACAATAAAGTGCTGAACAATATAATGCTGCTTATCTGTCTTGACTTTTGTACAAATTGACTCGGTATTATAATCCCCTGAATTACAATAATCAACAGAGATCAACATATATATTCATGAATGTCTTTCAGGTTTTTAAGGAAAATTTTTAAGAAGTTAATAGAGCAATTCTGGGACAGAAATAATGAAATAATGTTTACATATATATACATACATATACATGTATATATTATCCTCTTGACTTTTCAATGAAGAATTCACTGTGTTTCTTTCTTTGTTATTTTTCATTTTATATACATGTATATATATAAAACTTATAATTTTCATTATACTTGTGTATATATATATATTTTCCCCAGTCAGAACACTTTTTTTTTTTTTTTTTTCTCAGTATCTTACAATATTGGCATGGGCCTTATTCAATGAATGAGTCAGATTCCTGTATTGAGTTTACGTGGCAAGGGTTTGGTTGCAGGTGGCTGCAGGGGTGGCCTCTATGAGCAGAGCCCAGCAGCTGCCCCATGTCAGATCAGAGCCAGCTCCAGATGGCTCCAAAAGGGACCTGCTGCTGGCCAGAGCTGAGTCAAGGAGAGACACTGGGTAGGCCTCTGGAGGAGCAGACTGAAGAAAGGGGAAAAAACTGCTACGTGACAGCAGCTGGGAGAACCAGCCTTGCAGACACCAAGGTCAGTGCAGAAGGAGGGCAGGAGGTGCTCCAGACACGCAGCAGAAGTTCCCCTGCGGCCTGTGGAGAGGCCCCTGCTGGAGCAGGCTGTCCCCCTGCAGCCCATGGGTCCCACATGGAGCAGATCTCCACACTGCAGCTCCCCCGTGGGTGGAGGAGCCCCCGGTGGAGCAGGTGGATGTGGCCTGCAGCCCATGGCGAGCCCCCGCAGGAGCAGGCCCTGGGCCAGAACTGCAGCCCATGGAGAGAAGCCCATCCAGGAGCAGGAGGTCTAGGGGGAGCTGCCACCCACATGTGGGGGACCCGTGCTGGAGCAGTTTGCTCCTGGGGGATGGACCCCGTGGTACGGAGCCATGTGGGAGAAGTTCTTGAAGAGCTGCTGCCTGTAGGAAGCCCCTGCAGGATCAGTTCAGGAAGGACAGCATCCCATGGGAGGGACCCCATGTGGAGCAGGGGCAAGGAGTGACCGTGAAGTAGATGAAACATCAGAGACTGACCATAGCCCCCATTCTTTTTTCCCCTGCACCTCTCTGGTGTAGGACGTAAAAGAGGGTGGATGGGGGGTGTGGGTTGGGAGGGTGGGGGAGGGTAAGTGTTTGTAGTTTGCTTTTAGTTTCTCACTGTTCTAGTCTGCTGGTGATAGGCAATGCGTTATATTCCTCCCTGTGATGAGTCCATTTGCCTATGACATTAATTGTTGAGTGATCTCCCTGACCTTATCTCAACCCTTGAGCCCTTTTCCGTCGAATTTACTCCCTTTCTTTCTCATGAGGAGGGGAAGTGAGAAAGTGGTTGTGTTGGAGTTTAGCTGCTGAGCAGGGTAAACAAGCACAATGCCTTATTAAACCACCTGTTTTTCTTTAACATCCCCATCTTCCTGATATATTGCTTGGACTCTTCCTAAATCACATGGCCTGACCACAGAATTCCCTCCTTTGTGACATATCTGAACGAGGCCCAGTATGAACTGTCTTTATAGAAAATGTTGGCTACTGAACAGGAGGGACCAGGAGCAAATTATAATATTTTTTATCTTATGGGAGTGAGTGGGTCCAGACTCCAAAGATAATTGTTTATATGTTATGCTTCAGCAGAGTTTAACCAGAATCTTTTTACAAGCAATCTGCTGATTATATTCCATGTGCTAGCAAAATCATGATACAGTTCTCCGAGGGTGTTATAGTGTGCTCAATAACTCTAATGAATACATAAATATAGTACACCATAAAGGTGGATTACCAACTAGGTCTGATTGCTGAATAACTTATCTGTTTATTTTTCTGTGATATACAACAGAAGACATTTTTTTTTCGAGCTTTTTGACTGTATTCATTATTTTTTTTTTCAGTGAAAAGATTATCAATGAGCAACTTTTAATTCATCTTCTGTATTTATAGATATATATATATATTGAGGTTTGTGCTTTCTTCTTACAGAAACAGTAATGATCATGTGAGAATATTCTGATAAGTGTAGTTTTTATATTTTCTTTGTGAATATCATCTTCCTTCCCTGTTAGCAGATGAATCCTTAATTGGTATGGTAAATATTTAATACCTTTTTTTCTGATGAAAACTGGAGCCAGACCATACTAATGCACAACTAATTAGTAAAAGGAGTTGATTGTAGCTCATGGTTTTGCTTTCACTCTGGGAATCCTAGACTTCCAACACTAAAGCCATTCATGTCAAATTAATGAAAAACTGGCTATGCTTGCATTGTGAATCCATAGCGCATGCTTCATTTCTATGCATGGAGGTCAGATCAAGCAAGTAGATAGGCCAGTTTTTGCTTGTTGGGTGTTTATTGGACTCCTCTGCACCTTAAGGAATATCTTGCATAAGGTGCATTTACATTAAATTGTGGGTGTCCCGGACTTAAACTTGCATAGCTTAAGGGAAATGCTTTTAACTACCTTTGCGAGGTAGCCATCACCACTTATTTGTGAGAAAGAATTCACCTGGATTTAGTGTACAGTATCATTCTCTGCCAGAAACAGAGGATGTAAATATAAGCCTTCTGCTTACTTTCAATCGACTAAATTGGGGAGTTTATTAATTTTGCAAATCCCATTTCCTGACATTATCTTTTTCCCGTTTTGTTGAGTATAGATCCTAAGTTCTGAAGAAAGAGGAAAGTAATGTTAAATTTGAATGTTAAAATACCATTATAGAACTATGCGTTCAAGACTGATTAGCAATTGGAAAGTGAAAAGAAGGTGGTAATTAGACTACTCTCTTGAGTAAAAATCAGTGATACTGTATTCTTCTCTTCAACCTCTCTCCAGAATTTCTTCTACCATATAAATAACTCAGGATCTCTTTCCCCATTCTCTCTGTCTGTCCTGCAAATGGCCATGCATCTTTCAGAAATTCTCTGTACAATATTGCTTCAAATCAATTACCTATAAGCACTCCTCTTTTGAATAAAGTGTTTGGTTCCCTGTCTTTCTCTGTACTTTCAACTGATTATTAGCATCTTCTGAACTGTGTACACCAGAACAGAATACAACATTCCAATAATGGCTATTCCAGTGCCAAAAAATAAGATAATATAACATGTTCAGGCTTGCTAACATTTTACAGTTTGTACATCTAGAATCACTTTACCTCCTCTGGGCCAAACCCTAGTGTAACTGAGTTAATTCATATTAATCGCATTAGTCATTAAAAAGTTCAAATCCTTTCTTCAGAACAAAGGTCAGAGCTGTGCATTCTCTACTTTTATTTTGTTTTGTTCTTCCTGGTTAATTAATTATTGGTATTTCAAATCAGTAGTAGTACTATTTAATATTCCAGAGTCACAAGTCCAAGCATACACAAGTAATAACTCAATTTCTTGTTTGACTTTTGAGGCAGTGACTTTTGAGGCCTGTGACTTCATTGAGCTTTTAGTTCATTTCTGTGTATTTTTACAGCTTTATATCTTACTATTTAAAAATATATATATGTATACATTTTCCATTCAAAGATCTTGTAATAATAGATGTATTCCATCTATGTTATCAATCATACTTCAATCAGTCTACATCATGCTTTATTGCACTAGTCTATGATGAATGAATAAAGTGTGTGTTAGTCAATATGTAGTTAATGGCACTGGTTCTTACACAGAACAAAATACACAGAAAAAAAAAAAAAAAAAAGCAATACTGAGGAAGTATAACCTGATTAGTGTACCTTTTGCATGGAGAGGATAACCAAAATCTTTAAACTGTCCAGAAATAGTAGGTCTTACTGTGAAAGAAAAACAATATTGTACAGTGCTTCGTAAAACTCTTTTCAAAATACAAGCCTATAACACACCAAGCATGGGAAAAAAAAATAATATATACATATATATATGATTTTAATAGTTTAATGATAAAATTTTGTAGTTGTTCTTCTGAAGAATGTTAAAAATGAGGCAGTGAATAATGAACTTAGATAATCAATTTCAGAGGATATATTTTAATTTTCATAAAGGACACATCTAGATAGCTTTGATTAAGTGTGATATAATGCAAATATATGAAATACAATGTTCTGTCACTCATGTTCCCATGATAGTTAGGGAAAGGTGGATATTAATGGTCTGTACATTTCCATGTCAGTCACCAGCATGAATTTGTTGACATTTATGTCTTAAACAATATGCATGTATTTGCTGTCAAGTATTATTTGGCTGTACAAATATTCATCTGCTGTAGCATTGACCATATTAGCATAATCTGACAAATAATCAATATTTGTCTGAAGCTCTGGAGTCCTGACAGCTAATCTTAAATAGCATAATTGGATGGAGAACCATTAAAAAGATTTACATGATATTTGACCTACTTCCAAAGTAAAGTTCTGCATATATTCTACACAGTTTTCACGATTGACAATTTCAAATTAACTGTTAGGATCCCAGAATTTCAACTGAACATTAATTAGTTCAAGTGGAAATTATTAAGTGGTAGGGGTACTTACTGCTAATGTAAACTTGCAAACCCAGTATTCTGCATTTGAATGTCAATAAAAAAGTTCTTATTTTAAGCACACCTTAAGGATAAACATGTTAAAACAAAATATTCTAACAAGGAGGCTTTTTGGTCCAGAAAGAAATGGGTAAAGGGGATTTATGATGAGACAGAAAGAAACAGGTGTGAAAAGTGAGAGGAGGGAATGGAATGGAGGATTTGATTAGAATAAAGATAGCATATGAAAATATTTAGCCAAATGGTTAAGGCAGTCACTTAAAATGATGGAGAAAAAGATCTCTTCCTTTCTCATTTAAATGAGAAATTCCATCCTGATAAATTTGTCCACACATTAATCACATTTCTTAGATTTTCATATTTATTTTATAAAAGAGCTTTCTCCTATTTCACTGAAATATACCAACCAGTTTTAGTTGTTATGATGAATTTCCCTTGGAATCAGTATCTGAACAATTCTGAAATACTGTGGAGTATAGTAGTTCGCAACTCCATCTCAGTAATAAAAGGAACCAAACTCTTATGCCTTTAGACCTTTGAGCTGAGCCATTTTGAAATGCTATTTGAGGAAAGCTGGGAGAGCTTTCCTCAAATAGCATTTCAGGAAAGCATTTGAGGAAAGCTGGGAAAGCTGAAGAGCGCCCAGGAAGGCTGGGCGCTCTTCAAGAGGGAAGTCTTAATGGCGCAGGAACGGTCTGTCCCCACGTGCCCAAAGACGAGCTGGCGGGGAAGAAGACCGGCCTGGCTCAACAGAGAATTGTGGCTTGATCTTAGGAGGAAAAAGAGGGTTTATAAGCTTTGGAACAGTGGGCAGGCCACTAAGGAGGACTTTAAAGAAGTAGCGAGGCTGTGCAGGGACAAAATTAGGAAGGCCAAAGCTCATCTGGAGCTCAATCTGGCTACTGCCGTTAAAGATAACAAAAAACGTTTCTATAAATACATCAACACAAAAAGGAGGACTAAAGAGAATCTCCATCCTTTACTGGATGCGGGGGGAAACTTAGTTACAAGAGATGAGGAAAAGGCAGAGGTGCTCAATGCCTTCTTTGCCTCAGTCTTTAGCGGCAATACCGGATGTTCTCTGGATACTCAGTACACTGAGCTGGTGGAAGGGGATGGGGAACAGGATGTGGCCCTCATTATCCATGAAGAACTGGTTGGTGACCTGCTACGGCACTTAGATGTGCACAAGTCGATGGGGCCGGATGGGATCTACCCAAGGGTACTGAGGGAACTGGCAGAGGAGCTGGCCAAGCCACTATCCATCATTTATCAACAGTCCTGGCTATCAGGGGAGGTCCCAATCGACTGGCGGCTAGCAAACGTGACGCCCATCTACAAGAAGGGCCAGAGGGCAGACCCGGGAAACTATAGGCCTGTCAGTTTGACCTCAGTGCCAGGGAAGCTCATGGAGCAGATCCTCCTGAGAGTCATCACGCAACACTTGCAGGGCAAGCAGGCGATCAGGCCCAGTCAGCATGGCTTTATGAAAGGCAGGTCATGCCTGACGAACCTGATCTCCTTCTATGACAGAGTGACGCGCTGGGTGGATGAGGGAAAGGCTGTGGATGTGGTCTACCTTGACTTCAGCAAGGCTTTTGACACCGTCTCCCACAGCATTCTCCTCAAGAAACTGGCTGCTCTTGGCTTGGACTGGTGCACGCTTCGTTGGGTTAGAAACTGGCTGGATAGCCGGGCCCAAAGAGTCATGGTGAATGGAGCCAAGTCCAGTTGGAGGCCAGTCACTAGTGGCGTCCCCCAGGGCTCGGTGCTGGGGCCGGTCCTCTTTAATATCTTCATCGATGATCTGGACGAGGGCATTGAGTGCACCCTCAGTAAGTTCGCAGATGACACCAAGTTAGGTGCGTGTGTCGATCTGCTTGAGGGTAGGAAAGCTCTGCAGGAGGATCTGGATAGGCTGCACCGATGGGCTGAGGTCAACTGCATGAAGTTCAACAAGGCCAAGTGCCGGGTCCTGCACCTGGGGCGCAATAACCCCAAGCAGAGCTACAGGCTGGGAGAGGAATGGTTGGAAAGCTGTCAGGCAGAGAAGGACCTGGGAGTGATGGTGGATAGTCGGCTGAATATGAGCCAGCAGTGTGCTCAGGTGGCCAAGAAGGCCAACGGCATCCTGGCTTGTATCAGGAACAGCGTGACCAGCAGGGCTAGGGAGGTGATCGTCCCCCTGTACTCAGCTCTGGTGAGGCCGCACCTCGAGTACTGTGTTCAGTTTTGGGCCCCTCGCTACAAGAAGGACATCGAGGTGCTTGAGCGGGTGCAGAGAAGGGCGACGAAGCTGGTGAGGGGCCTGGAGAACAAGTCCTACGAGGAGCGGCTGAGGGAGCTGGGCTTGTTCAGCCTGGAGAAGAGGAGGCTCAGGGGTGACCTTATCGCTCTTTTTAGGTACCTCAAGGGAGGCTGTAGCGAGGTGGGGGTTGGCCTGTTCTCCCACGTGCCTGGTGACAGGACGAGGGGCAATGGGCTTAAGTTGAGCCAGGGGAGTTTTAGGTTAGATGTTAGGAAGAACTTCTTCACTGAAAGGGTTGTGAGGCACTGGAACAGGCTGCCCAGGGAAGTGGTGGAGTCACCATCCCTGGAAGTCTTCAAAAGACGCTTAGATGTAGAGCTTAGGGATATGGTTTAGTGGAGGGCTGTTAGTGTTAGGTCAGAGGTTGGACTCGATGACCTTGAGGTCTCTTCCAACCTAGAAAATTCTGTGATTCTGTGATTCTGTGAAAAGATTTAAAATTCGCATCTTTGGATCTTCCTTGCTGGACAGATATATAACTTGTTATTGTGGATTAAATCTGATCCAGAGGTAATTTTCTCATTTTTATAACTACTGGAAATGTTTAATTAAAAAAAAAAATCTCCCTAAGTCTCACCCAGAAAATAGTTGAAGTCAAAATGCATGTTTCTGATTGTGCTTATATATGATATTGCTTGGCCCAAAGGCTGTTCTGTAAATTATTTTCAAAGTATCTTGTAAATGTCAGAGATTACAAATTGAATAACAAACAGGTATTCACATGTATACACTTGTAACAATTTGTCAGATTTAATAGAGACACGGCTAGACCAGAATTTGTATAACCTTAACCTTAATTTCACTTCTTTAACACTGGATCTAGCTCAGTTTTCATTAACTTGAATTTTTAAATAAAGTATCTTATTACTGAGATCTTGTGGAAACAAAATAGTGTCAAGGCTGCTTTTGGATTTTATTTTCAAAACTTCTTCTTTAATGAAAACAGTTGTGTCTTTTAACAGAGAGGAATATAAAGTTTATCAATTATTGATTAGAAGATACATCATTATGTCAGATAAATTTGGTCCAAGAAAAATCAAAATATTAAAAAATATCCAGTTCTTACTCATATATTCTTTTTCCTACCACACATCTTATCTGAGGTAGATACAAATTGTATCTTGAGGTCCTGATACCTTCTATTTTGAAAACTGTTGGGCACAAGTCATCAGTTTTGCATCTGAATTCTCTTTCGGTTTTGTAAACTCTGAAGAAAGAAAAAAAAGGCCTAAATAAAGGCTCAAAAAAAAAAAAAAAAAAAAAAAAAAAGGCTCAAATAAACCATTGCAAACCCTTAGTGGTTTTTGAGCCCTTTGAGCACAGCTCAAAGGTTTTGTTCCATCTTCAGTTTCATGTGCATATCACTTACTATAGCTGACATAGTAATTTAAAGGGCGGTAACTTCAGACGTAAATTTACCCAAACTGATAATTCTGGACAATACCAGAACTACGTACTAGGCCTTACATCGTACAGAACTCCAATAAATATAGTGGTACCACATGCTTCCCAAGCCAGGGCAGGATTTGGTATTCACTATTACAATGTCTGTATTTTTAATAGCTTTCTTTTAATAGAGTTAACATCAAATAGGGTAAATTTATCCTAAGAATGTTCCTTATCAATGCAGAACTCACTTTTTTTCCAAGGTATTTAATAAAATTTAAGATAACTCTCTCAAAGGTGCAAGAATATTTTTCTATTATTATTATTTCTCCATTTAGGTAATATTTGCATATATTTGTTAACTCAGGTAAGTCACTTGTACCTTTTGAGTTAGGTGATGTGGTGAGGGCATTGCCTGGCCTCTTAACTATCAAGAGTTTATGCTGTGTTTGTCTTGAGGTATTAAACACTGTAGTTTGAGAGATACAGTATTACAGAAGAAAATTAACTAGGAAACTAAGTCTATGCTCACTTGTGTATTATTTCAGGATTTTTTAAAATGATATGCCAAAAGAGTCAAAAGAGATTTTGTCTGAACTTTGTCTGACTTAATTGCTACCTGCCACCCTTTGTCTTTGAGATAAGCACAATTTAAAAAATATATGTATTTTGACAAATAGCACCAGGAAAAAAAAAAAAAAAGATACAAGTAAAATATTTTTTTTCTTGCTAAGCAGAAGCAGGTGTGGCTCATCTGTACAACAAATCCGTGTGTCTGTTCATGGATGTAACATTATGCAAAATGATGGAGAAACAGATGTATTGGGAGTATTGTTAGATAAAATAATTCTTCAAATATTCTGTGAGATTCTATTACTAGTTTTCTTTTGAGTAAAGTACTAAAATACATACTTAGGATTATACAGAAGAAGAGTTCCAAGGGGAAAGAAAATCATTCCACAGTCTGCTGAGATCTAGAAGACATGTCCTCACCTAAGAAAACTAATGTGAAAGATAATTGCTGATGCTTACAGTAGTTATGTTGTAGTTATTTTACAGATTTCTTTTAAGGTTTGTCTGAGGAGAACTTGAGATTTGTTTCTCCATAAACACAGATAGCATGATGGTAAGTAATGTTGTGTCTTAGTACAATGTGCTAACAACATCCCTTCCAGTGAAATAATGAGAGAGTTGAAGTTTATATATGCTCACAGACAGGTGTTGCAGTGATCTTGCTCAATGGAAATGAAAATGTGTTCATAGTCTGTACAAAATAAGGATGACTGAAGTCTATAAATAGTCTACTAATGATAATATGAGATACCGAGAAGGTATCAAAAGTAATGTTCAAGTTTTAAATCAAAATCCCCAAACAAATAAGATTCCTTACTGTGATCATAGGCATACTTCATCAACAGCAAACCACTGTGTGATAGCAAATTTACATTCACAGTCTTCTAAAAATTCATCCAAAATAGCACTGAACGTGTCTCATTTTTCACTTACAATGTAATATAACTGATGAATATTTTTTCCTGAATAACCCTTCCTGTCTTTGACTAATGTAAGGAAAGGAGAATTAATTGTTACTCTAACTAATCATCCTTTTAAATTCTTCAGAAGAAATTTAAAACCTCCAGAATTACCTTGATGCAAAGCAGATTCATTCACCAGGCTGTGAGAATATACTGTTCTTATCACTTGGGACAAGTTAGCTTCAGGAGCTTACCCCTGAATATATAGAGTAATTTATCTTCCTAAAGCCTTTGAAAGCAGCTGAAAGCTTTTATTTTTCTACACGTGCCCTCAGCCAATTCATAGACTGGGTGGCAGGTCTTACTACCAGAGAAAGCTGTTACGATAATCTTCCACAACCTCCTGAGTATTCAGATTCTACCACAATAATTTCCCTATCACAATTTATTAATATCAGAATTAAGTTTTTAGTTATAGCATATCTCTTTAGAGGAGTATATTTTTTTTTTTTCTCTGAAGCCTTTGAGTAATGGCCAGACTGTTTCTTACCCCATAAAGATGCTCCAGGGATTGATTCCACTAACTGTTTAAATCCTCTTGCCCAGGATTACTTTTTTAAACTGGAGTACACATCTATTCAGCTGTATTATGACTTCTTATGCTAAAACAAAAAGCAGCGCAGCAGTAAAAATGTGGTTATTTATAAGATCATAATTGCCACCATCTCCAGAAAAAAAAAAAAAAAAGTAAACACCTGATTTTTTAAAAAATTTCTATTGCTCTCAGATCCCTTTCGAATTTGTTAACCTCCATTACAAGATAAGAGCACTAGAACAAAGTACAATATTCTACCAATAGAATGTCACTATGTCACACAGAGAGATAATATTAGTGACATACTCCTACTTAATACTTCTTGTATATCCAAGCATCACATTCAAACTGGAAATAAGTATAAATATACTCTACACATTTTTTTTACTGCCATACAGTATTATCTAGTTTGTTGAAAAAGGATCTGGCTCATGCTGAACAGAAAATTGCACGAATTCTCTGGCCCTTTAAGCTTATTTTTGTTGCTGTTATATGTTATGCATTTTCTCTGAAACTTGTTGGCCTTTGTGTGATTATTTTACGTGTTGTATAGTTGTAACGCTGCATACTTTAGATTATTCAAAGTACATAAAGTATGTAACCAATCTGGAAATAAGAATATTGGGTAAAGCCACGTCAAGCTTCAGGCTTCAGAACCTGAAGCCGCAAACCTAAAAATAACTCTACCCTTCTTACCTCCCAGAAAAAAAAAAAAAAGAAAAAAAAAGTCTTTCTTTTAAATTGCAGAAATTTGCATTGCACACTAAATTTTGAAGTTTTACTAACTATCTATGAATCACAGATTTAATTCCTCATTAAAAACTTTGTTAAAAAGTTTTAAAAAGCAAATGAGTATATAACAAGCATGAATATTTTTTGTATCTGACATCATGTTATTTTGAAAGAGCAAATCTACAGTAAAAGTTGGGGATTTATTCTTCATAGTTTTTACTTACAGATAAATGGAGATCAATGATCATATAAATCACTGTAGCAAAAAAAGAATATTTGGAAGCTGTTTTTTACATTTTATTTGGGGACATGAACAGTACCATTTATAATTTAGTTGTAATGCATAATAAACAATAAAATTATATCCCAGTAGAGGAGCTGAAAAATATTCCTCATGGGTACATAAGTATTGATAAACTCTGTTCCTAATTTCAGTGCAGATTTATTTCCTAATTTAAAATTAATCTGGCTATGGTTTACTATGTTAATTTTATTATTAGTGTGGGATTATTCTCCCAGAGTTTAAATAACAACAAATAGGGACTTTTTGTTCTTAGTCAGTCTGTTAGTCAACAGATATCTGATACTGTCAAAAATAGTTTTCAGCATTATACTGTTTGGTGCAGATGAATGGTTAGAGAAAGACTTTTGTGCATTTTAGGTCAAAAAAAAAAAAAAAAAAAAAAAGATTCTTGATGTCAATTCATTACAAGGAATAGTGCCAACACCCCCAAACACTTTCATTGAATATAGAAAGATATTTATCAAGGAAGCAAGGGAGACAATGGCTTTGTGTACAATTTCAGGTACACGGTATCCCAGGTCTTTTCTGGTCTTGTCTTAGGTCTGCATATGCAGTGCTTATTCAGGGGCAAATCTGTGCTTGATTCTCTCACTGTAGCATCATAGAAACCCTATCTCTAAGGGGAAGACGGATCCTAGGCCAGGAGCTGGCGGGGCTCATTGAGGGGGCATTAAACTAGGTAAGAAGGGGGAAGGGGCTGAAACAAGGCTTGTTAGAGCTGTGCCAGGGGGAACAATGGAAAGGCTGGGAGAAGGCAATGGCCCAACTGAAGTGCATCTATGCTAATGCACGCAGCATGGGTAACAAACAAAAGGAGCGGCAGGCAGGCTACGCGGCAGGCAGGCTACGACTTGGTTGCCATTACGGAAACGTGTTGGGACCATTCTCATGACAGGAGTGCTGCAATGTCTGGCTATAGGCTCTTCAGAAGGGACAGGCAGCACAGTAGGGGTGGTGGTGTGGCTCTCTATATCAGAGAGCATTTTGATGTCGTGGAACTTGAGACTGGGAATGATGAGGTTGAGTCCCTCTGGGTTAGGATCAGTGGGAAGGTCAGCAAGGCAAGCATCCTGGTGGGGGTCTGTTATAGACTGCCGAACCAGGATGAGGAGACTGATGATTTCTACAAGCAGCTGACAAAAGTTGCAAAATCGTCAGTGCTTGTTCTTGTGGGGGACTCCAACTTCCCACATATATCCTGGAAGCACAATACAGCCCAGAGAAAGCAGTCTAGGAGGTTTCTGTAGAGCGTGGAAGATAGCTTCCTGATGCAGCTGGTTAGTGAGCCTAACAGGGGAGGTGCTGTGGTGGTTTTACCGTGCTGGGCAGCTAAACCCCACAACTGCTCTCTCACTCCCCCTCCTTTAGATGAGGAGGGGGAGAAGTAAAGCAAAGAACAACTCACGGGTTGAGATAAGGATAATTTAATTAAAGGGAAATAATTATAATAATTAAATAAAGACTACCATGAACTAAACAATTTAACTAAGGGGAAATAAAAAGGGAAAGGGGAAAAGGGAGGGGAAAAGGAAAAATAAAAAGAAGGGAGGAAAACAAACAAACAAAATAAATGAAGGCTATATGGAAGTGCAGAGGAAAGAAATTACTCTCTACTTCCCACAAATGAGCGATGATTGACCACGTCCTTGAGGCAAGGCTTCAACGCACACAGCCGGTGTTCGAGAGGACGACCGATGTTTTCTCAACGAGAGCCCACCCCTCCCCTCTTCTTCCTGTTTCCACCTTTTATTGCTGAGTGTGACATCACATGGTACGGAATATCCCTTTGATTGGTTTAGGTCAGCTGCCCTAGTGATGTTTCTCTCCTCACTTTTTGCCCACCCCCTAGGAGGGTTAGAGAAAGGCCCAATGCTGTGCCACTGCTGCTCAGCAGTAGACACAACACTGGTGTGATAACACTGCTGTTCCAGCTACAAGTACAGAGTACGGCACTGTATGGGCTGCTGCCAGGAAAGTTAACATTCCAGCCAGACCCAGTACAGGTGCCCCACTAGACCTTCTCTTCGCAAACAGAGAAGGACTAGTGGAAGATGTGGTGGTTGGAAACTGTCTTGGGCAGAGTGACCATGAAATGGTGGAGTTCTCTATTCTTGGAGAAGCCAGGAAGGGGACCCATACACCGCTGTATTGGACTTCCAGAGGGCCGACTTTGAACTGCTCAGGACACTGGTTGGCAGAGTCCCTTGGGAGGCGGTTCTGAAGGGCACAGGAGTCCAGGAAGGCTGGGCACTCTTCAAGAAGGAAATCTTAATGGCGCAGGAGCGGTCTGTCCCCACGTGCCCAAAGGTGAGCCAGTGGGGAAGAAGACTGGCCTGGCTGAACTGTGAATTGTGGCTTGAGCTTAGGAGGAAAAAGAGGGTTTACACTTTTTGGAAAAGAGGGTAGGCCACTCGGGAGGACTATAAGGATGTTGTGAGTCTGTGCAGGGACAAAATTAGAAAGGCCAAAGCTCATCTTGAGCTCAATCTGGCTACTGCCGTCAAAGGCAACAAAAAATGTTTTTACAAATACATCAATGCAAAACGGAGGACTAAGGAAAATCTCCAGCCTTTACTGCATGCGGGGGGGGAACTTAGTTACAAGAGATGATGAAAAGGCGAAGGTGCTTAAAGCCTTCTTTGCCTCAGTCTTTAGCAGCGAAACCAGTTGCTCTCTGGATACCCAGTACCCTGAACTGGTGGAAGGGGATAGGGAGCAGAATGTGGCCCTCACTATACATGAGGAAATGGTTGGCGACCTGCTACAGCACTTCGATGTATGCAAGTCGATGGGGCCAGATGGGATCCACCCGAGGATACTGAGAGAACTCGCGGAGGAGCTGGCCAAGCCGCTTACCATTCTTTATCAACAGTCCTGGCTATCAGGGGAGGTCCCAATTGACTGGCAGCTAACAAACATGACGCCCATCTACAAGAAGGGCTAGAGGGCAGACCCGGGAAACTATAGGCCTGTCAGTTTGACTTCAGTGCCAGCGAAGCTCATGATTATCTTGAGTGTCACCATGTGGCACTTACAGGGCAACCAGGTGACCAGATCAGGCCCAGTCAGCATGGGTTTATGAAAGGCAGGTCCTGCTTGATGAACCTGATCTCCTTCTATGACAAAGTGATGCGCTTCATAGATGAGGGAAAGGCCGTGGATGTGGTCTATCTTGACTTCAGTAAGGCTTTTGGCACCGTTTCCCACAGCATTCTCCTCAAGAAAGTGCTCTTGGCTTGGACTGGCGTACACTTCGTTGGGTTAAAAACTGGCTGGATATCTGGGCCCAAAGAGTTCTGGTGAATGGAGTCAAATCCAGTTGGAGGCTGGTCACTAGTGGCGTTCCCCAGAGCTCGGTACTGGGGCCGGTCCTCTTGAATATCTTTATCCATGATCTGGATGAGGGGATCAAGTGCACCCTCAGTAAGTTCGCAGATGACACCAAGTTAGGTGCGTGTGTCAATCTGCTTGAGGGTAGGAAAGCTCTGCAGGAGGATCTGGATAGGCTGGACCGATGGGCTGAGGCCAACTGTATGAAGTTCAACAAGGCCAAGTGCTGGGTCCTGCACCTGGGGCACAATAACCCCAAGCAGAGCTACAGGCTGGGAGGTGACCTGGGAGTAATGGTGGATAGTCGGCTGAATATTTGCGAGCATTGTGCTCAGGTGGCCAAGAAGGCCAACAGCATCCTGGCTTGTATAAGAAGCAGTGTGGCCAGCAGAGCTAGGGAAGAGATTGTCCCCCTGTATTCAGCTCTGGTGAGGCCGCACCTCGAGTACTGTGTTCAGTTTTGAGCCCCTCGCTACGAGAAGGAGATCGAGGTGCTCAAGCGAGTCCAGAGAAGGGCAACAAAGCTGGTGAGGGGTCTGGAGAACAAGTCCTGCGAGGAGTGGCTGAGGGAGCTGGGTTTGTTCAGCCTGGAGAAAAGGAGGCTCAGGGGCGACCTTATCACTCTTTATAAATGCATTAAAGGAGGCTGTAGAGCGGTGGGGGTTGGTCTATTCTCCCACGTGCGTGGTGACAGGATGAGGGGGAATGGACTAAAGTTGCACCAGGGGTGTTTTAGGTTGGATATTAGGAAGAACTAATTTATTGAGAGGGTTGTGAGGCATTGGAATGGGCTGCCCAGGATAATGGTGGAGTCACCTTCTGTGGAGGTTTTTAAAAGACGTTTCGATGTTGAACTTAGCAATGTGGTTTAGTGGAGGACTTGTTAGTGTTAGGTCAGAGGTTGGACTTGATGATCTTGGTCTCTTTCAACCTAGACAATTCTGTGATTCTGTGATAATAAGATTAATTTTGCTCATGGTGGACACTGGTTCATACTGTGTTTGAAAAGAGAAGAAAAAACTCATGCATTAAAATCAGGTAAACAATTGTCCTTGTTAGAAAAATAAAAATAGTTCTGCATGAAAATTCATATTCTAAGCATGGACACATGACTCCTGTATTAAAGGTTACCCTTCTGACTCAATGGAGGATGGTGAACTGCAGCATTGAACTGCTTTTTTTTTTTTTTTTTTTTTTTTTTTTTTCTGTCTAACCCAGAAGGCCCAATTAAAGTATGCTTATAATTGTGGAATTCTGTTTACATAGTGACATATTTTCAAGATCTGAAATGAATTTACCATTTCTGGAATGAACGATATACCCAAATTAAGAACTGATCCATCACTGGATTTGGCAAAACAGCCATAAGATTTATTGATTTTTCCCCTCTTTTCCTTGCCAACTTTCATTTAAAATCTTTATTTTTCCTCAGAGAATGTACAGTATGTCAATTCACTGTGGTAATTTACATTGGAAATCCTAGTCACAATCGGGGCATGGTGGGCCTGTAGGTGGGCCTGGCATGGTGGGGCCCATGGGAAGCTGGAAACTGTCCCTGCTGTTGTCTCGAGGGGACAGAGGCTGATGTCTTGGAGATTGACATGACATCTTGGGTCCTGGGCAGGGTAGGGGGAGCCCAGAGGGTCAGTTGAGGTTGTTAATGCCCTCAGAGGCCTAGCAGTCATCCCATATTTTGGAGATGTATCTGGTCAGTAGATGCCTTTGTAATGGTAAACCTTTCAGAACAGGACATAGCTGCCCAAAACACAGTGATGCATTGCAATACTCTGTTTTACACTCCATAAGTCTTCTGTACTTTCACTTAAAATCTTTAATTCTTTACATCTGACCTAGTGATAAGATTTGTTTGCATGAATAGAGGTAAAAACACAATTTGCAGCTCAGATAACACAGGGCAGATCCCAAAATGTGATTGTTAAGTGGGAAAACATCAATTATCTAAACAAAAAATCAAACATCATTAAAAACAGCAGTACTCTAGGGATAGTTCTTCCTTAGCACAGACAAATGTAATTATAATAAAAATTATAGAGATTATTGAATATACTTGCTTTTAAAGTTAAACTAGTGGGATTCTAAACATTGAAAAGAATACATCATTAAAAGTATGATTTGAATCATCTGGTTACTTGGTTGCAATCTAAGATAATGGTTTTAATATAGCCACATGCAGAGCTATCTATATAAGAAATTTTATGGGAAGTCTGCCTTGAAAAGCAGTGACTCAGAGGTTTAATATTCTTTGGAGATAACTTCACCCATAACTGAGTGAATTGCTGTGGCACCAAGCACTAATGAAATCCTTATTAAAAGAGAAACAGGTAGTGGATGGAGAAAGCAATCTTACTTTTCCTTCTGCAACACTTGACAGATGGCCTCTAAAATGCAGTGCCTGCTTTTGGTGGCAGCACATTGAAATGAATGTGAAACTCTTGGAAAACAGTTATACTAGAAACATAGATACAATCCAGTATTCACAGTGGAAGAAGTAGTGTTATGAGAGACTTTGGGAGTGTAGTCTATTTTCCCTAAGTAGTGCTTAGAAAATTCCCCTGATCACTCTGTATGTGTTTATGTAATTCTGACAAAGATGCGGAGTCTTGAGTTTGAAGTCAAAAATATTTAACCTTGAAAAAAATGCAATTTCCTAAAAATGATTATTGCTCATGTAATACAAAATAGTTTAGTTAAGTGTGTAAGATCCATCATAGTAAATCTTGTCCCTCGCAGCTGCGGGGGTGAGCAAAGCAGAGAAGATATCCACACTGCAGTCTGTGGAAGACCTAACATCACAGCATGTGGACATGCCCTGAAGCAAGCTGCAGCCCATGGAGAGCCCATGCTGGAGCAGACTCCTGGTGGGACATGAGGCCTGTGAAGAGGAGCCAGCCCATGCTGGATCAGATTGTCTGATAGGAACTGTGGCCTATGTATGAGCTATGTTGGAGCAGTCTTTCTGAAGGACTCCAGCCTATGAAGAGGGCCTATGCTAAAGTAATTCTCGATGGACTATAGTCTGTGGGAAGGGCCAGTCCTGGAACCTGGGAAAAGTGTGAGGAGGAAGGAGCAGCAGAGAGGATCTATTATACCAACCTCCCATTCCCTATATCCTCTGGAACCACTGGAGGCAGTGGAGATAGAGAAGTCAGGAGTAAAGGAGTGAAACAGCCTCAGAGAAAAGGGTGTGGTTTAGCTTTTTCTTTGTTACCATTGTACTCTATTTTTAATTGTCAATACATTAAATTAATCTTGCCCAAGTTGAGTCTGTTCTCCCTGTGACAGCAATCGATCTCTATCTTTATCTCAACCCACTATCTATCTTATTTTGTTCCTTTGTCCAGCTACGAAGGAGGAGTGGAAGAGCAGCTGAATAGGCTTCTGGTAGCTAGCCAAGGTCATCCCACCACAAGTATCCACCCAAATGGTCAAGAAAGACAATTTTCAGGAGCATATTGATTTGCTAATAAAATAACTATTTGCAGCTTACTAATTATTTATTTTATTTTTTCCTAATGTCACCGCACTCATGCTACATATCAATAGTATCTGGACAATTTTTCCTCTGTGTCTTTGTACCAGTAAAATATGGTAGAGATGGGTGTTCTAGCCATCCAGAAATATTATAAATAAGATTAGCATCTTACCATAGTTAGGTTTTTGACAACTCTTAGAACCAAATCAGTGTTATTGGCCATCATAAAGTGATAGAAATCTTTCATTACTACCTCTACTGATTATATTTGAACTGATTGTGCAATTTTTCAGCCTCTTTGTAAATTCTATTACCTCAAAATTACCAATAGCTTTATAAGTAAACTTAAAGAAGTTTGGCATTCAAAATTCTCATTGTCCCTGCTGAATTCATGCAGATGCTGATGACTCGCTCAATGGAGTATTTTTTTTTGGAGTTGTGATAAAAGGTTTGCACAAAGAATATGAACAAAGAGATTTTATGAACAAGGAGCTTAATGAATTTAATTAAGTTGTGGGATATCAGGTTGTGATACAGGTCATCTAAAAACTGAAACAAGACAAAGCCAAACAAAGTACTCCTCTCACTAAATATATGACAGTTTTTTATTATTATTTTCTAGTATTCCATTATAGTAATATTTTAGTATTTATTTTTATTTTTATTGCTTGTATTTTAATAACATAGTAATATTAAGTCCTTCAATTTTCTTTTTTCTTTTTTATTTTTTTTCTTCTTCACTTCTAAACTGGACAGTCCCTTTGCATAGAGTGCTATCAAGTTGAAAGATATTAGACTCTATATAGATATTAGAAAGATATTAGACTATATATAGATGTAGATTATTTTCACCATAAATGCGTCTCTTGAAAGCCAGGTTTCCTTCTTTACTATTAAAATGTATATACTCTTAATTTAAAGATATGCTCCATGTTAATACCATTAGCATACCATTGTAATGGTACCCTTAGTACCATTATAATGTAGCTGTCATCCATTACTGGAACCCATCTGTACCCAAGAGAAATCAACATGAAAATACCATCACCTATCTATACCTAATGATATTGTAAGCATAACTGCAAAGATTATGAGTTTGTTTGATACCACAATTTGTTTTTTGATGTTCTCTTATTCACAGTGGGCAAACTAAACTTGTGTCACATTTGATGCACTGAAAACACACTTGAACAACTCTTTTAAGTTTCAAGTCATTAAACCTGTGACTGTGTCACATGAAGATATACTTCTAATAGGACTTGTATGAAGATAAAAAGCAACCTCTTAGAAAAGGAATAAGTATATTTTAATTAGAATGAATAATAACAGATCAAATATGTTGAGTCATGTCTGCTATACAGAAACTATTGAGACCATAAAAAAGTTTCAGTTAATTAATTTAATCAAGTCAGTGCTTGAACAGACGTAGAAGGTATTAGCATGGACAGAAAAGAAAAATGAGAGAATGACCCGCTATATCTATCTGTACAAGAAGGTTTCAGATAAATGCATACAATTCACCAATGCCTTAATTGTTCTAACAGTATACCACTCAATTCTGTGGTTAAAAAAAGGAAGAAAAAAAAGTTTAATGAGCTGTTCCAGCAGTACCAGTAATTGCTTTCATTCTCATTAGAACTGATACACGTTACATTCTGCTGGTTAGAGAAGGCAGAACTATACTGTATCAACTATAAGTGGACATTTAAAGTAGAACTGCAGCAGTAGGTCATTTGGTTGTTTCTGTTTTTTCTATTTTTTCTGTTTGTTTTTGTTTTTTTTTTTTAACATCACTGCTGATGTTTATTTTGTGCGTTTGTTTGTGTTTCTGGGAAAAAAAATAAGAGGACAATATTATGGAATCTATAAAAAATAATAATTTTATTAACCAACTTTGTTGTTGGCTGTATTCTTCTTTTGTTCCTTTTTCTACGTAAAAGGCTAGAACAATTTTATTTGTTAACAGCAATGCATAGTCAGTTTTTTTTTTTAACTTTAGTATTAGATTTACATGTTTTTCATGAACTTTCTATCCCCCGTTAAAAGCCATAAACCATTTTCTCAGCTATTTAACTGATGTGATTTGTAGTTAGTATTATTAAAAACTTCATTTTATATGATAGTAAGTATGGTTAACTCATACTTTTTGACACATATTTCCATTTAAAAACATTTTGTTTTCCTTGTTTGCTTGAGAGATGTAAACCACATACATGTGCAATTGATCTTAGCTTGTGGAATCAGTCAGGAATTAAATGACAATTTTTAGAAACTGAAGAAATCTCTGTAAAGATAAGATGTATTCAATTTTAGAAATGTAATTTAAGAATAATCACATATATAAAGACAGGGAAAACTCTCAGCTTCACAGCTTTCTCTAAAAAAGGATAGACAATGCATACCCTGAGTAACTGTGATACTGCATCACTAATGTGATCCTGTTATGAAGCAGTGAAATGGTCAATATATGATTACTACATACTACGTATGATTTTTCTATTTTAGCATTTATATGATTTCATGCATGCTACAAATTCTTTTTTTTTTTTTTTTGGGTATGCTGCAAATGTGACTGAGTTGAGAACTTGAGGGTTAAGAAAAATTGTCCACGAACTAAATCTCATATCATATAGTGTCATGACTGAACTGAATGTAGAATCTTAGTCTAAAGACCTTCAGACTGAGAGCAGATGATAGTACTCATGAAGTAAATCGGTGGTGCTAAGAAGATGATAATCTGTTTATCATTTCTACTGTGTAGAGGAGGAGTGCTGAAAATGATTTTCAGAAAGATAGTTTCCAGCTAGAATTTAAGAAAGAATTTAAAATAGTAAAGATAATAAAGCACTAGTATAGATTGCCTGGGGAAAGACTGTGGAATCCATCAGTGGGGGGTCTTTAAAAACATATTAAACAAACATTAGTCAGGAATTATTCCTTCTTGGGTCAGGGAATAAAACAGAAGACTTCTCAGGGTCCTTTCAAGACACATTTTTCTAACACATTGGCATGAATACTTGATTAAAATTACCTGATTGACCTTGAGAGGAGAAGGTATCAAATTAGGGAAAAGAAGTAAGAAACAGATGGGAAATATGATTCTGCTTAGAGATGGAATTAGAATCCTTGGTTTTATAGGTTTAATTTGAGGGAAAAACTTTTGCTATGATTCAATGAATATGTAAGTGTGAATTCTTATACTTTTTATGTTCGTTGTTCTAGTTCTATATATTGTGATGATATATTTAAGCACAGTAAATTAAGACAGTTTGTTATTTTCATGTCTGCCATGAATTCATTTTTATTTTTTTTTAAATGAAAAGACCTAATTTTCAGTCTCCATTGCATTAACTCTTTGCTTCTGTGAAAATATTAAAAGTCTGTCCTTGTAGGGAAACAGTTGGATATAGCTGAATATAACATCTTACCAACCCAACAGCTTGAAGTGGTACAGCTCTAGTGATACTAAGAAGCCAAAAACAAAGCCTACAGAAGTTCTGACATGAATTTTGTCACTGAATTAATATGGGAGTGCCTGCATGGCTCACAGTTGGTAAATGGCCTGGATAACAAAACCCGTTGGGTTGCAGGGCATGCATGCAGATCCAATACAAAAAACTGTGTGGAGGATGTTTACCCAGAATGTACTGTCTTAGCATGAAAAAAAGACCCTGGATATTTCATGTGGTCATGTTTAAAATATTTAGTTTATTTTAAATTTAATCATTTATCAGCATTTGTATTGGGTGTAGGTGTCCATGTGGTGGGCAGACAAGTTAGTGGTGTGTCTGGGAAAGAATATTTAAGAAAGGGTGACACACTGCACAAGCAGTGAAGAGTAAGGGAAAAAATAAAATAAAAAAAAATATATATATATAATAATTGGTGAGAATGTGGTAGTTTTTCTCAGGTGGGTAGCCAAGCTCCATCGTCAGCTCTCTCACTCCCCCTCCTCAAAGGGAAAGGGGGAGAAAATACAATGCAGAGGGCTCAAGGATTGAGATAAGGACAGGGAGATCACTCAACAATGATCGTGACAGGCAAAACAGACTCAGAGTAAAGAGATAATAAAATTTATTGCCTACTATTAACAAGCTAGAGAAGTGAGAAACAGAGGAAAGAAACCAAATACACCATCCCCCCATCCACCTTCTTCCACCTTCTCCCCCCAAGTGGCGCAGGGGAACAGAGAATGGGAGCTGTGGTCAGGCCCTGAAGCTTCACCTCTGCCGCTCCTTCTCAGTCACTCTCTGCCCCTGCTCCATGTGGTGTCCCTCCCATGGGATGCTGTCCTTCCTGAACTGATCATGCAGGGGCTTCTTACAGGCAGCAGCTCTTCAAGAACTTCTCCCACATGGCTCCGTACCACGGGGTCCATCCACCAGGAGCAAACTGCTCCAGCATGGGTCCCCCACATGTGGGTGGCAGCTCCCCCGGGCCCCCCTGCTCCTGTGTGGGCTCCTCTCCACGGGCTGCAGCTCCAGCCTGGGATCTGCTCCTGCAGGGGCTCTCCATGGGCCGCAGCCTCCCCCAGGCCACATCTACCCGCTCCACCGGGGACTCCTCCATGGGGGGGGGGGGGCTGCAGTGTGGAGATCTGCTCCACATGGGACCCATGGGCTGCAGGGGGACAGCCTGCTCCAGCAGGGGCCTTTCCACAGGCCACAAGGAGACTGCTGCTCTGTGCCTGGAGCACCTTGTGTCCTCCTTCTGCACTAACCTTGGCGTCTGGGGGTCTGCAGGGCTGGTTCTCACTCCTCCCTCTCTCTCAGCAGCTGTTAGCTGTTACCCAGCAGGTTTTTGTTTGTTTGTTTGTTTGTTTTATTTTGTTTGTTTGTTTGTTTTTGTTTCCCCTCTCTTAAATATGCTCTCCCAGAGGTGCAAATAACATTGTTTATTGTTTCAGCTCTGGCCAGCTGCGGGACCATTATCTAACATGAGGCAGCTTCTGGATTCTAATCATAGCATCCACCAGTATGGCCCCCTGCTACCAAAACCTTGCCATGTAAACCCACTACAGAGAAACAATGCTGCAAACATCAAGGTTATAGATAAAGAGAGGGGAGGAGGTGCTCCATGCACTGGAGCCGATGTTCCCCTGCAGTCCATGGAAGAGAACACAGTTGAATGGGTGAATATTGCCTAGAGGAAACTGCAGCCCATGGAGATCCCATGCTGGAGCAGCAAAAAAAATTGAAGATGAATGAGCAACAGAGATGAAGTATTATTCCCATTCCCATTCCCATTATTCCCACAGTTCCCATTCACCACCTACTGTATGGTGAGGAGAGGGTAGAAAAGTACAAAATGAAGGAGTGAAGTTCCTGAATGAAGCTTGGAAAAGGGGGTGGGAAGACAGGCAGATGAAGGACTAGTTTTGTCTTTGTTTCTCAATATCTAAATCAATTTAACTGTCAATAAATTAAAATATTTTTTTTTTCCCAAGTTTAATCTGTTCTGGTTGTGACAGTAATTTGGCTGTGACAGACGTGAATGTAGTACTCCAGGTGGGGGGAGTACTCTCACAAGGGTGGAGCAGAGGGGGGAAATCACCTCCCTCCACGTGCTGTCCACACTTCTTTTGATGCAGTCCAGAATATGATTGGATTTCTGGGCTGCAAGTGCACATTGCTGGCTCACGTAAAGTTTTTCATCCGCCAGCACCCTGAAGGCCTCTTCCACAGGCCTACTATCAAATCTATTCTTCCACCAGTCTGTGTTTGGATTCCCCTGACCCAGTTGGAGGGCCTTGCACATCAGCTCATGAATCCATAGCCTTGTTTGGGCCGGGTCCAGCAGTCCTGTGGGGTGCAGGAGCAGCTTTTGCCCAGCCAGTGACCCACAGCAGTGGAATGGGGACACTCCTTCCCAGGGCGCATGTGGGGTCACACGGGGCACCTGCCCATGGCTGGTGCTGTAGCTAAACATAGGAAGTGGCAAAGGTGCATGGTCAGCGGGAGCACCCACATTTCCAGAATATATACGTGTGTTTAAATAGCATTTTGTATGTGTAAAATGCTTACTGTGTACTGGTTATATATGTGTACTGGTTATTGATACTGACCTGGGTTTACAGTTCATTGATTTCCAGTTAATTACAATATCATTGATAGATAGATGAATCAATCCTGATTAAATTTAAACTAAGTGAACTGAACAGTTTTTCACAGCAACAACTTACTACTCATCTTTTGGTAAAGCCTATGTTCAGATCCATAAAGTGTTATAGTTGGCAAAGTCTTTTCATACAAACTGCACTTAGCAGTTTAAGTATTTTCCCAAAATCTTCCTTACACACCAATTTTTATTTATTTATTCATTCATTCATTCATTTATTTGTTTGTTTTTGTGAATATGTCTATTAAGGTGGCATTTGATTGCCTAAAATAAGTGTTTACTGACAGACTTCAATGCCATGGTAGTTGACTAAGGTCTGTTATAGTCAGTGGAATCCAATCAATATAGTTAACACTGACTACATTTCTAAAAAGAAATTAATTTGACTAGCTATTGTAAACTTGGTTATATAGCTACACTAATGTATACTAATGCTATTTGAAATGACCCATGGTCTCCCAACTGTCTTCTAGCTGTCATTCCATTAAGGCATGTTCTCACATAGGTTCTGTATAAATGTCTTAACAGTACAAGCAAGTTTTATTTGGGAATAGATTTCTGTCTTTCAGCAACTGACTGAAGCTATAGGTAGTTATTTTAGAGGGAGCTGTTGAGGGAATTTTGAAACAGCAAGGAGGCCATGACTTGCTGCAGCTGAGCAAACCAAGCTACCACGACGACTATGAGAAGTTCCCATGACAGTGTTCCCACATCGCCCAATTGAGGAATTTAGAAAAATATTGTTGCCAGCAGTTGGCTTCAAGGACGGGATGTACGTGACTGCTAATCACAAGGGGGTTGTTTTCTTGCAGGTGGGGTTGTTTTCTTGCAGTTGTTTGTCTGAGTGCTTTTGACCAATAATCTTGTGTGAGACACTATCCGCCCCTGTTAAGTTTGCTATAAAAGTCAGGCTATTCAGGTAATAAAGGGAGAGCACGATCTGACCATACTGGTGTCTGTTGTGTTTTCGGCTGTTCTTCCTGCAACAGGGAGCTAAATTTTTGTGTTAACAAAACATCAACTGACTCCACCGGACTTCCGGATATTCAGATCATGTATAGATACTTAAATGTAAACAACTAAAATTAGGTATTTCAATTTGTAACTAAATGCCATTTTTTGTGTCAAGCACTTAACAGCTACCTTAACTCATGGTAACTTTGGAATCTGTAAATTAAGCTCTTGTAAGTTTTATCTTCAGTTTTGTGAACATGAGCTTTATAATCAGAGGTCTTCATGTAGGAGTGTTTCAAATCCACAATTTCTACTTTACAAGAGGGGCTCCCGACTAACCTAACTTCACATCCAAACAAAAAATCATCCACGTTGCTGATGTGTATCAGGATCACTGCTATCATCCACATTGCTATCAAAAAATCATCCACATTGCTATGTAGCATCAGGATACTTATTATTATTCACTTGCAACTCCTATGAATTTTGCATTTCTGTTGACAGCGTGGTGTGAAACAACTAAAAAGAAGGAAAGTAGTTGTATTCTAGCTTTACCTTTCATTAGAGCCCACTGATGGCTGTCAATTCATATCTTTTCAGACTGAGAGGTTTTCCACTTCCCAGCAAAATTTGGTAATCATGAGACTGTTTTACAGAATGGAGGCAGCTGTTTCCAACAGGGATAGCAGCCATTGTCAGACAGTTATTTTATTCCTATATGTTTAATTCCTATTTGCATGTTCTCACTTTTCATTCTGGGTTCTCTGAATCTCACTCCACTGTTTCCTACAGAACTCTAGTTCTGCACTGCTAAATGCCCTTCCAGAACTCAATATTTATTTTTTTAGATACTTTAGTGTTACATGTCATAGTGTCTACATCCCTTTGACAGTTTGGTTCTTACTTTTTTTCTGGCCAAATTCAGCTTTGTCTAGATTTCTACAGTCTCAGCAAATTAAGCTTCTTGATTCCAAGTCTTCATTCTGTACATCTGGAATGGATAAATCAATTTTCAATTCCCAATATTACTTGGAAGATGGTTGCAGTGCTCTAAAGATTAAAAGATTACATGAGGGGGAGATATTATCATATAAATGTTCTTCTGAGAACATAGGCTGTGTTTTAGTGGATGAATGCGGATGTTTTGTTGTTTTTTTTTTTTTTTTTTAAATATATATATTTGTTTTTGTTTTTGTTGTTAGTCATGGGATTTGTTGTTTTGCGTATGTTTTTCGTGTTAATTTTCCTCAGAGTAGAAATTATTTGGCAACATAATTGAATTTTCTGTCAGCTAGAACATAAGTGCTTCTACATAAATTTAAACTTTGTTTTTCTTAAGCCATAATAAATGCATCATTAGAAATGGTCATCTTGTATTTATTATTATTATTATTTAATTAATTAATGTAGGAAAGGTAAATCACTGTCTCTTGTCCTCCATAGGTCAAACTAGTTTGAGACTCCTTTTTTGAGAGGTTCATTTGCATGCATAAACTATATCCTTGTCACTTTGTGGAATGCATTTTCAAACAAAAGTAGTTCTCACCAGATAAATGACATTTTATGAAATCACAAAATGTGCCTTAAACAGCATAATGGCTTTAAAGCATTTTAATTAGCTATTTGGCAAATCAGCAGATGTAGAGTATCATCAAGCATACATAATTTATCTACTAACAATAGTGTCCGTACTTTTTAAGAGCTCGTAACACTGCCTTCTACTAGTGCTTTAATACACCATTGACGATAATCCTAACACAATTTGTAAGAGTGTTAAACAGAAAACTCTCGAAACAATGAAAGTCTAAATAAAAGTACGTACCCGGTTTTTCCTTAATTTACTACTAACTGTATAATGTGATTCATTCTAGATCTGTTTAAGAAGCTTCAGAAAAGCTATAATATTAATATCAGATTTGTTTATTCTGTAGTATTGAAAAATGTATGAAAACTACTTACATATTCTGATCACAGCATAACATTTCCTTTTATCTGTGATCAAGAAGCAAAGCAGGAGCTTCACAAATCCTTCAAACAAGCACTTCCTGGAACTTTTAGGATTTAGATTAGATATTAGGAAGAAATTCTTTGCTCAGAGGGTGGTGAGGCAGTGGCACAGGTAGCCCACAGAAGCTGTGGATGCCCCATCCCTGGAAGTGTTCAAGGCCAGGTTGGATGGGACTTTGAGCAACCTGATCTAGTGGAAGGTGTCCCTGCCCATGGTAGGCCGGGGGGGGGTGGGTGGGGGGGAGGGATAATATTTAAGGTGCCTTCCAACCCAAAAACTTCTGTGATTCTATGATTCCGACACAATAATGCTCAAACCATTACCATATGATACCATTTAACTTTTCTTATTTATATATTACCATAATTTGCTCCAGACAAACTTATAAGTCCTTTCCTTGAATTTGTTTTTTCTTCTTTTTCTTTAAGAGAATAAAGATAAAGGGGCCCTAAGCATCTAGTATCCCTTGAAATACTTAATGGTGTCTGAGAACCATGAGACAATGACAGATAGGACACAGGTTCTGATCAGATAAATTACCCGTTGAAGTGGCAATTGGAAGTTAGACAGGATACTGAAATGTTGCTAAATGTCTGTTTTTAGACAGCTGAATTGCAAACAGTTTGGATTAAATTCAAGATTATAACATCCATGTTTAGATCTCCGTCTGTATGGAGCCTCATTTATATATCTAGATATATAAATCTCATAATCAATTCACAACTTTTCAGTGCTGACCATGGAACTTGGGAAGCGCTTAGTTCATCAATTATAGGAAAATATTCCTATAATTATGGATTCAGTCATTGAGACACTGGCATTTGATGTCACTTGTAATGGCCCAGGCTGTCCTACCTGATCACCAGCTGATGTTCCAGAATGTCTTGCATACTCTAGGATGTATCTGGTCTCTGTGCTTGGGCAACTGAATCCTGCTTTCGTAAGTGATTGTCCAAATAGTTCTTGCTGATTAGTGGAATAAATTAAATGTATTGATTAGAATTACTTTGACTGTAAAAGGAGCTGTGAAACCTTGTTTATTCACAAACTCATATGGAGAGTCATTATATTATATGTCTTATACTGGAGTAGGCACTATCCTGTAGAGACTTTTTTTGTGTGTTTTAAAATAACATTCTGGATTGCAGCTCATAACTCAAATGAGCGTTATATCTACAGAGGAGTAGCTGTATTAGAAAAAAATCTACTGCATGTTTAAGGAAATCTATTTCACATAGATGGTTAGCACTGACTGACATGAACTACTGCTACTGTTGTGCATTAACTATTTCTGTCTTTTTAAGAGTTATTTACCCCACAGGGTATGGATACAGGAAATTGCTGAAATGCTTCTGTGACTTGTTAATTCTCTTATGTAGTTTCAACCTTGGAACAATTTGGAGATTTGAATTGCTGCCATCACTGCTTACATTCTTTACCACCATGACCCTGAAGCTAAATCCTTGTGCAATATAAGAGATTTCCACTTCCATTGCTTGTTCTGTACAGGGTACAGATCAAATAAATCCCCAGGGATGATTTGTATACTGTCAGTGAGCAAAAAGTATTACCTGTTGGTAGAAGTGTGAAGAAACAATACTGAAAACCCCCTTGGATTATAAACCTAAACCTATTCTCAGCTTGAGACAGCAATTGTAAAATGGTCAGTTTTTGGACAATTCTGCTGCTCTGTTAAACAGAAAGAACAGGATATCCATTTTTTCCACTCTTTAGATTCTAAATATCCAGTCATTTATATCTCTCCATGCTCCACAGGCAAAATTCCTTTCAGAATCAAAACTGCAAGAATTTTCATATTGACTTCATATGCAAATTATACAAAACACACATGTAAACCAAAGACTTGAAGTTGATTTTTCACTAATTGCTTCAGCATCTGATTCTACACCCATAGAATTGATTCACAGAATTGCACATTTTGACTCTCAGGTGATCCTTTCCAACACAGACATTAATCATTCATTTCTAACTGTGCTTCTTAGATTCCTTTTTCATGGAGAATGCAATAACAACAAAAACTTGTCCTGGTTTCAGCTAGCATAGAGTTAATTTTCTTTAGAATATCTTTTCTGGTACCATTTTTTGGATTTAGGATGGGAAAGATACTGATACATGCTGATGTTTTAGTTTCTGCAGAGCAATGCTTTCACTAAGTCACTTTTCAGCTTTTCACATTGCCCTGCTGGCGAGGAGGCTGGGGGAGCAGCAGGAGCTTGGAGGGGACAGAACCCAGGCAGCTGACCAAAACTGGCCAAAAAGATATCCCATACCATACGATGTCATGGTGAATATTTGGGAGAAGTTGGGTGGTGAGTTTGGTGTTGTCTGAGCATTGGCGGTGAGAAATTGCATTGTGCATCACTTGTTTTTGTTTTGGTTTGGTTTTATTCTTATTTTCTTCCCTTTCTTATTAAACTGTCTTTATCTCAACTCACAAGTTCCTGCACTTTTTTAAGTTCTCTCCCCCATCTCACATAAAGGGAGTAAGCAAACATCCATGTGGTTCTTAACTGTCTGCTGGATTAAACCACATACACACAAAAAATCAAAGCTTGTACCTATTTACCCTCACTTGATCCTGTCTTTAAATAGGTGGCTGAATTTATTTTTCTAGGACATGGTTCTGGTGTTCAATGAAATTTCAGAAATGTATCTATAGGAAATTTTATAAATCTGTGTCTCTGTTGAACAATAACAATTTAATGCAAAAGATGTTGCAAACCAATTATATGACAAAAACAAACAAACAAACAAAACCACAAAAACAATATGGAATGTTATTTGTATTATACTGTTTTGTATTACAAGCCAATGTGTTGATGCTTAATTATTTATTGAAAACAGGAAGGTGTATACTCAGTAGGTTAACTTTCTAAGCGTTCTGTACATATGTATGTTACATTTTGAAGAGCTCATATTTTATGAATCTCAATTGCTATATCTTGTTCATGAAATATTTAAGTAGACATTCGTGTAACTGCAGCCTCGCCTTTGGAAATTATATTGCATGATTCTGAGTTGTCCTGAAGTAAAACAGAAAATATAATACAAATTAAAAATACATAATTTGTTCATAATTACCTGCAATTGTGCATAGCTGAGAACAAAGTGTAAAAGTTTATAGAAGGAAAATGAAACTAATAACTCATAAAATAAATTCCCAGATACTTCATTCTCTGTCTTCACCATCTTCTGAATATAGAAGCTTTGAAAGGGTTTCAGTCTTCCAGATAATTCCCAAGTGATTACCTTGAATTTATGATTCTCTGTAAGACACATTAAATTATGGTACTGTAAGGAGAATTTTATGCATGGAAAAGACTTTTTTTTTTGTTGTTGTTGTTTTTCAACTCTCATGGTGATCATCTCTGAAAAGAAATTAACTTCAAATTATTATTTTACAAAGAAAATAATGGAAAATTGTTTAAAGAAAATTTGATTGGGAGATTGGGAAATATATGAAATGTGTGCATGTGATGCTTTATTTAATGGAGTACGACAATGTAGGTGATTGGTAGTGAGGGCAAAGCTTTTGTTGTTTTTATTTTAATTTATTCTCATAGAAGGACTTATATTGGATGACTTTAAATTTGGTGCTGTGTGATGCATAGTTTGTTTGATATCAAACAAATCAGTCAAGAATAGCACTAGTCACCAAACAACAGTTCACATATCACCCACTAGAACTATGTTGCAATTAGTTTTGCAGCTCAGATACTTCTCCCATCTGTAAACTAGATATGACCCAGATGTTATGTTCTCACTGTGTACACAAGATTTTCCTGTGTACTGGGATTTGTCACACATGTATCTTTCATCTTTTCATGAATATTGATTTTGTTTCTTTAAAAGAAATAAACGTGCCAACAGGAAAAAAAAAAAAAAAATCCAAATAGTTGGTTCCATCTGTCTTTTGTCTAGCATGTGTACTTTTATGAGTTATCTGTGGGAAGCACATCATGAAATTTCTCATTTTGACTACATCATCGTACATTCCCATGTACTCTGGGCATTGCTTACTGGCTCAGTTTCTGGGTACTGTGAAGTAGAATTGGAAGTTGTTTGCCTGACTTTTTAGATCTCTCTCAGATCTTATTCTTAAGAAGCAAGCACATGACAAAAAAAATGTATTTATATTATATTAAATTATGGCCTTGGTCGATGTCATAATTTATATCTACACTGGTCCTGCAGCTGTCTGTAAAATGGATGTTTCTTCTTCTCTGACACAAACTGGTCATTTTGATGTCCTTCCTTAAAAACTCTCTGTCTCTCTTTACAGTTTTGATTACTTATTTTTCCTTTAGATTTTGTCTTGTTGTTTAGACCAACTGGTTTTAGTAGATGAAAAGGAAACATTCCTAAGTCTTTCACATCCTCAGTTCTTGCAGTTTCAACTGTTGTCTCATTTATTTTTCACTCTGAGGCACCCAGCTTAGAACAGAATAACGAGTTTTATCCCATGTTTGACTATTCCTTAGAATCTGTAGGTATGAATCCTAATTATGCCCAGCTTGATTGTGTCAAATCATCCATATAAAAACCCATTACATTTTATGAGCATTCAGATAGGGATCTATTTACGTAGCTCCATTATCATGGCATGAAAATTTGCATGACTATTAGAAATTCTGCCTGTTTACACTTTGGATCAAACAAATAAAATGAAAAGTCAAATAATCAAAATCAATTTGAAATAGCTTAATTATTTCAGAACATAAGCTCTTTTTCTACTATGTTTGTACATGCTAGCTATATTTTATGGTTACAGTTTTTATTTTCATTTTAAATTAATTTAAACATTCATTATGAGGTATTTAAGATCAATTGACATAAGTAATCTACAGATTAGATTGCATATGCTGTTTTTAATTTCCCAGGCTACAAACAATAAATAACTTCTCAGTTTCTGATATGCAATTTTATACACACTGCACCTTCCATTTTGTCACAGGTTAAGGATTCACAAAAGTTATCTAACATATACTTAGTTCTAGGAAAAACTCAAATTTACTCTATCTGAAAATATAAAGGGAAATACTTTTCTGTCGTATCCACACGAATTGCTGTTCTCATCTAGGAAGCTCCAACTCTTTTTACAAAACCAGCTACTACTTACTGAAGTCTGTAGATTCTGTTGTTCAGAATTTGTTAGTTAAGGGTCATAGATGAGGAGATATGCTCAGATTTCAATTTTGCAGTAAATAACTCTTTCTTTAGCTGACTGTAAAAGCTTAGAGGTGGTAGTACTACTTCTCTCGGGGAAAGCCAGGAAGAGTATTAACATTGGAGTGGAGATGATTTTTCTGATTATGAACTGGTTAACAGCAGAACACAGTGATACAATAGGAAAAGACCAGAGGGTATCTGTCATAATAAAAAGTTACCAGAAAATGTTTCCCACTGAGTAAGGCTTAACTAGGAAACTGGAACACTAATTCTTTCTGGTTTTATGTGTTTCCATGAAGTGATTTCAAAGCTTGTTTGTTCTGAGGTTTCAGAATGCTCAGAGATTTGTAGTTTGCTGCTGACCTTGGGTATTTTATGTCTGTCAGTGGAAATATGATTTAATCCATAGAGAATGAGATGGAAAATAATTCCGTGAATAGCCTCCCCCCACTCTTCCTATTCTTAAAATTTCTTAAGATAAATCTTTAAGGGGGACCACAGAAAAATGGGAAGGAAAAAAAAAAAAAATACTTGCATCAGAACACTAGGATATATAGCAAGATTTTCATTCATTCACTTTCAGATGGGGAGAGGGAAGGAGGTGGACATAATTTATGGAAATATATTTGTGTGTATATCAGAGCTAAGACAGAAGAAAACTGTTGAATATAGTCACAAACACATGTACACAATAATCCCAAATGGCATCCTCTGAAGTATCATCAGGTTGCATCACATGAAACAATTATGAATCTGAACCAGTACGTTTATTGACACAGCATAACACTAAAAAATGTTAGAAATAGTGGGATAAAATGACATTGGGATTAGACAGTTTGTCTGTACAGCTCCATTTAACAACAAATTGCCATTCCAGTGGTTCAATACAAAGTAAAGTTCACACAGTGTGGTACATCAGTACACATGTATATGTATGTTGGCAAATAAACATACACATATTATATATGCATGTTTAATATTATATATTTTATAACTATGTCTTTTTACTTCAGCTCACTCAACATTTATGCTTGAGTTTTCACATGTCCAAATATGTGTGTCAGGTTGGAGGACTATAAATTCCATGGTGACTAGATAACGGTAGCAAACAAATCATGCTGGTGCCAATATTCATTATGTTATATTTAGGAAAAATAATTTAATAACAACAACAATTTACTGAGTTGATTGCAGGTAAGTTTTTAATTTCCCAGGCTACTGGAAATAAATGGTTCTGCTGTCAATCGTCATATTCACAATAAGCTAGTCTTATCTTCCTCTCCAATTCTAATCCTATGACAGCAGAATCATAGTTTCTCTATACAATTTAATCACCTTGAGAACTCTCAGTTTATTTATTTATTTATTTTTGTTTGTTTGCTTGCTTATTTTCTTTTAATTTGTGGATATGTTTACTGTTAGATTTGTGCAGGTTTATTAAACATTAGCCTGGGATAGTTATTAAACTTTGAATATATGTTTGAATATATTTTTTAACTTTTTTATTTTCATAAAGAGAAGCATGATTATTCTAATTAGGATGCTTTTAAAACAAAAATCAAAGGTTATTAATCTTATAAGTATAAATTAACTTCATAGTTAAAAAACTGAAAAAAGATTTTCTTGGTTGCAATTATTGTGAATACATCCTAGAACATGATTCAACTAAATCCTTTAAAATGCTACTAGTTCCACAAAGTGAAAGGTTTCTTGATAGTTTTGCACATCAAAATCACAAAAATATCTCTATAAAGCATATAGCGATTCATCTCATATCTTTGTTAACAAGAAAATGCTTATCTGCATGTACATTTGCATTTCTATGTCTATCCATTTATAAGAGCGTGTAACTACATTTACCCTAATTTATGTGTTACTAGGGATACTCCACAGAAATATGTTCATAAAGGATCAAAAATCATTGCCTTTATTCAGTTGAATTAATTTTATTTGGTCTAAGATTTTGAAATTGTTGGCAAAAACGACAGACTGAAGTAAAACAAGCCATTCCATTTAGCAGTTTTATTTAACTTTATGGCCTAATTCTTGGGGGTAATGATGGATGAAAAACTTGACATGAGCTGGCAATGTGCTCTTATAGCCCCAAAAGCAAACCATATCCTGCACTACATCAAAGGAAGCATGGACAGCAGGTCAAGGGAGGGGATTCTTCCCCTATACTCCACCATCACAGACCTTTTAGAACAGGTCCAGACAAGGGCCATAAAAATGATCAGAGGGTTGGAGCACCTCTCCTGGGATGACAAGCTGAGGGAGTTGAGCTTGTTTAGCCTAGTGAAGTGAAGGCTCTAGGAAGACCTTATTGCAATCTTCCCAGACTTACAGGGGCCTTATAACAAAGATGTAGAGAGATTCTACCAGACTATCTAGTCGTAGGACAATGGGTAGTGGTTTTAAACTAAAAGAGGATAGATTTAGGAAGCAAGAGGGTAGATATGAGGAAGAAAGAGGGTGGATATTAGGAAGAAAGAGGGTAGATATTAGGATATTAGGAAGATATTAGGATATTGGATATCAGGAAGAAATTCTTTACTGTGAGGGTGCTAAGGAAACAGGTGCACTGGAACAGGTTGCCCAGAGGGGCTGTGCATCCCCACTCCCTGGTAGTGTTAAAGGCCAGGTTGGGTGAAGCTTTGACCAACCTGATCTAGTGGGAAGTGTCCCTGCCCATGACAGTGGCATTGAAAATGGATGATCTTTAAGGCCCCTTCCCACACCAAATCATTCTATGATAATTTGATTATGCTATGATTCTGTGATTCTAATTCTGCTGTTGCTGGTATAAAAATAAATCCTTTAATTGAATCAGAACTGGATGTAAATATTCAGGTAAATAAGGAATATTTATTTATTTATTTTTCTTTCAATGTGCTCTATATGCATTCTCAAATCTAAAACAACATGGAAAGGATTACAGGAAGATAAAGGAATATTCATATGTGATTTAAATTCTTAATAAGGAACATTATGCATATGGTTCACACAGTTTTCAGAAAGGAGTACTTCAATGTACAGATATACAGTTTGGGAATTCACGTCCTTTTATAAATGGTTCTCAAAACTCCTTCTGTAGTTAGGCTTAGATTAATTTAATATCTTCATTAAATACATCATATTAAATATAAATATATAATCCAAACTGGGACCTAGACTGTATGTGCAGTTGTGATAATCTGACTCTCAAAATCCTTTAGAGTTTGAGAGTCAGATTTTTTTCTTAGAAGTTTTTTCTAACTTCCATGCATGGAGTCTAGGGTGTGTATTTTTCCAGTTTTGGTGCTACATAGACTTAACACACATAAATCTTTTTAAATGCTTCCTGTCTCCTCCTTCCTGATGTGAATATTATTCTTGAAATAATAACTTCCAATTACCTTGAAAAGGACTTCAGGAAGAATAAGTAAACAGAGAATACAGTTAACATTTGTAAGCAATGAAAAAAAAATATGAAAAAATAAACAAACAAACAAACAAAAAAAACCACCACTTTTTTTGAAATAAAAGTGTTTTCAACTTCTATTTGTATAAAATATTCTATTTCTATAAAATATGGACAACCAGAGAGTGGAATGTGCTCATCAGAAAAAGAGAACAGCATTCCACATGATGAGCAGTGTTTTATTCTAGTTTACAAACAGGTAAAAGTTTTTTTCTTTCACATTGAAAGTATGCTTTCAATGTGAAAAAAAAAAAAATTTTAGATGTTTTAGTGTTTTAGAACCCATTTCAGATGTCTACATGGTACCTACTTATTTCCTGTTGCTTGAATGATCAATTAAAAGAAATTGACACTTGTAAAGAATGACTCACCTGATCTGTCCTATACATGTATTCTAGAAAGATACTTAAAATCCTATGAAAATAATTCTGGAAAGTACCTGTTTGTCTTGAGTGGTGCTTAGAAAAGAACTGTGTTAGAGTTTAATAGAATTTTGTATAGAATTAAATATAGAATAGAATTGAATGTATATTTTTCAGATGTCCCAGATTCCTATTTGGAATGATTAAATTAGCCTATATTTTATTCATACTGAAACCACCCATCCAGCCACAGAAAAATAAATAAGATAATACTGTAAAAGTAGCATAAGTAGTTTAATGTTTTAAAAAGGATCAATTTGCAGGAGAAAAAAAATATATCAAGAGTTTACGTAGGACTTATATATGTACTTTGTAGAGTTTACGATTTCAGATTCTTACCAGAAATCTCCTTCAAATTAGGAATACTCACTGAAGTTCTGAAAACTAAACACATTATCCTGAGACACATGTTAACATAATGAACATGAAGATATTATTTTTTAATCTTTATTTATACTGTTTCATACTTTGTGTTAGAAGTGTTAGAAGTATAGTTTTCCATATTAAAGTTGTTTCCAGAAAATGAAGGTAGCTAAGATGTATGCCGTAGTCTTTTCCCAGCTACTGAAATAACAAGAAATGTACAGCATTTTAGCTGAGTTATGACAACCTATACCAGGTCTGAAGTCCATCTATACTGTTTTTGGTGTCTACATTTCTCATAAAAGAGACAATATATCCATGTTGGCATACAAAACTACTGGTTAGCTCAAGGTTAAAAAGCACAGAAAATTATAAACAAGATATAAACTTTAAAAAACAACAACAACAACAAAAGCTATGGAAGATTTCTTCCATATTTTATTTATATATATACATATACATATATATATATATATATGTAGTATATATATATATATATATATATATATATATATATATATATATACTACATATATATATATATATATATATATATATTATATATATATATATATATATATATATAAGTAGACCTATTTCCTTTGCAGAAATACCAAACAACTCCAAGAAAGACTCCTGTAGACAACAAGGGTATATCTGTTTTTAAAAGAAATGTACATTGCAGGTATAATTTTTAGTATGCTTTTGATATATAAAGGAAGAGATATTTCTAGTCTAAACTTCAAGCTGTGAAACAAATACACCATAAGCGCAGTCAGATATTTCAGTTTACTGACTACTTTCTACGTGTTACTTCCCAATTTGTAGAGGGGAAAAAATAAACAAAGAAACAACAAAATATTCTAAAGAAAAAAAAAGAAGGCTGATAGTCCTCCTAGGAAACGTTGGTGACAATGTGTTTCCTACAAGTTCAGGGTTGCATTGTTATACATGTATATGGCAAATAACTAGCAGACAGTTTCATTTCAAGGAAAGTATGGACAAGGAAGAACAATTTAATTTCACAGAATCACAGAATCACAGAATTTCTAGCATGGAAGAGACCTCAAGATCATCGAGTCCAACCTCTGACCTAACACTAACAAATCCTCCACTAAACCATATCCCTAAGCTCTACATCTAAAAGTCTTTTAAAGACGTCCAGGGATGGTGACTCCACCACTTCCCTGGGCAGCCCATTCCAATGCCTCACAACCCTTTCAGTAAAAAAGTTCTTCCTAACATCTAACCTAAAACTCCCCTGGCGCAACTTTAGCCCATTCCCCCTCGTCCTGTCACCAGGCACGTGGGAGAACAGACCAACCCCCACCTCGCTACAGCCTCCTTTAAGGTACCTGTAGAGAGCGATAAGGTCACCCCTGAGCCTCCTCTTCTCCAGGCTGAACAAACCCAGCTCCCTCAGCCGGTCCTCATAGGACTTGTTCTCCAGACCCCTCACCAGCTTCGTCGCCCTTCTCTGAACTCACTCGAGCACCTCGATGCCCTTCTTGTAGCGAGGGGCTCAAAACTGAACACAGTACTCGAGGTGCGGCCTCACCAGAGCCGAGTACAGGGGGACAATCACTTCCCTAGCTCTGCTGGCCACACTGCTTCTTATACAAGCCAGAATGCTGTTGGCCTTCTTGGCCACCTGAGCACAATGCTCGCAAATATTCAGCCAACTATCCACCATCACCTCCAGGTCCTTCTCTGCCTGGCAGCTTTCCAAACACTCATCTCCCAGCCAGTAGCTCTGGGTTATTGCACCCCAGGTGCAGGACCCGGCACTTGACCTTGCTGAACTTCATGCAGCTGACCTCAGCCCATCAGTCCAGCCTATCCAGATCCTCCTGCAGAGCCTTCTTACTCTTGAGCAGATCGACACACGCACCTAACTTGGTGTCATCTGCAAACTTACTGAGAGTGCACTTGATCCCCTCATCCAGATAAAGATATTCAAGAGGACCGGCCCCAGTACCGAGCTCTGGGGAACACCACTAGTGACCGACCCCCAACTGGATTTGACTCCATTCACCAGAACTCTTTGGGCCCAGATATCCAGCCAGTTTCTAACCTAACGAAGCATATGCCAGTCCAAGCCAAGAGCAGCCAGTTTCTTGAGGAGAATGTTGTGGAAAACAGTGTCAAAAGCCTTGCTGAAGTCAAGGTAGACCACATCCACGGCCTTTCCCTCATCTATCAAGCGCGTCACTTTGCCATAGAAGGAGATCAGGTTCATCAAGCAGGACCTGCCTTTCATAAACCCATGCTGACTGTGCCTGATTTGGTCATTCCTATAGACATTTCTTCAATGAAAAAGTATATTAATAAATGTATACTGTTAGGTAATTACTTTTTTTTTTTTTTCCTTAACTCTGTAGTGCTGATTTGGATGAACCAAAACTCTTTTTAAATTAGTTTATCAAATTATTAATAAAAAAATAAACAAATTATTGATAAATTATTGATTAAAAAAAAAAAATGAAAAAAAAAAAACATGTTTTTATTGTAGCATGTAGTTCAATGCAGATCAGAAGACCAGACATTGTTCTGAACCCTCGAAAAACTGTCATGTTTTGTGGTATTTTGTTTATGTCTGATGTAGCACTTCCAATTTTACTTCCTCCTATAGGAATCAATTTGTCTGCACAAATCATACTTTGCATACTGGGCAACACACTCAATAGGAAATATTGGGGGATTCACTTAAAAACCACATTATTCTAAATAAAATACTACTGTTAAAATCTGTATATATTATTTTTGCATCTCACCAAAAGAGAGGTTTTGTATATGTAAAGAATAGCTTATAAATTGAAAAAATGAAGTTTTAAAGATAAAAGTTTCTAAGATATTTCTAAAATCATAAGCTGCATTCCCCCCCACTCCTCATCAAAAGATTTATTTCTGATGGTGAAACTTTTGTCCTCATGATGATACTTTTGTCCTCAAACTGCAGAATTGGCAGCTTCTTAGTTGAATGATTCTTTTTATTAATCGTAGACTATTTTTATCAATTTATTGCTCTTCATAATTAAATTTAGAGATTATAATATAGATTATATAGATAGATTAGAATATATTTTATATCACACTGCAGAGGTTTTTTTTCATATCCTCAAATGAGAATGCAACAAAAACAAACAAGGGAAAACTGTACCCAATTTTTCCACAATACTCTCTCTAAAATTTCACCTTAATTGAAAATATAAGTTTATTTCAGTTCACTTGCATCTGATCCTTTAACATAGTCCATATATGGCCGGTAGCCAAACAAGTTTTCCCATTCAGATTGATAAAAAAGACCTCAGAAGTAGAACTGAGATATGTTTGTTCCCATTTTGGGAAAGTTGACAGTTTTGAGGATTTTGTTTCTTCTGAGAAACTCCCAAGTCCACTTTACCTTCTGCAGCTTCACCTTTCTGAAGAGAGTTGAACTACATTTTGCCAGATTACTGTCATAGTACTGTGCTCTGAAAAATATAAATATATATATATATAATAGTGATAGATAAATAAATAAATAAATAAATAAATAAAGGAGAAGAAAAGAAAGTTTCTAGAGGAACACTGAAGCTTTTCCCTAATTTAAATCTGAATAATGAGATTAATCTAGGTGATGTACATTTTCATTCTCTCAGACACCCTTTGAAATCATAGAGATAGCACTGACTTTAACAGAGACATGACTAGGACTACGTATACTTAAAATTGTACACACAGTTAAGAAGTTTGCTAGACAGGTCACACAGAGTGACACAATAACATAGAGTGAGGGCTTTATTGACATTATTTTTAATAACTTTGTATAGTTGCAGACAGTGGTAATGTCAGCAGTGACTTATTGTCAATAAAGTAGATACAGTTCCACAAAGAGATCATGCATATGCGTTGGATTTCTGATAATAAAATCTCTGAATTCTGAATTGAAAAAGCAGTACTTATAACCATAAATATGACATGTATAAGTACTGCTCATATGAGAAATTGTGGACCTAAGAGATAACTAAATATAACTGTTTAATATCTTTACTTTTTATGCATCACTGATCTATATCAGGCTAGTGTCTAGTGTCCAATGTAAGCAGCTTGAAATATAAAACTAAATAAAAAGCACATCCTTTTTTTTTTCTTTGTCAAATGTATTTATTTATAAAATTTCCCAGAATTAAGGTAAAAAGCTGTGACACTGAATTCAAGAGCCGTGATAATTTAAGATATAAAGAAATCTCAGAATCCAGAAAAGGAAAAAAGAAAAAGAAAAAGAAAAAGAAAAAAAAAAAAGAAATTACTTAATTTTAATAAATAAATAGACTGTGATTGAAGATTTCATATTATAGATGCAGAGCGTGCTCTCACAGCAACAAAGGCAACCAAGCACATACTTTTAGTCTCAACATTTCATTTGATGCCTTGCTCAGGAAAAAAAAAAAAAAAATAAATCTACTTAAATAGAATTGTACCAAGCAGATAATAAATGGTTCATAGGTTTAAATCATCCATGAATAATTCACAAGATTCACTACCACCTGCCAAATATTTGTATCGTATGTTGTCTATCTACAGTTACAGAAGGTACCCAGAATAAATTCTGTTGCGAAATGCCTAATGCCTGACATCACATTATTGTAACATGTTTGAATTAGCCTGTAAGCCTATAACATACTGATGTGCTAGTATAATGATTTTCAAATCAGACACCTTTTATCAACTACGTTATTAATACCCATCCTTAAATTCTAAGAGTGGACAGAAGTGAAGGGTAAATTCCAAAGTCTGACATGCTTATGCATTTTAATTGTATGGTTGAGCAACACTCTAAATTTGGTTTGGCTTGTTAAGTATGTCTTTTATTCCTCTATTAATGCATAGAAACACACTGTGCAATTCTGGTTGTAGAAAATTGCACTATGATGGCTGATACCATAAGTGGCATGGTGTTTGTGGACTCTGATAGCTAAGGAAGAGAATTTAACACAATAGAGTATCTAGATCTCTATCAGTTCTGCTGAAAAAAAAAAAAAAAAAAAAAAAAAATTGCCAATGGAAAATTCTTGTCATCTTTAAAAAGAAATTTGGCAAAAAAAAAAAAAAAGTGGTCAGAGGAGACATGATGATGCCTCTATATTGTCTAGGAGATGGTACTGCATGGCAAGTTTAATAATCTGTAAGAGTTACATAAATCACACTCATCTTGAATGCAAGGTCACTTTTGGCACTGTTGCTTCAATGAACGCAAACATTATTCTATTTCCAATATATCTTTTATAGTACAATACATCACTTAGGAGTTCAAATTATGTAATACCTTTTATTGTGCATAAAAGCCTGTTTTTATTGTGCATAAAAGTCTGATAATAGAAGAATTAAAAAAGATCTTCAATTGAAATCTTACTTGAAATCTTATGTCCAGTTCACCCACTGCACTAAACAGGCATTTACAAAATCACATTTATAACTGTGCTCAAAGTTTTAGTCCGTAATTCAGAAACCTTGAGTACCTTTTGCTGAGTGTCCAGGAGAAAAAGAGAGTTTATGTCTGGTGAAAGAAGGGGCAGGCAACTCAGGGAGAGTACAAGGAAGTTGCCAGCATATGTAGAGAAAAAATCAGGAAGGCCAAAGTCCAGTATGAGATCAACCTAGCCACTATAGCTAAGGATAACAAAAAAATGTCTTTATAAATATATTAATGGCAAGAGGAAGGCCAAGAAGAATATCCAGTCTTTGCTGGATGCAGGGGGGAACATGACTATGGAGGATAAGAAAAAGGATGATGTTCTTAATGTTTTCTTTGTATCTGTCTTTACTAGCCAGACCACTTATCCTTGGAATCCCTTCCCTTCCCTTCCCTTCCCTTCCCTTCCCTTCCCTTCCCTTCCCTTCCCTTCCCTTCCCTTCCCTTCCCTTCCCTTCCCTTCCCTTCCCTTCCCTTCCCTTCCCTTCCCTTCCCTTCCCTTCCCTTCCCTTCCCTTCCCTTCCTTCTCTCAGCTAGATTCTGTATTTTAATCTTTCTGAAGTGGCCTCACAAAACTTACTCTTGACTTGGCTAACATTCCTACATTTTTTCTTTCTGTTTCTGTATCTTATTTGCTTTGTTAATATACAAATAAATTAAGAAATAAATGGAATTATAAAACAATAATTAAAACAAACCACTTTGAGTGTGGAAGCACAAAAAATAGAGTATGAACAACAAATATAGTTTCTAAAGGCTATATTAGGCTTTCTACTTTTTTTCAGACTTTTGTGTAGCATTTAGTAAGACTTTTTTAATTGTTTGAACTTCATTTAAATACTTTTATTAATAGAAAATTGTTGACACCAAAAAAAAAAAAAAGGGCTATAATGAAGTAGAATTACCATTGCCCCCCAAAATCAGATCAGATATAATAAATGCAAGACTGTGGATAACTACACAATGATTCACCAGCTAGACTGGCAGGATCCAAGTCAGTGGTATTCTTGGACTTAGAAATGATAGAACATTCAGAATGTATTTTAGAACTTTTGTCAACAGCAAAGAGTGAAGGAACATTATCAGAAGAGTGAGTCAGTACCTACTGCTAACATTTCTTAGATTGTCAGGAAGAAGAGAAAATGAGAAAATGCTCATGAGCTACTTCGTATATTGCTGGAAACAACACTTTCAATTGGAATAATTTTGTTCAGCCACATTTTTCTTAGAAAGTCCTCTGAAATCTTAAAGATATACATTGAGTCTTAAGTATTTACTATTTAGACAATGGCCATGCTAATAATGAGTAATCATTTAATAAAGATTAAAAAATCCTCATTTCATTTAAAGTCTTCAAATCTTTCTGTGGATCTTATGGCTTTTTTATGCCTTATAATGTGTGGCAATGCATCTCCAGTATAGAACTTCAATTTGCTAAATGTAGGTTCTTGCTATGTTCAGGTGAAGTAATGGAAAAATAAATATTCTTTTTCTTCTATCTCCAGGGGAAAAAAAAAAAAAAAAAAAAAAAAAAATTGTTTCTCCATCTTTTCCAGGTATAAAGGAAGACTTGACAAAGAAATTTATGTTTGTATCTTATCTTCTAATTTAATTTTTAATTTTTGTTGGCTACCAAACTCAAGTACTGAAGAAGCTTCAATTGCTTGACATAAATTTTTGAAGGTACCTTTTAGAAAAAAAAAAGTACTGTTTGCAACATTGTTCTTCTAGAGTTAGACTCAGAGCTAGCATCACATTAAAAATAATAATAATAATCCAGGGTCTTTTATCAATGAAAGCATAAAATGATTATACGATTTTTACCTTCAGTATGGCTGTTTTTAATGTGCAATGCCAAATGCGTGTGTAATTTGTGTTGCTGAGAAAGTGGAAAACTCCACTTCTTGGTTGTTAGAATTTCAGAATGACATTCTGTGTTAGTTCCAGGTAGGCTATGTTGAAATAGCCTAGCCTAGATGCATTTAACTGTCCAAAAGCTTTAGTGGTGTACAACAGTCACTTTGTGAGGAAAGTTAAAATGCACAACAGTAACATTTTTGTAATTGTAATTACAATAGTAATGGTTTATAAGAACCTTCTGTAGAGAGAAGAAAATTTCTAAGACTTGGAGCTGTTGTGGAGGGCAAAAGGCTGCACAATGGTTCACAGGATTGTTCATGAATGGACTTTGGTGATGAAGTTGCTGCAAGGGAACTGTTTTGGTCATATTTAACAAAGAAATTCTTTATGTGACTAGAGTGTAGTTATGAATCAGATACTGATATGATGTAGCACACATGTTTATGCAGGTCTCAAATACAACTTAATCAAATAAATGTCTACTACTGTGATTATCAACATCTCTGTGTCATAGTATAATCTAAGAAATGGCTATCTCTAAAAATGGAAATTTCTTCACACAAACATTTGGGAAAATGTTTCCAAGTGAATTTAAATTGTATCTGAAGAGGATTAGGTGACTCACAACTTCAGAGAAAATGAATATTTCAGGTTTTAAGAGATCCACCTGAGACTTTTGCCCAACTTGCTCCAATGATTAATTATTTTCATAGTAAATTTTGCCTCTGTATTCAGTCTGAGCTTCTCTTGTTACGGTTTTTAACTATTGTGACCCATTCACCTACCATGTAAATGGCCTGGCTCTGTCTTCTTAATGACCTCCCTTTAGGTATTGGAAGGCTGCTATTAGGTTCTTCTGAAACATTCTCTGATCACCTCATGTGACCAAACTCATTCCAGTTTGTTAATATTTTTCACTTGTTGTTGTTCCAAAACTGGGTATTTTATTCCAGGCACAGCTGAGCACAGTCAAGCATGATTTATCTTCAGTGAGTCAATGCTGGCTATTCCCAACCTCTTTTAACCTTTCAGGAGAAAAGAGAAATAGTGTGTGTGTATGTGTGTGTAATAAATGAAGGGAGACACCAGAAATCACATTATTTAAACGAGAGAAAAAAAAAAAAAGAAAAAAAAAGAAAGAAAAAAAAAAAAAGAACAGCTTTCAAGCTCAGTTTCTATATTCGTATCTGGTTGAAATAGGACCACTTTTAAGAAATCAGGTTTCACATTTTCTCTTTACATGAAGAATAAAAGAAACTGAATACTGAGATACTGAACAGTATTTCCATCATTCCACTGAAGCCAAAAAGCAGGTATTAATACTCATTTGGTGGTATATATTTGTCCTTTGTGCAAATGAAAGAAGGTGAGTCTGACTCACGGTCACAGCAGCAACATCCCAAATTCTTCGGTTCATGTTCATTTGAGAGAAAGCAAACCTGGCTCACTGACACTGGCACTATTCTATCCTATTTAGGTTCTACTAAGCTGTAATTTAATATTGATTAATGCCTTTAGGAATATTGCCAAAATGTCCATAGGTAAATGAAGGTATTATAATCTACAAGGAATTCTTGACTTTTAAATATCTCCTCTCCTTTCTCTTTTGGAAACACATATTATATTCACAATTATATATCATTGTGGTAATCTTGATATTTTGCTTATGCTTTGTTTATAATTGAAACAGCAGAGAAAACTCTCAGATAGTAATCTATAGTTCCCTTACCATTTTTTGACGTGTCTTTTGGGGTATTTAAAACATCATTTCATTGTCTTATAAACATAGTATCAAAGTAAGAATTTGCAGTTCATACTGGTTGAGTATACAGGACAATTTCCTACTTCATCCCAGAATGAACCAATCATAATGAGAGTGATGGATCATTCACAGGTCCTTTCTGGGGCAGGGTAAAAGACGTGAATTAATAGTCAGTAGACTGGCCAAAAATTGGTGGCAATTAGGTTCAGCCTAAACCTCTGCAACAAGCAGTGTGAAGAGAACTACACCAAATCTTCTTCCGTCCTCCAGCCTCAAGCTTTCAACATTAGCCAGACACCCTCACAGATCCTTGCTGTTCTCACTTTTTAACTAGAAATATCATATAGACATAGCTAACATAGCCCTTGCCAATGAAATCCTATTTATGACAAAAGCCCACATATTTTCTCTGTTCAAGGAAGAACATCCATTTCTGTCAAAAAGCCTTAACTGAAGTGAAAACAAATGCAAGAACTGAAGAACTGAATACCTGTCATCTGGTCTCTGTCCACTCTCTTTTCTTGCTACTTCTGCAGTTTTGCCTTTTTAAAGTGGTTATATGCTATGTTTCTGTTTTACCTAAAGGAAAGTAATAAATAACAGCAGCCAAATCCTAAAGACTGTCTCTCCATGTCAAGTCCTGAATGCCTGGAGATTTTACAATGCCTGTGGGTCCACTACAATTAAATTCAAGAAAATGAATCTTACCAGGTTTCAGACTTTTCTGAATGCTTCTTTATAAAGACCTCAGAATTACCCATCAAGAGTGATTTTTCCTACTTAAAACTGTAGAACATGTGGAATGTGTAGAAATCATATATGTTTAAGTATATATTTTACTGTTAGAAGATGTAAATAACCACAAAACTTAATTTGTAGGCTGATGAATTCAATTTACTATAATGCAGATAACTTAAATGGTAAAAATAAAAGTTTTGTTTTGTTTTATATGAGTAAAATATAATTAAGTTGCTATTCTTAACAAAAGTTGCCATAAGACAGGTCTATTACAAATAACAAGAATTCACAATATTTCCTTTTGTCTTATTAGGCACAATTTTACTTTTATCAGTCACCTAATAAAGTCGAGAAAGAACAACATCAAGGATTTTAAGTAATGCTTCATAAACATCTCACCAACTGAAGACTTGAACATCTCAAGACTGAGATGTTCTTGGTAAGATACTAGCATTGAAAAAGAACTGTAGTAATATTTATTTCGTAAGGCTGATTGGTGTCTTCTTTGTCCCTTGCCTATTTCAGCTTCTTTCTTCTCTGAAAGGAAAGAGATGTAAAGGCTGAGTGGAGACTTTTGAGATGTCACCTGGAAGACAGGAACAGGGTACTAGCAGAGTTGCTTATTTGGGTCAGAGAGATTTATATGATCTCCTTTTACTGGAAGAAGAAGAAATATGTTTTTTAAAGTTGGGCTGTACTGAAATTCGCCTTTTCGCAAGAACATGGAGGTTCTTGCCTGTCTTCCTTATTTGGAAGACAATGAAAAGACAGAGAACTTTCAGACAGTTTCTTCATAAATCATTTATTTGCCACTGCATTATAATTATTTCATTCTTTTCTCTAGCTATTCTGTGTTTAGGAATATTAGCATTTTTAATATTAACATTAATAATAATAATAAGTTTCAGAAGGGACAGAGACTTCATCTACAGGCAAACTGGGGATCTGAGGAAATCTGAAGTAATGAGAATTGCTGAACCAAACTGAAGGATGGAAGAGAAGGAGAGACTGAATGCTGGGAATACTTACCTTTTAAATCTTACATTTGGTTTGTTTTGTACAGCAAGTTCAAGTTTCACCTTGTTCATGTTTCTGTTTTTTGTTCTAATAAAACTAAGCATTATATTGTGAGAGCTTTTTGAGGCCCTGTCTGGTGTTAGCCCATATTGTATTATGTTATTGTTATAAACAATATATTGTTATATAAACAATATATTTTTATAAACATCTCACATATGTTTATAAATGTTTACACATGTCTACATATCACATATGTTTATAATACATTACAAAAATGTCTAGGTATTAGTACCTATATAAAATATAAAATGTTATAAATGAATAATACTTAATAATTGTCACTATATAAAGGGGAAAAAAAAAAAAAAAAAAAAAAGATAAAGGAAAAAAGAAAAAAAACAAGCTCTTCATATACTGTTCCAAAGCAGTTTCCTTGTCAATATTCCTGTGAGATATTTAGTCCTTAAAACCTTTTCTAATATCAGTAAACTCAAGGATCTTCATGCCAAGATAGGACAAAAAGGTCATTCATAACATACCATACCAGATGGTTTTGTTTGTTTGTTTGTTTGTTTTGAAGACCTATTTACACTGTTCCCTTTTCTACACTGAACCAAATACTGCTAGAAAGGAGAAATAAAAAGCAATGAGGAAACAGAAGAACACTTCATCATACTGATTCAAGGTCTATTTTTGGTTTTATTCATTATATATATATATATATGCAAAAAAAAAAAAAAAAAAAAGCTGATTGAGAACTTGTCTGAGAGCTTCTGGGTTTGCAGAGGGGACAGATTTTCCCTTGACAGATCTTAGAAAAGGTGATAAATGCAGAGTACTTATGTAGATTTACAACTAGATTTTCAGCTTCCATTTAAAGTTTCTTCCAAATAAAATCAGAAATGGCCAAGATATTAATCACACTTTAAATATTCATAGCATAACAGCCAATTCAACTTCAACTATAGCATTACTACTATTATCCCTAAAGTAACATTATACTTATTTTGTGTTACATGATGTAATATATCACTCTAAGAGCATAATGACATAATAAATAAAAACTGCAGGAAACGTTGGGAGGGAGGGGGAAGAAACCTTAAGAAATTAATTAAAATAGCACTTACAAAAGATTAAACAAGATTTATAGTAAAATTTTAGACCTCAATCCAGAAAATTTTCTTATAAAAAGTAGGGTAAGCCACTAACTCCTTACAGTCTACAAATCTACCAATGTGAAATTACTGTACAGAAAAAAGGCCAGAATTCTCAAATTCGATGAAAGGATTATAAGATTTATAACATTGAAATCTGGTGGAACAATACATTAAAGCAAGGTCAAAGATGCATGAGAAATTCAGCTATCAGAGTTAAGATAATAGAAAATTTGAACAGTTAAAAAGGGAGTTTGAAATAATGAGTAATCTGTAGGAGGAAAGAAAGAAAAATAGAAAAGCATTGCAGAGCAATAAGATGAATACTATGAATGAGGTAATCAAGTGGGTTAAGCACTCCTTACAGCACAAAATATCTAGGCCAATAATAGCTATATAGACACATAATAAATATTCCTTTCTAATTGTTTTCAGGAGGATATATACAGCAATTTATATTCCCAAAAGCTCCTTGTACTACTAAATAGATTTCTCCTTCACCCCTTTTTCACTAGAACTATTAACCAGATACATTTCTTCAGAGGTATTTTTACTCAGTGAATAGTAGCAGAAAAATACAAATAAACGCTTAACATTTTTGAACCAACATTTGTAAACACGTATCGTGTACATGTACATATTAGCGTTTAATCATTTATATAGTAGGTCTGATATTTTTCAGTTTCTCCAGGCCAAATTCCCACCAAGACCTCTCAGCATGAATCCAGCATGTTCCAAATGTGGCCAATTTATCTTGTAAATGAAGAGCATCTGTGCAGGGCACATCTTAGACTTACATTCAGTTCTAAATGCACACATACTATACTGTGTCTGTGGAAACATTCCTGTTTTGAAAATACCAGATAGAAGGATGAGAAACAGGAAGTGAAAGAAAAGAACAGTCCAGGATGGGTGGAAGTGAAGTGAGGAGTTCAGATGTAAATTTAAATTTGTTTCTAGAGCTTCATTTCTTTCATCTTTTTCTTTTGTATTGTCTTTTGAATGATTAGGTATATGCATAAATACACAGCAAGCAACTTTCTCAGTCTCTGTGAGTAAGGAGCCAAATCTTATAATCAACTGAAATAATGGATTGGAGTTGGCTGGAATCTAGCTTTTCTAAATCCAAGATGGTGATTTAGAAAAACAAAACAAAACAAAACAAAACATAACCATTTAGGCAGTAGCTAAAGAAGAAATGGGAAGGGAGGTTTCCCCATTTACAGCTTAGGTCGTAGCTCAATACAGCTATGGGGTATTGGTAAGTAAGCCTTCTCCATTGGTATTGTCAGGTGACTGAATTTGGAGGAAAGACTGATCTTTGAGTACCACGATGACAAAAACAAACAAAGAAACAAACAACACCTAGAGAAAAGACCTTTCTGGAAGGAAACAGGAGACCTGGTTACCTGGTACAGTGAAAAGGCTGAGGTACAGAATGTCTTCTCTGCCTCAGTCTTCATCAGCAAGACTGGCCTTTAGGAATCCCATGTCCCAAAGACCAGGCAGCAAGGCTGAAGCAAGGAAGATGTATCTTTGGTGGAAAAAGCCCAGGTAAACCTCCATTCCCCTGTTCCCCTGTGCTGCTCAGGGGGAGGAGATGGAAGAGGGTGGAAGAAGTTGTGTTTTTGTTTTTTTTTCCCCCTTTTTTTTTTTTTGTTTGTTTGTTTGTTTGTTTTCTGTTTCTCACTGATGTAGCTTGTTAGTAATAGGCAATACATTTCATTAATCTCCCTATATTGAGTCTGTTTGGCCTATGACAATAATTGTTGAGCAGTCTTCCTGTCCTTATCTCAAACCCCAGTGGTTCAGCTGTCCACCTGAGTAAAACCACCACATCTCCTTCAGGCCAGATCCACCTGCTCCACCTGCTCCTTCACAGACTGTTGCATGGAGACCTTTTCCACTGTGGTACACCATGGGCTTCAGGGGGACAATGGTGCCATGTCTTCCTCCAAGGCCTCTTCCACAGGCCACACTGGCACCTGGAGAACTTCCTGCCCTCCTCTACTGACCTTGGGGTTTTCAGGGCTGGTTCCATAATACCAGCTGATATTGCCCATCATGGTTTGTTTGTTTGTTTGTTTTGTTTTCTTTCTTTCTAAAATCGGCTCTCACAGAGGTGCAAACAACATTGCTTATTGTCTCAGCTCTGGCCAGCAGTGGGTCCCTTTTGAGCCAGCAGAAACTGGCCCTTATCTGACATGCGGCAACTTCTGGATTCTTCTCACAGAGGCAACCCCTAAAGCCCCCTACTACCAAAATCTTGCCACATAAACCCAATACAACAAATTTCTTAAACAATGTAATCACATTAGTTGTTCTTCCAACTCCATGCAATTTGTTATTTTTCACTCCACTCCCTTTCTTTTCCAACCAGGTACTGAGATAATGAGAAATATATATAATATTCTACATGCAGTCTTAAAAGACAAGATAGGCAGTGACTAATAATTTTATGATTAATTACTTGATATTGTGGAATATGATGCCAAAAACTGTGCTGACATTGGATTATTTTTCCAGCCCTAAATATCATATTTAGAGTTGGAAAAGAAATGTCAATAGTCCTGAAAAATTTCAGAGTTGAATATTTTCTTTTTTAAGAACTGAATCAAATAAAAGGAAGAACGGAAGAAAGGAAGGAAGGAAGGAAGGAAGGAAGGAAGGAAGGAAGGAAGGAAGGAAGGAAGGAAGGAAGGAAAAGAATATGAACCAATAAATCCCTTCAACTGTTTAAGTCAGTTCAAACATTTCACTTTGTCATTTTCCATATGTTACAATTTTAACTTTTCAAATGGTGAGTCAGCTACAATTAGCTAACACTTTTTACACAGTTGTGTGTGTGTCTGTGTTTGTGTGTAAAAAAAGGTCAAAATATGATATTTTAACGATTCTGAAAGATTTAGGAAAAAAATAAGATGTTGAAAATCACTTTTCCCCTGGAACATGCACAGTGTAAACAATTTATCACATCAAAAAAAAGAAAACAGTAAATTCACTGGAAAATTCCTGACCATTTTTAATGGTACTTAGAGTTTATTTTTAATTGTTGCTCTCAGTTTTAACCTTAATTCAGGTGTCATCTTTCTACAGAAGAATATATTACATTATTTTCTGATTAAACTGAATGTTTTTTAAGTTAAGCTTTCTTAAAATGTTTCTGTTCTTTTTTCGTTAAATTTGTATTCTTTTTCATTGATGGTCACTATACTTACGTTGCAAATTCATTTAATACACTTTTTATTCTCACTTTCAGATTGTTAATGATGATGTGCAATAGGAAAAGAGCTGATTCTACTTCCTGTGACAGTGTATGACTCAATCTTGAAACATTTTTGTTTGCAGTTATTCTTCTCATTGTCCCAATAAATTTTTATCCACAAGTCCTCATATTTATTTTGTTCTGAACTAAAAGTGTAAGATTTCTTCTAATATTGCCTCAAATACTTTATTAAAAATAAGCATATGTCTGCAGTGGTTTTACTTGGGTGGGCAGCTGAGTTCCACCATGGCTACTCTCACTCCCCCTCCTCAAAGGGGAAGAGGGAGAAAATACTATGCAAAGGACTAAAGGATTGAGATAAGGATGGAGAGATTGCTCAACAATTGTTGTGATAGGCAAAACAGACTCAGAGTAGGGAAGCAGTAAGATTTATTGGCTATTACTAACAAGCTAGAAATGAGAAACTAAGGAGAAAAAACAAACAAACAAACAAAACAAAAGAAACGCCTTCCCCCCATCCAATGTTTTCCATCTCCTCTCCCACCGAGGAGTGCAGAAGAATGGAGGAATTGGGTTGTGGTCAGTCTATAGTATTTCATCTCTGCCACTCCTTCACAGTCACTCTCTGACCCTGCTCCATGTGTGGTCCCTCCCATGGGATGCCGTCCTTCCTGAATCTGAATCGATCCTGCATTGGCTTCCCACAGGCAGCAGCTCTTCAAGAACTACTCCCACATGGCTCTGTACCATGGGGCCCATCCGTCAGGAGCAAACTGCTCCAGCAGTTTGGGGTCCCCCACAGGCGGCAGCTTCCCCCAGACCCCCTGCTCCCACGTGGGCTCCTCTCCATGGGCTGCAGCCCCAGCCCGGGGCCTGCTCCTGCAGGGGCTCTCCATGGGCTGCAGCCTCCTCCAGGCCACATCCACCTGCTCCACCGGGGGCTCCTCCACAGGTTGCAGTGTGGAGATCTGCTCCACCGTCGTACACCATGGGCTTCATGGGGACAGCCTACTTCACCATGGTCCTCAGCACCGGCCGCAGGGGAACTTCAGCTCTGGTGCCTGGAGCACCTCCTACCTACCATCTGCACTGACCTTGGCGTCTGCAAAGTAGCTTCTCACTCCTCTCTCTCTCAGCTGCTGTTTCCAGGCAGGATTATTTTTTTCTTCCCTTTCTTAAATCTACTCTCATAGAGGTGCAAATAACCCCGCTTATTGGCTCAGCTCTGGTCGGCAGCGGGGCCCTTATCTAACATGGGGCATCTTCTGGATTCTTCTCGCAAGAAGAATCCAGGTGCCTATCTCTTTGAGTGACATTCTCTGCAACACTGATTCTGGCACAGGTGCATATCCAGAACTTCTAGTCTGAATGGTTTATGTATATTCTTGTTAGGCCTTGGCTGGAATTAAAGTGAGGCTAAGAGATAGAAGGAGAACATAACTCCCCTGAAAGGCTCTTCTTGGCATCTTCTTTTAGCACAACCCTAGTATTTACATACCAAGCCAAGCCCTCTGACAAGAAAGTGTTGCTGGCTAGTTTAGTTTAGTTGAAGGATATAATCAGAAGGTTCTAAAGGATTAATAAACTCGTTCAAAAAATAGCAAATCCAAATTCAGTGGTGTCTTTGTCTAGATTTCTAATTCCTAAATGTGTGTGTATCAAGGAATATAAGAAACAAACAAACTAACAAACAAACAAACAAAAAACACTTTAGAAGAAGGACGATTTCATCACAAGAAATGACTGATGTTTGTGGCACTCTTCTGTCATCTGCGGGCCCAGACCACTAGCTGTAGTCTTTTGTTCTCCTTCCGTTATAGTGGATGTACTAACCAGCAGCCTCATAGTTAGGGAATCTTTGTGAGAAGTGGCAGCTCAGTGTCTACCAGGTACAACAAGATATTCAGCAGATGTCTAACAGTTCTAGTGCAAAACCAACTGTGGTTGTTAGTATGATATGGAGAGAAGAAAAGCAATATTTTAGCAAATTGGAAGAATTTGCTCTGTCCTTCAGCAGAATAAATTTTTAAGGATTACCTTCAGAAAGGGAGCTAATGGCTATGAACTTCAAGTAGATGAAGGTATACAAAACAAATGTATTTAAAATAGATGTTTTACCACAAATTTAACTGCAATTTAAACATTTTTATCACTATTATTTTTTTTTTTTCCATTGCAGGACTAGTAGAATACCTGTTTTTACATAATTCTGCAGAATTTATCTACTTTAGATAGATAATAGACAGATAGACAAATCTTTATCTACTGTAAATCATCACAGTTATTTTGGTCCCAAATGTCAAAGAGTTTGAATCTATAAGGAATCTTATTGAGATAAGAAAACATTTCAAAGGATCCATTGTCTTTTTTGTTTGTTTTGTTTTGTTGATTTTTGATTTTAATGGTTCTAACCTTTGATAGTAATTCAGAAAATGGTGAGTGAGAAAGCAAGACTGATTCACACTAATTTAGTTCAGTGCCTTTTTAGTTAGAAAGGAACCAAGTAATCTCTGGTTCTTAATCTGATTCAGAATTTCCTTTGATTGTATTATTTTCAGTTATTAATTTTCTTAATTTCAGAAATTAGATTATTTGTTTTTCTTCACTACTACAACAAACTTAGCATATACACACATCCATCTTTTTCCTCAAGCCTGAAATTATCCTGGAAGCTTCTGCTTTAAGATAATTGGGATTACTAATTGATAAAATTTACTAATTGATACAATATATTTGCATGCCTTCTCTCAAAGGGGTCACCACCTTAATGTACATTTAGAACGTACATTAAAGAAATTGTGAAACAATTCTGTCCTTTTTTTTCTTTTTGTTTTTGATCTCAGTGAAGTTTCTTATAAATAAACATAACTGTTGCTTGCTCAGAGGTTTCGTAGGAGGTTTCATTTTTGTAATAACAACATTATTTTCTAACCTGTGGCTTTTGTTGTTGCTTTTTTTTTCACTATGCATAGGTGATGCATAGTGAAAAACAGACAATGATTACTGGGCTATCATTATCTTTATAAATACACACCAGTACGGCATACTTACAGAGTATTGACTTTCACAGTAACCTGCAGAAATCTTCTGAAGATATAGTGTGGACTGTGTTAGAAATGAAGCTTTTACATATTGGCATTTCCTACTTCTCAATTTAATTGATTCCTTGTAGACTGTTTTATGTGAGTCTCAAAGCTTTTTCACTGTACATATAAAATAATAATAACAATAAGAAAGCATGTGGTAGAAAGACTTTATGGCAGATTATTGCAATTAATACTTGAATATTAGAGAAAAAAATTACACAGATTAATATTTCCAAGTTTTCATTTTTTTTATATGCTGCATATCTCACTGTTTTAGGAGCTTTCTGAAGAAAGCTTTGTGCAAACTGTAGAAAAAGGAGTTGAATTTTCCTTTCTTTGGTGTAGTCAACCTTTCTGAAAACCTCAAAATGCCATATAATAAGACATTTAGAAGAATATTGAACTGCACAACAAAAGCTCTTTCCTAGAACAGATGATGTGTGCTTGAGTTATTATACTCAATTACTTACAGATGACAGAATAATGACAAAAATTGATAAGGAAAAAAAATAAATTCTGAACAAAGATCAAGAACCATTTCTTCATGCAGAGAATAATAATTGTATTAGGGTTACATAATGGTTTTCAGCCTAGTTGGGCTGGAAAACATAGAAAGGAAAGTCATTGAATAATCCATTGAATGATCCATTAGAATGCTTCCTATGGAGTAAATGAGTTTAAAGAGGGAAAGGACCAATGCTTCTGTACATTTCTGGTGGGAAACTTTCACGTAAATTGCAATTTACTACATTTTTTTTTCTGCAATTTTGATCAACAATTCCTTAGTTTAAGCACCCATCCTCGGTGATAAAAAGTATAATAAAATTTAGTAATACCTACAAAGAAATTTATGTTTATAAAATATAAATAAAAATGGTTTAAACTCATCAAGGACACTGAAAAAATTTAATGCATTTTACATCTATACGTGCCATCTCAACATCGTATTGATATTGAGACATCTAGTAACTCTAGTAATAATTGCCTAAAAAAAAAAAAAAAAAAAAAAAAAAAAAAAAGTATTTCAATTGAAGATTATGGATTATGTTAAATTATTGATTTTTACCTTGTCTGCAATCTGGGGACAGATTTTTTTTTTTTTCTTTTTTTTTTCTTTGATACTTATTAGGTTGTATCTTTCCAGCGTAAGATCTTCAGGACACTTCATATAGCAGTGTTGTGTAAACTGTTGTGTTATAAACCAGATGTTCAACTGGAGTAAATAATCACTGTTTTAGTAAAGTTTAGTTCTGGATTGTTAAATAACTGAAGATAATTAACATGTTCAAACTCTAGTCTGAATTTTCTTTTTGATAAGAATTATTTATTGTTTGTACTACTGATGAACCACACTATTTATATGGTTAAAGTTCTTTGAATTAGGATTTTATGAATACCCTGAAGAAATGCATCTGTTACGCCTAACCCACCCTAACAGTTTGAAGATTTTTAGTGCTTCCTACAGAAGTCCTGGACTCATACTTTTCAGAATGCTTACAGCAGCCAAATACAAGGAATTATCTTCTCTGCCCAAATATATTTTTTACTATACTATGTATATATATATTAATATATATATTACTATAACAGAGATATATTCATAGATATACATAGCTATTAAAATTAACAACAATCAATGCAAAACCTGTTTCAATGTTACAGATTAAATGGTAAATTTTATGTTTAGTCAGAGTCTCTAGGCAGCATTGCAAAATCTAAATTAAAAACCCTATGCAAGTTGTCTCTCTGTTTAGATTTGGGAACTGTCTTGGACAAGTCAGACATGGTTCAGTTCAGATGCATTTACAGAATCACAGAATCACAGAATTTCTAGGTTGGAAGAGACCTCAAGATCATTGAGTCCAACCTCTGACCTAACGCTAACAGTCCCCACTAAACCATATCCCTAAGCTCTACATCTAAACGTCTTTTGAAGACTTCCAGGGATGGTGACTCCACCACTTCCCTGGGCAGCCTGTTCCAATGCCTCACAACCCTTTCGGTAAAGAAGTTCTTCCTAAGATTCAACCTAAAACTCCCCTGGCGCAACTTTAGCCCATTCCCCCTTGTCCTGTCACCAGGCACGTGGGAGAACAGACCAACCCCCACCTCGCTACAGCCTCCTTTAAGGTACCTGTAGAGAGCAATAAGGTTGCCCCTGAGCCTCCTTTTCTCCAGGCTGAACATGCCCAGCTCCCTCAGCCGCTCCTTATAGGACTTTACCAAAACTATAACACCGAAATCTGCGTTGTATGCAGAACTGACCATCATGATCATTCATAGAGACCTTGCTTCCATGTTTGGAACACATAAACAAAAAATGGCATCAAATTGCTGCCTTAAACTTCTGAATGGTTCAAAGGTACTGTTTCGTATTTAAGGCACTGCCATGTTTTCTGGCACTTATTTTACCTTTCTGACTTTAAAATGGTTTAAAATGGAAGAATTATTGAGATGATGCCTATCTTGTCTTTATGCCTAGTTCCTGTCACCAGTTCCTACATTAGACCTCTATTCTATGAACCACCATCCATTTGATTTACTCTATGTACTATTAAAAATTAAGGTTTATATTCTGAATTAGTAAGATTGAACTATTTAAACTGTTTATCCAAACATCTCTTATTGAATAGTTACCAAATATCTGGTCATACTTTGAGAATCTTTTCTTTCTTTTGTTACCTTAAGTATAATCTCTGGTGATCAGATGCTATTGTATGTATTGGACAAAACCTTAAGTCACTGCTTAGATTTATGAAAACAATGTGGTCCAAAGGTTTATTGAGGCACAAAAAATAGATGTTATATATGTTCAATTACAGTCAGAATTTTGTTATTCTGTTGTAAATGCAGCTAAATTAATTTTCATATCATCATTTCCATATCATCATTTCATATCATCATATTTTCAAATAAGACTTTGTAAGACTTGGTTGTGTAATGCACCATATTCAGGTAAAAATATTTAGAATGATTCTGTAGAATTTCCATTGTTGAATTATCATAAGTCAATATTTAAGTTGGAATTAATAACTGGTATCTAATATCAAAGATAAATGTGTCCTGGAAAAGATTTAACAACATAAAATCCAGAAGAAGGAAAAGTGTTTCCATTTTCTTTGTCTTATTTAGTGTGAAAACTATTTATTTTATGGTAAGATTATAGTCTCAGTTCTCTACATTACTTACTGAGGTTACACTTTGCAAGTTTGTACATCAATCCTGTATAATGCCATGTGGCATCCCTGCCCATGGCAGGGGGGTTGGAAATAAATGATCTTTAAGGTTCTTTCCAAGCCAAGACATTCTATGAGTCTATGACTATATGATGATCAAAGAATCTCTATAATTTTAAACCTTCAGAAAATGTAGCATCATTTTTGCTATACGAGAGTTATTTTCTCACAGCTGTAAATAAATGAATCAATACTAGGACATATTGGTCTGGAATAAATCACACCCATCATTCATGGCTGCCCTAAAAATTGCTGTTCAGTATAAGAAAGGTAATTCTTGATTGTTTCAATTGGCCAGTCATGGAAGCACAAAACAAAACGTGATCAATGTAACAGCAAATTTCAAACAATTATTAGATTATGTAACTAAATTCTGTAACTACTGTATGTGTTTCAAATAGAAAATATAATAAAAGTTTTATAGAAGTAAACGTTGTAAAATGAATAATGATTTATAAAACATAAAATTAGAAATTTAATTCCTAGAAATAGGCAAACTACTAATCTGTATTCCTATAGAGTTATAAATTATATTCCATATTTTTAATGAATTCAAAGAATTGCTTGTGGATTATTTTCAGTTATTTTTATTACAGACCTAGCTTACAGATAAGAAACCATGCAATTGCGGAGTTATTTCTTGCCATGAAAAGCTTCTTTATTAGGTTAAATTATGAGAAAACATTAATTAACACAGTCACAATGTTCATTTTTTATGCCTGGAAACTAAATTCACTGAATCCTTTTAAGGGATCTGCTTCATTCTTTCCATCTGTATATAGTATACTCCATTTTAGGAATTACTTTCCTACCCTATTATGACTGATCACTAAGATTGCTATTGTACAAGGTGCAGAATCTGAGAATTTATGAAGATAGTGTGTGAAGTGGCCAATGTTCTTTCTCTCCATTCATTAGGAAAAAGAGCAGAAAATAATTTTGAAATGTACAGGTTAATAATGCAGGACCTTAATTCAAAGAATGAGAAACAGAGAAGTAATGAGTGAGCATTAATCCGAGGAGTAAGGTCATAATGATAATGATGGGTGAGAATGTTTAGACTGGTCCTTCAACTAGAAGATTCTACACCTAACAATAAAATGAATTGCTTATGCAAAGAAGCAGTGCACTTTACCAAATTTCATATTTAAATAGAGACTTTTGTCTATATATATATATATATATTATGTTAAAATATGAATACAGAAAGAAATTGAAGTTTAAAGATGAAAAATTGTTTTATGTCTAGATGACTTGAATTGCCTTCTCATGCCCTTTCAGGGATTTTTTTTTAACATCTTGAACATCTTGGCTACAGCCATCATGAGCAGAGATGGGTAAATCACTGAAATCAACCTTTGCAGTATAAGTTACTCACCATCTCACCACAGACAGAAACATCAAATTGTTTTAATTTCACATTTAGACATCTGAGCTCATCTGTAAAAGAATCTCTCTGTCTTTTATGGAGTAAAATAGGCACTTGCAGCATTTGAAATATACTTTAAGATGATGTACCAGAATATCAATATTCTTTGGATATCAGATGATAAAATAGCAACAGATCATGGACTAATTTTGATGGATTTTGTTACAACATCACACGCTGATTACAAGTTTAATTAAACCTGAGTGAAATCAAGCAATCTAAGCATAAACAAGAGGCAAAAGGAAAAGGCACTTGACATGCAGGCAAGGTACAGTACCATTAATGATCAGTCTTACCTGCTGATAAGCAACAGTAAGGAAAGTTGTCAGCCTCTTATGTTCTCCATCACTATGTTTGATGTCTCCTTCTCCCAGCAGCAGCCCTGGATAAGCCAGTGAGAGCTACTGCAAGCTCAAGTTGGGGACTTGCTCCTATAGGGTTGTAACTTTCAGTTGTCTTACTGACTGGCTGGTGCAAGAGCGCCAGGTGTGTTTCTAGAGGGCTGCTGGTCTATGAATAGCAGACTGTTGTCTGGTGAATCTATGAAGACTATCCATATTCTTGAGAAGGATAATCTAGATCATTCATGAGCTACTGAGAGGTCACCACAGCTGTGTATCACTTGTGTATAGTCCACTAATATATTCAAGAATGACAACAAGATAAATTACAGATTTCTTTGTATACATTGGTTATGCAAGCATGTCACATAAGCATTTTTATTGCCTTATGGTCCATGCCATGAGAAAAGGAGCAACTCACCACAGATGAGATGAGCCAAATCTTAAAACTCCCCCCACTGAATATTAAAGGGAGTCAAGGATAACTAATCATCATCTACAATATAGACATCTTTATTTCTTCAGTTGATTCCTAGCCCTAGAACTTGTTTTTGCAGCTATGTGTAGCTCTTACTGCAACTGAAATTAATGAGACCTTATGTGTTGAATAAATGAAATTCTACAAAACTTGACATCCTTAAAAAAAAAAAAAAAAAAGACAAAAAAAAAAAAAGACCTTAAAAATCTCAAATTATCATAAGCTTCAGTTATAGATATCCCTGTGCCTCAGCTCCCCAGATATTAAACAGGGATAACACCCTTTCATTTCATAGAAGTTCTGTGAAGGTAAATTAATTACTGCTTGTGAAGCATTCAGATGTTATAAGGATGAATGCCATCAAAAAATACACAAGGAAGTTAATAATTCTGTCTCCATAGCAGCGTTTGAATAGTGCCCTAAGGCTACTTAGTGAATAATGAGGAGAAAACAAAATATTGAATCGCCACTTATTTATCGAATACTATTCGTGTGTGTCTCATGAAAAAGCAATACACGAGCATCTAATTAAAAACTATATTATACTGCTTATGCACAGGATCACAAATTAAGATACCACAGATTACTTAAAGTCTAGCCTTTTCTGACTTTTGAGTGCTTCACTTTTCAACTATAATGGTCTTTTACTTTAGTTTTTAAAATGTAAGTATCATTAAGCTTGAACGTTGAAGACACTTTTTCAGTTTATTAATACTTTTGAAGTTCTTTCCACATACCAGTAAATAAAGTTATATCCATATACCCAGAAATTATATTTGAAAACTGTCCTGATTTCAGCTAGAATAGAGTTAATTTTCCTCCTAGTAGCTGGTAGAATGCTGTGTTTGAGATTTAGGATGAGAAGAATGTTGATAACATGCTGATGTTTTAATTGTTGCAGAGCGCTGCTTACAATAAGCCAAGGAATTTTCAGCTTCTCACACTGTCCTGCCAGGCTGGGACTCCTAGCAGGAGCTAGGAGGGGACAAACCCAGGACAGCTGACCCAAAATGGCCAAAGGGATATTCCATACCATCATGCTGCGTCATGCTGAACAATTAATATGGGAGTGGCTGGCTGGGGTGGGGGGACTAGTTGCTCAGGGATAGGCTGGGCATCAGTCATCGGGTGGTGAGCAGTTGCATTGTGCGTCACATGTTTGTACACAATTATTATTAGAGGTACTATTATTATTATTATTATTACTTTCCTTTATTTTCTGTCCTAATAAACTGTCTTTATCTCAACCCACAAGCTTTCACTTTTTTAAAATTCTCTCCCCCATCCCACAGTGGGTAGGAGATATTAAATGGCTGTGTGGTACTTAGCTGCCAGCTAGGATAAACTACAACAAAAACACAGCAAAACAAGTAATATTAGCTACTATATATGTTTGATTTACCTTTTTATTTTGAATATTAATAGGCAAAATATCTATTTGAATGGATTAACATGCAAATTCAGGGCCCCAGTCACAGGAATAATTGTGAAAAATTATGAGATATTTGGTCCTGTGACAAATAACATAAGCAATAGGTGAAATATTTGAAATATTTGGTCTTACTTGTCCAATTTGGAAAAGAAGCAAAAAGCAAGCAAGCAAGCAAACAAACAAACAAACAAACAAACAAAAAACACACACAAATGTTACAATCCATTGCTGTATGAACCTTAACACTTGATTCTATGAAGCATGTTCCAAATATTTCAGTAGATTTTACTAAAATCCCTGTGAAACAGATCTTGGGAAATGAAATGTATTTACCAAAAAACAATCTGAACAAAATATTTTAACTCTTGGCTTTTTACAGAATTGATTGATTCTAGTCCTGAAACTACACAAAGGCCTTCCCATATAGCCCTTCCCAGTACATGCAGGCCATATCTTTTCTATGAACAAAAAGTGCTCATATCTGAATAATCATTCCAAAGCATTCTGACCCCTGAAAAACTTGAGCATTTTCTTTGCCCTGCATGAATAGAAACTGTGCAATAATTTTTTAATAAATAGTTTTTAATAATAATTACCTTTTGTATTTCAGGTAACCACTTTACCTCTAAGTAGATTGATCCATACTCAGCATGCACTGTTGCACTGTTGTAATTTCTTAATGGATAGCTTTTTAATCACTCCAAAAGTTTCAATATATTTTCTTGTCTTTTGTGTAGTTGCTGCCAAGTGCTGCTGAAAGGTACCCTTCAAATGAAAACATACTAGACATCACGTTGCATTTCAATTATGCTGTTTTGTTTTTAAAATGTAAACATATGCTGACTGTGTTGTATACTGTGGTCTTTTATATTTTGACAAACATTTGCATCAGAAAATAATTACAATCTCTGTAAATGTTTGAAAGCATTTCCGATATCAAAATGAAAATGCTTCATTCAATGTATATACCAGACTTCTCTCTAACCTTTCTTTTCCTTTTATTTAGAAGTAAATTGAGATTAAATCAGTGTCATTCTCTGAAAATGTTACCATCAAATGTTACCATATCTTCCCCAAAATATTACTGAACAAAACAAACCAGAATAAGCATAAAGCACCAAATTTAACCAAGTGCTTCTACTTCTCATATCAGTCTAGTGCCTTTCATATTTGACCCGTAATTTCCAGACTTTCTTTTTTACAGCTTTATAATATGTCCTTCTCTTCCAAAACTGTAGATCAAATTGAATATAGAAAACATTAAACAAAGGACAAGAGATTTTTTTACTTTGCTTTTAGGAATTATAATTATGAGTTTTGAAATAGCTGTTAAAAATAGGGAAGAACAATAGTTAATAGTACTGGAATAGTACTTAAAAAAGTGTTTTCATTATGAGTATACTGTTGGTAGAAAAACAAAGAACTATATGTAATACCCAGTGTACATTCAAAACAGCTGTAGTAAACCTGTTTTTTGCTTTTATTCTACAATTTGTTTAACAAAAACAACAACAAAACAAAAAAAGAAAAAAAAAATCAAGCAACAAAATCAACTTGCAAGACTACTGTACCCAGTAGTTTTGGAGTTGAGGTTCCTCTTTCCAAAGAGAACCATAGTTCCTCTTTCAGGTCCTATGAAGCTTGAATTTGTGTAATAGCTCAGCTTTGGCAGAAAATAAATAAATAAACAAATAAAGAGATGCAATGATTTTCCTTGAAAAGAAGAGTTCTGTGTTCAAATCCCTTTACAATAAGAATAATGGAAGCTCAGGTTTCCTCTTTCTTTTGGGATCTTATTAGCTCTTATGCAGAAGGAAGATCCTGCAACTTTTTCTTTTAGTGACTAATTATAGACTAGATATATATGTCTAAATTTAGGTGAAAATTATATTTTCAGGGACATTTCCCCTTCAACTTAGTATTCTGCTTAAAGTGGTGCTCATGCTTAGGCACTTTTTTTTTTTTTTTTTTTTTCAGTTGATTATAAAAAGTCATTAATTCTACTCTTGCAGAGAAAGGCATAACTTTTAGACCTTTCAGCTTTGATCACAATGTTTATGCATATTTTTTGACTTTTACCATTACACTTTGCATCAAAGGACATTTAAATGTAGTGAGTAATGTGCTTCCAAAAGCATTAATCAGTAAATATGCATTTTTATTCCAGATATGACTTTTCTTTTCTTATGAAGTCATTTCTATACTTTTCTAGCCATTTTCTCATTATTGTGCAAAAGTTGCTTGTACCTCCTACATGAATCAGCTCAATTTTTCCTATTACATTGATGACAGCATACCAGGCAGCATCTATCAGCCACGGTTAACCGAAAAATACCTTTTGCTTTCTCATAGTTGTAAGCACAGCAAATATTTTTAGAGGAAACATTCATTCTTTAGGTTATGGTTTTCTTCATAATATTTAAGGTAACTTTTTCAAAATATAAGATTTATGACATTCTCAAACCTGTCTCTGGGATGTGCATACCCACAATAAACTTGGTATCTACAAATACTTTCAAATTTCAGTTGAGGTTTCTTTTAGGATATAAGTGTTAAAACCTTGGCATTGAAGGGAAAAGTCTGTCCTTGCTGTGTCTGGGAATTTCATTTAACTAAGTACAGGCCAGATGAGATTGCTGTTTTCATGGTGGTGTTTTCATGGCCTTGTTCCTCCTTTATTTATTTTTAAACCAGGAAAAATGCACGTAGTGGTTCCTTACGAAGCTATTATATTGCTTGGATGGGAACTATATAGAAGGTGTGAAAGAGTGTCACTGGTGCAACTGGCGCAACAATATCAATTACAAAATTCACAAGACCAGCAGTGGCACAAGACCTGCGTCACTTCACATCCTTGGCAGAGAGATGACTTTTAACACTCCAGGTAAGTCATGTCATTGCACATGTTGTCAGGAGTCATAACAATGTAATATATTTAACTGACAAACCTCCAGCTCTGGAGTGAGCTCTTAAAGAGGGTGAATACAACAACTATGTCAGCAGGGAAAGCATCTGTCATTTGACAAACTTGCTTTCCTAGCTAAAGAAGACATATGAAATGCATCAAAATGAACATTTGCTTTACACAGTATATAGCTGAGACAGGTATAAAATGTGACTGTATTATGCTGTAGCTTTCCTGCTTGCTGTCTCCACCTCTTAGAACCAGAGTCACCTCTCTTTCCAAGATAGCACACCAAGATGTATTTTTCTTTCCTCGGTTAGAATTTAAACCCAACAGTAACAGGTCAACAGGAGGTCACAGAGGCTGACACTGTCAAAATCCTCCTGATCTGTTGATACACAACTGTTTTGCCTCCACGTGATGCAAGATCTCCTGGATCCCCATTGAGGCATATGTTTCAGAGATGTTAATCTCATCTGTCATCCCTATCTCAGCTGGCTGCTGCTCACTCAAATTCAGCAAATGAGTATAACGATTTTAATACTATGATACTATACTAAAATACATAAATATATGTATTTTTACTGTAAAATAAGATTTTAAAACAAAATCCCCATAGGATGGACATATGAGTTCAAAGTAATTTCTAATATTATTTTTTTTTCAATATATTAAGTACCTTCTTCTATGGACTTATAGACTAATAATTTATGCTTTAAGATAGACTTATATATGCAGTGATCCAGAAAAGCTCTTTATAGTCCAGTCTAGGCACTTTTTCTGAAAAAAAAAAATAATGCCATATATATTTCTATGAATATCCTAAATATATGTTTCTATGTATATCTTTGTATTTCCTTTCCTAACAGTGACCCAAATTACGCAATATTGAATAAAATGGTTTATCTATTTTATTCCTATATTTCAGTCAGCCTGAAATGTAATTCTAATGTTTTGCTTACTGACTAATATTATTCTACAAAACACAATAACAAACACAGGCTACCCACAACACTGCTAATGCAATCACTTGGAAAAGAGGTGAAATATTTGTATCAGTACATTTCCTGCAAGACACCTAAAGAGGAAAAAAAAACATAAATAGATCCCCTTCTTGCTGAAATAGTTTCATATAATTTTATTGGACAGCTTTTGGTTTCCAACAAGATATTTTTCCCAGTTAGTATCTGGTAAGGTCTCTAAGTGTAGCTTCAAACCTCTCATGTCCCTGAGCTGTTGTCAGAAAAAAAAAAAAAAAAAAAGGAAGAGGAACACTGATTTAGGGACTAATTAAACCAACTGGATTTGAGACCAAATGGGTTTCTTTGATGGTGCTGAAGGAAATTTGCTATCAGAAATTTGCTCAGAAATTTGCTATCAACACTACAACTGGTAGCAAGTTTGGGATCTTAAAGTCTGTATTAGTGATCTGGAAGTTAAGATCAAACATGCTATCCCTGAGTCTTCAGATGATACCAAATTTGGGAAAGTAGCTAATATGTGGCTGGGATCAAAGGAGTGTGGCTGGGATCAAACAGATTGGCAAAGTGAACATTTCATCAAGATCTGTGGATTCAAGTGACATGAAGATTTTCTTCATTACACTTTTGCAAATAAGATATCATTTCTCAAAATAATTGTACATGAATGTTAATACTAGATTATCTCTTCCAGTAATTAATTCCAAGTGAAACACACCTTCTTAAGTAAGCATACAGGTAAACCAGAAATGTTTAAGAATGATAGACCCTGGAAAGAACAGAGATGGAGTAAAGTACTTTAGCAACGTCATACAGGGGTAAGAAAGTGCTAAATTAATGAGTGCAAAATTTTGAGTAGTGGAAAATTTTTATTGCTAAAAAGGCATGTTTAAAATATTACCAATACATATTTGGTGGCATGCTTAACATGCAATTAATTAATAATTGGGTCAGTTAGCTTTCAGTGTAAAGAAAAGCTACCTTATACATTTACAATTTCATTGTGTTGCATTAGAGGTCAAATGATGAACTGCCACAGCAAAGGTGAAAGAGGAAAAGAAGACTGTACGAAATAACTTGAAACCTGATGTTACATTACTGGAACCTAGAGTATTTCAGACTGAGCATTGCAATGGCATTACATACTGCCCTGTTGTTTCATCCCACTTATGCATTAAAGCATAACTGCAGTATTTATCTCAGCAAATGGTACAGTATTTTTGTTCTCTCTTTCATGAAAATCTGGATTGCTAAATACTGCATCACTCAAAAAAAATTAAATCCCAGCACATAAAATATGTTTACTATGTAGGATCATTTTATTTAATGTATTACAATATTAAAAGCACCAGTAATAATGGATAATTAACTGACATGTCTTAGAGAGCCTTGAACATGATATGGAAGTAAAGATAAATGTTCTAGATGCCTTGTAGCTGTAATATATTCAAAAGTTCTCTTCAACAGAGCCTTTTTTAAAAAGACAGTATTTTCATTTCTTAAAACTTTTGTTTTACAGAATCACAGAATCACAGAATTTCTAGGTTGGAAGAGACCTCAAGATCATTGAGTCCAACCTCTGACCTAACGCTAACAGTCCCCACTAAACCATATCCCTAAGCTCTACATCTAAACGTCTTTTGAAGACTTCCAGGGATGGTGACTCCACCACTTCCCTGGGCAGCCTGTTCCAATGCCTCACAACCCTTTCGGTAAAGAAGTTCTTCCTAAGATTCAACCTAAAACTCCCCTGGCGCAACTTTAGCCCATTCCCCCTTGTCCTGTCACCAGGCACGTGGGAGAACAGGCCAACCCCCACCTCGCTACAGGCTCCCTTGAGGTACCTATAGAGAGTGATAAGGTCGCCCCTGAGCCTCCTCTTCTCCAGGCTGAACAAGCCCAGCTCCCTCAGCCGCTCCTCATAGGACTTGTTCTTCAGGCCCCTCACCAGCTTCGTCACCCTAAACGACGCCCTTTGTCATTTGTTTTGGTAATGAAGACTAATTTGGGGCACCTTTCTTAGAATGGAACAATTACGTTTTTATATAGTCCCTGATAATGCAATGATTTATTTTCTTGAAAAGTGCCTATGCCTTGGTGTAACCTCATGAGTCTCTGGAATTAAAGGTTTTGTTTCTTTGTTCATTTTCCCTATCTCTTCGTCTGTTTCATATAAGTGATAATCTCCTGAAAAAATAAATGGTAAAGGAGTATAAAATATCATCTTGAAACTATGTGTAAAACAAACAAATAAAAAAGCCGCAACATCAACAAAATACACATAATTTGTATGGCTAACATCATCATTTTTGATTTTCCTGCCTCACAGACACATAACTCTTAGTAACTTCATGGTCCTCATCTGAATTAGGGTAGTGTCTTGGTTTTAGCTAGGGTAGAGTTAATTTTCCTCCTAGTAGCTGGTAGGGTGCTATGTTTTAGATTTAGGATGAGAAGAATGTTGATAATACACTGATGTTTTAATTGTTTCAGAACAGTGCTTACACTAAGCCAAGGACTTTTCAGCTTTTTGTTCTGTCCTGCCAACGGGCAGGCTGGGAGTGCAGCAGGAGCTGGGAGGGGACATTCCCAGGACAGCTGACCCAAAATGGTCAAAGTGGTTTTCCATACCATCTGACATCATGCTGAACAATATATAGGGGTGGCTAGCCGGGGTGGGGGGAGCGGCTGCTCGGGCATAGGCTGGGCATTGGTCATCAGGTGGAGAGCAATTGTATTGTGCATCACTTGTTTTGTACATATTATTATTATTATTATTATTATTATTTTATTTATGTCCTAATAAACTGTCTCTATCTCAACTCACAGGCTTCAGTTTTCTTGTTTCTCTCCACGATCCCAGAAAGGGAGGGAGGTGGGTAAGTGAACGGCTGTGCGGTGTTTAGCTGCCAGCAGGGTTAAACCACAACAGGTAGTCTGCCTGGTATAAACAAGTTCACACCAGATGTTGTTGCTGCTTCATTAAAGATGGTTTTGCACACATGGATTTGTAGGATGAAGACAAACCGGAGGTCACAGATTGCATATTTCTTAAATATTTCACAAATATGTTTCTAGTCCACTAAAGCTTTTAATGTGGACATTTTGCAAATTTTGTCTTTTTCAATACTTTCATTATTTGGCAGCATTTTATATTTAAAGCAAAAATTTGCTTTTCTAAGCCATGTCTCCGGATGTTTCTTCTTGCAAAGGGGAAAAACTAATATTTATTATTTCAAAGGGGAATTTATAATTTTATTATCCTTGGATGACACTCCCAAATTTCTGGTTGAAACATCTGTATTCAGAGTAAGCTGGTTCCTCTGAGACTCTGCAGGCACTGCTATAGAATTTCCTGGAGATGGAAAGTATACAGTCTGAGTAACAAACAGCTGTGAGAAAGAGATACTGCAGGATAAATTCATAAATGGTGTTCTGTCCAAGACAAAATGGAACACAAATTTCCTCGGAAGACTTACCACTTCACAGACACAGACACAGGTACTAGGCACTCTTGCTAAGCTACTAATTCTAGTTATGTGTTAAATCTTACTACAAATACTTTCAAAGAAGAATATTTTTGATTCACATTTTACTACATGCAAAAACAAGTATATTAGAAAGTCCATAACAATTCAACTTTAAACTAACCAGTCAAAACAATTCAACTATACACTAACCTTGAGTGAATAATAAGTGTTCTGTAAAGACACTGTTGTAAAAAATGTGATTCATGGCAACTTTATGCTTACTTCATAATCTTGTTTTCAAATTATACACTGAGCAAAACATCATCTCCACTGCCTGAGCTATCCAGAACAAAGACTATGGAAATTTGACTTTATGGTAAACATGGAGCATTTGAAATGTATAATAAACCAGCAGTGAAGTGTATTGCTTGACATGAATGCTATGGTCATTTTTTCTAGCATAATCTGTATTAACAGTGTATAAGGAACAAAACATTCTTCTGGTAAAACAAAAGGCAAAAATCATGGAATCATTCAGTTTTGAAAGGTAAATTCAGATTCTTAAGATGGAAAACCAGTTACTATGCATCTAAGATAGTTCACAGTTCTTCAACTCCAGAAAGGATAACAACGATCTCATTGCAAACACCTTCTGGAAATGGTATCAACCGAGACAGGTGGATGATGTCTGTGGGCTGTTTTCCATTTTAGGATATATGTTCACATTCAGACTATGTTTAGACTGCAGACTGGCAACCGGAATTGGCAAGGATAGTTCATGTGGTGGGAGCTTGAGACCATTACAACATATACTGTATGGCACAGATATTTGCAAATACTTCTCTACATATCTTAACCTCTGGTTAAGTTGCCCTTTTCCTTACAGGAGATTTCAACTTTCCCGACAGAAACTGGGAGTATTATACTTCTGCAATAAGGCTGGGAAATTCCCGAATCATGTTGAAGATAACTTCCTTTCACAAGCACAGAGTGAGCAGCTCTCCTAAGTATGGCTGAATGAGGAACCCTGCCTAAAATAAAGACAGAAAAAGAAAATATATGACCTCTGTAAGCAAGGTCTTAATTCAGTAATTGACTAGTAATTCAGTAATTGACTAGATCTAGAAGACCACATCATATTCAAGAACAACTGGATCAATACATTGAAGAATGCTTCATATGCCTGTTTTGCAAAAGAAAAGAAAAGAAAAGAAAAAAGAAAAGAAAAGAAAAGAAAAGAAAAGAAAAGAAAAGAAAAGAAAAGAAAAGAAAAGAAAAGAAAAGAAAAGAAAAGAAAAGAAAAGAAAAGAAAAGAAAAGAAAAGAAAAGAAAAGAAAGAAAAGAAAAACACAAACAGTTTCCTAGGCTTATAACTGTACACTTTTTCTTTAGGAGTTGGTGCACTTCAAGTATATACATTTCTTTTTCTACTTTTTTTTTTTTTTTTTTCTTTTAGATATATTTTCACAATAAGTTCCTCCAACTTAAAGATTAATTTTGATCTGAATTATTTTTAGGCTGTTAGGACAGAATGCAGAGCACTTACGCATTATCTTAACTATGGCTTATGATAGAAAATATTTTTAGTTTTGGAAATAAAATATAAAATTTTAATGGAAAAAAATATATATCTTTAAAGTCACAAACTGTCACTCACTGAGGGAAGGAATGCGGACTTCACATATTTATAATCATTCATATAGACATGAAAAATGAGTCCACTAGATGACTGATATATTGCCTCTAAATAAAAGAAACTTAAGGAGATAGGTGATTTGTTGACCTGTTTAATTTGTTTCTAGAAATAACTTTATAAATGACTATAAGAAGCTTACCAAGTATGTTTGAATTAATGTTTTATTTCACTTCAAGTTGTCTTTTTTTTTTTTTTTTAACATTTTAGTGCAGTAAAAGTAGAATTGGACTAGATGCCTTCATACTGCAGTACACTGACAGTATACCAATGCCAAACACTCTCAGTTGTACCACTGTAATATGTTCTAGTATAAATATCACACAATGGATATGAAACTTTATTTGAGTACTTTTAAGAAAATAAAAGTAGAATATTGCACTAGTGTGCATTTTCTTCCCATCTTCAAATGCATAAAACACTGCAATGGCTGATAGCTTCTTGTGAAGGAATTTGTCTGTATTTAAAGACTCTTTCATTTCTTATTTTATTGCAGCTATAGTGAAGAACATGACGTTTATTGCAGCTATAGTGAAGAACATCATGTGCAACATATTTCTGCATTATTGTTATATAGTCACACCTCTCCCATGCAATGCATACTGGAACAACTATTGATCTTAAACTTTATATATCTTTCCAAATTTTAGTTTCCTTCCAGGAGGTCTCATTACTGAAATTTTTAGGTGAAAAAAAGAATCAGCATAATACAGTTCTTACTTGCAAATTGTGAGTGGTGAAATGCCGTTATCATTTTCTTATTTTAATTAGCCCTCACTTCTGGAAGATTAGAGAAGAAAAATCTATTGCATGTTCTTTCTTTGGTAGCACAAGAACATGCTACCAAATCCAGATCTGATCCATCTCCCTTTATACTGAATATACAGACAATCATTGATTTCAAAAGGAGTTGGACTGACCCAGTATTTGCAATGTGAAACTCTGGGTGTAATTATTCCAAGCTCAAGTAGATAGAAATCTTTATTTTCCAAATCCAAAGTTACTTTGATACTTGGTGGATTTTTATTTTATTTTATTTTTATTTTATATTATTTTATTTTTTCAGCAACAAAAATCTTTAGCATTGTGGTCAAAGTTTTATATTAAATTAATAAAGTGGTTTTGAATAATATGACATTATTATATATATATATATAAATATAATAATTAAATGAAATTTAGAATCATGGAATCATAGAATTCTTACAGTTGGAATTATGGTTGAAAAAGACCTCCAAGATCATCTGGTCCAAGAATTTGCTAAGAGTGGGGGTGACATAAGATTTTAAGGTGACTCTTCTTACAGATTCACTGCATCAGATTCAATGTCTGTCAGAAGGTTTCATGCAAACTACACTAGAACTATCAAATGTTTTTGTACCTTAGACATTTCAGAGATCCAGATAATGCCAACATTATATGATTAAGCCCTACACATATTATGCAGTACAATTTTGAGTCATTTTAAAATTCTATTTTTTTTATTTGACAAAAAAATCTGATTTTTATTTTGTTTTTATATAGATTTTCTTGCACATTTATGTAGTTAGTTAGGGGATTTTGATCATTAGAAACAGTTTAGTCTCCATATCTAAAACTTAATTTATTAAGAAATACCTAAAAATGCCTAAGCTAAGTAACATGGCTTCATGATTTTTTAATATATATATATATATTTTTTTTTTAAACAAATTAATTAATTTACGGTTTCCTACAAGTCACTAATAAAACACAGCATCTGAACTCTAGGCATAGAAATTAATTTCAAGAAAAAAATAATAATACAACAAAGCAACAAAAACCAGCCCATTTGTATTCTGCTATTAAACTTTGTGAGTTGTAAGAGTTTCTAGATAATTTATTGTGGAGTGACAGAAACTGGAAGAGACAATAAACAGAATGAATGATTCATTTGTAATTTTATGATAAAGGAGCTACATTTCAGCTGCTCTTCTCTACTGAGCTGATACTGGCTTAATGTATTATCAATACTGAATGCTGAGATATGGAGATCAGTCATCTAAAAAAGGATGTATCTATTGTGATCAATGGGAATGTCACTGATTATTGTAAACAGAGGATGCATTATGATTAGTAGTGGCCCATTCAGGATGAGAAATGTTGTGGTGCTCAGCTGTACTTCAACATCAGGAGGAAGATTAGTTTAATAGAAAATAATTAATCATTCCACTTTAACTCCCCTAATACTAAAGTAATTTAAAGCGAACAAAATCTATAACATATTTGCTACATAAATGATAACAAAATCTTGGAACCCTTATGTAAACAAATTTTTTACATAACATTCAAACTAAAAATATATATACACACATACATACAGTTACAGCATTGCACAGTAATACCTATTTTTAATTTGATCATTTATTTCTGAGCTTAGTCTATTTTTAAACAATAAATAAATAAATAAATAAATAAATAAACAAACATGTGGCTAAGTAGCTAAACAAGTAGCCAAGAAAAAGCAAGTCTTCCAATAGCTTCTGTTAAGAATCCAGTGACACAGGATGACTGACAACGTGATCTTCCCTCCTGTGCACCCCACATTCCATAAGTAATATTACACAGTTGTTCAGTCAAACAGTCTACCCAAACTAAACATAATCAAAGCTTGGTAAGGATTCAATTGTCTGTTTTAGGAATGTATAGAAATAGACTGTCTGCCAGTATTAAAAAGTACATTGCTCAGTTCTTCTAATCCAGATCCACAGAGATTCTAAAATTAATCATCCTGAAAGCCAAATGAATCCCTTGGTTTGATTGTTTCCATGTTGAAGATCCTTGATTTGATTCATGTCAGATTTTCATTTAATGGTTTGAAGAGAGAGACTCGTCAGACAATGGACATCATTCATTGCTCTGACAAATTTAATTCCTGAAATAAATGAATGGCTTTTACATTGAACCTTGAAACACCTGGCTGTATTTGACTTTGTATTGCCCTCCTGATGTTTAACAATCTAATCTTTCTGTCTTTCTTATATGGCTCATATTTTATAATAAAAATAAGATGACTGATATTACACGGAACACTTGTTTATTTTTATTTCTTTTTGCTATCTTGTTTTAGTTGTTCCAGAATTGATTGGCTGTTCCAGAAGTGATTTATTTTGTATTTATTAATAAAGCACTAGAATTCAACAAAAGTATCATAAACTACTACTAGTACTACTACTACTACTGCTACTACTACTACTACTAATGATAATAATAATAATAAGTATATTGTCTCTCCTTTCAGGAGTGTTTTTGTTATGTAAAATTCTCAATTACACTTGCACTTTTTATAGAATGCTCAGCTATTGTGTAGCAATTCTTTGTTGTTAGCAATTTCCTAACTGCTAAAAAAGGGAAATCCAACAACTGAACCAGGCACTCAATTTAGACTATCTCAATTATTTGAACTTTTTTAGCAGGTAGGCTGTGTAGGCTGATAGTTGTCTTCTGGCTTTGATAATATTTATTTAAAACCTGTTAGTCTCCACCTTTCCTGGTAGTCCATTGTCTTTTTCTGTTTCTCCCCATAATGAACTTCACCAACATACAGAAAGCCTGTAAAAATCCAGGCTTAAATTTGTTCTGCTAGTCTGTCTCACTTTCTGTTCTCTTTGACTGATTCCTATTCAAATACTATGGCTTGTCTAAACATCCTATCCAAACTGGTGAACCAGGCTAATCTTGCTTAGGGCTTTGATCTCATTTTTTAAGTATTTTCTTGGTAACACTTCTGATTCTATGGCTGTAAGAAATGTTACTGAATTTTTTATTTATTTTTTTAACCAAGTTCATATTTTTCATTCTATATTTAAACCATGTACATCAAGGGCTTTATTATCTTGTCTTCTGACCAGTTTCAGCAGCAAAAATATTAAAACCCTGTATTTCTGATCTTTTTTTTTTTTTTTTCTTTTCAGTTTTGACCACATATTTAATTGATTAATATGAATTTTCTTCTTATTTCAGATGTACTAGAAATACTAAATGAAACGGTCAAATTTTGTATTGTTTAGACAAGCTGTCTGGCCGTACATAATAGGTGTATGGGAAAATATACAGATTCTTCACATAGATCTGCATAAAACCTTATTTCAACAAAGTGACTAACTCTATATAGTGTAAAAGATGCAATGGTACTTCAAGTCACTTATCATTCCCAAAATCAGGAAAGATCTGAATTTATTCTGTCTAATCAATCTTAGATACCTTGAAATTACTATAATGTTTCCTTCTGTAGTGGAGAGAAAGAAACTAGGAAGTTTTCTATAAAAACATCTTGATTTGATTTTTTTTTCCTCATAGTACAACTTCACATTTAGGAACTACATATTGCCTATGGTGTTCACTATAGGATATAGATTTAGAATTTTAGATGTATTTTCTTCTTAAATTCCTACTTTAGATCATATTGAAGAACTTCATTCTGGAGTTCACTTTAACACTGTGCCTAAAAGAATGAAGACCGTCTGAGAATTCTATATAATACATTTTTATTTAAAGTAATTACTCTAAGATAAGAAATCATTTACAATATAAATAAGCATTAATCAATTTCTAGTGCCAAAGAAATCATAACACAGTTTTGAACTAATTCATTCAAAAGAGAGGTGGGAGGACATTATTTCTTTCTGTGTGCTGGATATTCTCAACTTTTGTGCTGAAGTAAACATAAATTGAATAAAAGGGTAACAAATGATAAAGCAATCAACTGTTACAAATTACGTTATTTGTGATATACATTGAACCACATGTATCAGTACAGGCTGGGGGATGACCTGCTAGAGAGGAGCTCTGAGAAGGACCTGTGGGGTCTTGGTGGATGACAGGTTGACCATGAGCCAGCAGTGTGCCCTTGTGGCCAAGAGGGCCAATGGGATCCTGGCGTGCATTAAAAGGAGTGTGGCCAGCAGGTCAAGGGAGGTGATCCTCCCTGTCTACTCTGCCCTGGTGAGGCCTCACCTGGAGTACTGTGTCCAGTTCTAGTCTCCCCAGTACAAGAAAGACAGGGATCTCCTGGAAAGAGTCCAGTGGAGGGCCACAAAGGTGATACAGGGCCTGGAGCATCTTCCCTATGAAGAAAGGCTGAGAGACCTGGGTCTGTTCACCCTGGAGAAAAGAAGACTGAGAGGGGATCTCATCAATGTGTATAAATACCAGAGGTGTGGGAGACAGAGGGATTTGGCCAACCTCCTTTCAGTGGTTTGGGCCAGGACAAGAAGTAATGGTCGCAAGATAGAGCACAGGAAGTTCTGCACCAATATGCAAAAGGACTTCTTCACAGTGAGGGTGACGGAGCACTGGAACAGGCTGTCCAGGGAGGTTGTGGAGTCTTCGGAGTCTTCTTCTCTGGAGATATTCAAGGCCTGTCTGGATGCCTACCTGGGCAGCCTGCTCTAAGGAACCTTCTTTAGCAGGGGGGTTGGACCCAATGATCTTTTGAGATCCTTTCTAACCCCTTCAATTCTGTGATTACCTCTTGCTAGCAGTCGATTCAACTAAAACAAATGTCATACAACAGGATGAATCCTGTTATAAACTTCTCACTTTGAGTGGGTTTGCTTTGGATTTGACCTCATTTGAGAGAATTCAATGATAAAATATAACAGCATTTGTCTTCTATACAAAAGAAATATGACAGCTACATTGGCATTTTGTCTTAGGCATTTCCATATAATAATGAATTTAAGGCATCGATATCATAAATATCATTATTTAAATATTACATTAAAGCACATATTTTAATTAATCACAGAATGTGGGGTTGGAAGGGACCTCTGAAGACCACCTAGTCCAACCACCCTGCCAAGCAGGATCACCAAGAGCACATTGCTCAGGATGGCATCCAGGCAGGTTTTGAGTATCTCCAGAGAAAGGGACTCCACAACCTCTCTGGGCAACCTCTTTCCGGTGTTCTGTCACCCTCACAGTAAAGAAGTGCCCTCTCATATTGAGCTAGAACCTCCTGTGTTTTAGTCTGTGCCTGTTGCTTCTTATCCTTTGTTAGGCACAACTGAAAAGAGACCAGCTCCATCCTCTCAACACCCTACCCTCAGATATTTATATATATTAATGAGGTTTCTCCTCAGTCTTCTCTTTTCCAGCCTAAACAGGCCCAGTTCTCTCAGCCTGTCCTCTCAGCCTGTGAACAGGTGAACAGGTGCTCCACTCCTCTAATGATCTTAGTAGCACTCCTCTGAACTTGCTTCATGAGTAATGTTGTGTATTTTTTTTTTTGTGTGTGTGTGTTTTATTTGTTTGTTTGTTTGTTTGTTTGTTTGTTTTGTGTGTGTTTGTTTTTGTTTTTGTTTTTCTGTGGACTATTGTACAAGGATATGTGAAAGTCACTGTTCTGGCATATTGCAGCTTTACACTGTTTAAGTGGATAATCTTGCTGTCAGTATATACTGCCCAAATCAGTATAGCAACAAGTAACAAGAAATCATTAAAACACAAGTAACAAGAAATCATTAAAAAAAAAAAAAAAAAAGTATTAAGCATTCTTATCTTCATATATTGCTATATATATCAGTGATATGGCTAGTGGCTGTTTTTATGGTCTTATTTTATGGCTATATCTATATATAATATAGATATATATATTATATATATATTTAGTGTGGATTATAGCTATACCTCAGCAAAACATTTGTGTAATATGACCTTTCTAAGCACTACATTTATCCATGTTCTTAATACTCTTAAAAATGTGAATTTCAGATCCCTCTTGATTCTTTCCAACTGAACTGAATATAATTCCTCTTGAAATTCCAAGATGAAGATGGAAATAAAAACGACACACTTCTATTATCCCCAAAGGAAAACCTCTGATAAGGACTTTTGCTACATCCTTTGTATCATATAATTTCATATTTCAAAAAATATTTTGTTATTAAGAAAAAAAATAAAATAAAAAAATCCATAGTTCACAATCCATTGTACAGCTTCCATTTTCTACCTTCTTTAAGAGTCAACTGAAAGGTGTTATTCTTAAACAATATGGAAGTATATGTATGATCAATTGTAACTTCTCTTAGCAATCGAAAGAGAATAAATGATTTTAAAATAGATCTATCTCTTCAGGTCTCTAGAGAAACAATGGAAAAAATATGTAGGAGCCCAAATTCAAACAGCTTTTAAAAATTATTTTTGCTGGTTGTTTTTTTCAGGCTTTTCTTGGTGGTGCTCTGTGGTTCCATTTCAGCACTAACATATACACATACAAAAAAAAAAAAAAAGTCTGAAAAACAACAGTATAGTAAATTATAAAACATATGGCAACGGTGATTGAAAAATCATGACTATATTCTCTCTGTGCATTGGGCAGTGAACTTTCATTTCATACATCATTTATAACTTTCTTCAGTGACTCCACAAAGTTAGTACAAATCTTTTACACAAAGAAAATCATATGTATGTTCTGACTCTTGTTCTGACTCTTGTTCTGACTCTTAAAAACTCCCATTTATTTTTTAATTTGAGAATTTTAATTAAAATTCCCAGCCTCTCTTTCTCTGTTATAAATATTTTTCAGGATTAATCATTGCCATAAAAAAAAAAAAAAAACAAAAAAAAAAAACCAACAAACCAAACCAAACCAAACCAAAACAAAACAAAAAAAACAAACAAAAACAAACAAACAAACAAACAAACAAACAAAAAACACTTAAAAATATGTGTATATTCAGTTTTCAGGAAACTGAGCAAAATCTACTTTCCCATTGTTTGAGTTTAATGCCAGATATTGACATGCCATTTTCCATGGTGAAAAAAGAAAGAAGACAATGATTTAAATTTTTTGTTTGTTTGTTTTGTAGACACATGTAAAAATAAACTAACCCTTCCAATTTTAAGACCCATTAGTCTTGCTACCTACACAGAAATCTAAGAAATCATTTTATCTCCAAAAAGCCTTGAATCTTTTCACAAATTCATTTATTTGTCTTTTAGTTGTGCTTGCTTTAAGTTTCTGTTCCAGGTTTTCAAGTTCTCTCCTGACTGAAACCTTGCTTACCATGCTGGCTTACAATGTCTCTCTCTATTCCAGCCTTAACAACATTAGTTACAGACTTTTCCAACCCCTCATTTATCCTTTCTTGTTTCTATACATTTGTTGGATATTTTTCCATCTATTATCTAGTAAACTACTTCACTCTTGATGTTGCAATCCCACCCTAAGACTAGTTTGCCTGCACAGATGCCACCTGATTATCCTGTTGAGGCTTAGATTGTCACTTGCATATATACTACCAGATACAGAGTGCAAGCTGAAGCATTTGCATAGCAGAGCAGTGAATTGTTAGCATAATTGCCAGTATCATTTTCGTTCCATGCAGTTAGCAGTCTCTCATACAATGCAGCATAGTTGGGGGGTTGGCATCATCCCTAGTGTCATTTTCACAGTTGTGATAGTAGTACCATAGAAACAAGACTGGAAGAGACCTGTTGGAGAGAAGGGGAGCCTGCTCCAAAGCAGGATAAATTTTACTTGAAAAGAACCAAATAAATATTTTTTCTAATATATTTCTAAAAATCTTTAGCTATCATAATTCCACAGACTACCTAATTACCTCCCTTGGAAGCTTATCTATCTCCCAGTCAGGAGGACTTCCTTTATGGACAGTCTTAATCTTCCTTGCTGCAAAATTGCTCTAATATTTCTTGTCTTGTTCATAGTGTAAAAAAGTAATTATTTATCCACTTATTTGCACAATCTTTCACATATCTGAACACTGTTATTGTGTACTACTGAAATCTTTCTTGTTTTGTGTCAAATAACACTAGCTCTTCCAAAATTTCTTGTAGAACACATTTTCTAGTACACAGTTATCTGTTTTTACATGCTTTTTGAAGTGTGGTGCCCAGATGTGGACAGAAGTAAAAGGAAGAACTACATTGAAAATATGTTTCTATTAGTCTAATAAAGAAAACCAGAGCTTATTCCATGTCCCTAAGGCAAACCAAGTAATAGTTTAGATATCTACACTATTTAATTCCCTAAGGCAACAGGGTGGCTAAGAGTGACTACTGGGATTTGTCCCTGGCCCATGATACCTCTCAAACTATACCTGGGAGACAGATAGTTGTACAAACTCATTGAGTTTCAGAGATGAGGACTGTGACTTAATCAGTTGACAGACCTTGTCACAGAATCACAGAGTTGTAGGGATTGGAATGGACTTCAAGAAACCGTCAGCTCCAACCCCCCCGCCAAAGCAGGTTCCCTGGATTAGGTTGCTCAAGTAGGAGTCCAGATAGGCCCTGAATATCTCCAGAGAAGGAGACTCAACAACCTCCCTGGGCAGCCTGTTCCAGTGTTCCACCACTCTTACCGTGAAGAAGTTCTTTTGCATGTTGGTGCAGAACCTTCTGTGATCCATTTTGTGGCCATTGCCTTTTGTTCTGCCCCCACAAACCACTGAAAAGTGGTCGGCCAAATCCCTCCATCTCACACACTTAAGATATTTGTAAACACTGTTAAGATCCCCTCTCAGTCTTCTTTTCTCCAGGCTGAACAGACCCAGGTCTCTCTGTCTTTCCGCATAGGCAAGATGCTCCAGGCCCTCTATCATCTTTGTGACCCTCCTTATGTCCCACAACTATACAATACCATACTGTAACACTGGTTTGCCTCAAGCCAGATACGTGTACAGATAAGTGTAGGAGGGGAAGCACACTAACCGTTTATACATTCATAAAAGGTTGTAGAAAAACAAAGAAACAAACCAAAACCACCAACAACAAAAATGTTCTTCATGTCCATAATAGGAAAGAAAAGTGAAAAATAGGGTTTGATTGCAGAAAATAAAATAAAAATAAATAAAAAAGTAAACTTTAGATATTAGATGAACATCTCTAAAAAGAATGTTAGTGAAGCACCAGAGCAGATTCTCTGGAGAAGCTTGAGAGTCCTTATTACTCAGGGTCTTTAAGAACAAACTACACAAACATAGGTTAAGGATTACAAAGAATAATCTTCGCAGTGGGACAGGGATAGAACAGACCTCTTGGCCTCACCTGAGGCCATTCCCACTTTATTCTTTGAAGAAAAAAAAAAAAATATTTTGTGATCCACTGCAACTTTTCAATCACATTCTGCAACGAAATCCAATCCAGCCCACCATTTACCATTTTGAATAGATACACAGATGAGTATTCCTACTTACATAAAACATTTTTTTACTTCCCTCTTCTGCAGGCCATTCCACCAATTTATCAACTACATTATGTATTATAATTATGTTTTCTAGACTTCTTTAGTAATTCATCTAGCTCAGTGATTTAACACAGATATAAGTACTCTTTTGATTCATGTTTCAGGTCATATTTTTGTGGTATTAGATCCAAGTACATGATTACTATTGGTAATAGTAATTATGTACACCTTACATAACCTCTCAGTCTGCACATCTGTTGAGAGTTACTCAGCATAAGCTGAGCTGTGCTGGGAACTAGTGACTGCTGCCTCCCCTGCTTTAGCTTCAGTTCTGAGAATGGTTCTGCTGGAGAGGGGGTGACAATGTCCAGCCACTTTCTGACAGAAAATATCCCTTTGTGTGCATGGTGCTGGGGGGATTAGGGGACCACCTCCAGTCTGCATCTGGCAGCTTGGAAGAAGAAAGTGGTTTGTGACAGAGAAACTGCAAAAGTGCACCAAGAGTGCACCTGAGGAGAAATAAGACTCGCACTTCTTTCAGTTAAGACCTGCAGTTGCTGACATGTCACCCATCCTTGGGAAGAGCTGAAGCACCAGCTTTTGGGGCCACAGGAACACTGGAAAGATCACCATTATACCATTGGAAAGGCTGGTGTGATGGAAATATTAGGAATACTTTTTTTCTTAAGAACAATTTTAAATGCATTAGTGATGCATTTTGCCTATAACTTGACAATGAGCATAACAACATGTCTTAGAATAATTTCATATGGTAAATATCTACCTCAGATCATAAATATTTAAATTAAATCACGCAGAAATAACACTTCAAAACTGGAAATCTTTTTCTGATTCACTTCCAGTACTAAACTGTAAAGCTCTGTTATTTTTTACAGGCTGTTCTTCATGTTGTTGATATGTAAGTGGCAAATACAAAAAATAAAAAATATAGACATTCCTGGATGATATGATCAATGCCCACTGCCTTATTCATTATGGAGTTATGAACTCTCAAAATCTGTGACCACCATTGACTTTTCCAACAGGAAATTATATCTTCATGGCAATTTAATCTAGTGAAATGCCTACTGTAAACTGATTATTTCACTCCTTCTGTGTATGTGTTTAAACCTTGATGGAGGTCAGATGCTTGGTTACCGTCTGGACTGATAAACTACTGAGTAGAAATCATATGGTAAGACAAAAATATTTTCTTACTAAATGATTGCAATATCTATCCCGGGTTTAGTTATATGTTACATGTTGCCTGTCCATATGAACATGTTGAACATGTTGTCAACATGTTGTTGGACAGACAACATGTTGAACATGTTGTCTGTCCATATGCATTGTTTAAGTGTGTACACATCCTCATATACACGTACAAAGACATCTAACTCTCTTTTAAGGAAACATGGATGTGTGCTGTGTATGTCTAGAAGAGCCTATATAATAAACACCAGTGCATAAATATTTCATCAAAGACTATTTGTCTCAACAACATCTGATACTGTCCAGATATCATAGAATCATGGAGTAACTTAAGTTATAAGAGCCTTTAGAAGTCACCTAGTCCAGTCCCTTACACAAATGAAATTTGAAATTATTCCATTTTGCTCAGGGTCTGCTGAGGGTTCAAACATCTCTAGGAAAAGAACTCTTACCACTTCTCTGTGAAAACTGTTTAACTGCTTGCCCATATCCACACTGAAGATTTTTATTTTTTCCTAAAATTTTATTGGAATTTCCTTCAACTTCAACTTCTGTCCACTGCCTCTCATTCTCTTGTTGTCCATCTTTAAGAAAAGTCACTTTAAAAAAATACTTATCCCCTAATCTCCCTCTTCTTCAAGATAAACAAATTCAGTTTTCTCAGCCTCTCATACTTCTAGTTCTAGTTCCTTGGTTATCTTGTCAGTCTTCCTTGAGGTTTATACAAGTCTGCCAATATCTTTCTTGTACTACAGAGCCCCAGACTGGACACAGAACTTCAGATTTTGTCTCGTACATTCCAGACAGAAGTGAGGAATCCCTTTCCTCAAACTGCTGGCTACACTTTTATTAATACAGCCCCATAAGCAGTTTTTATTCACCCCTGCACAGATGAACTGCTGGTTTATGTTCAGCTAAGAAACTGGGTCCTTTCCTGCAAACTCGTTTTTTCTCTGTTTAGTGCCTAGCATTTCCTGTTGTGTGACTTTATTCTATTCCAGGTGTAAGATTTCTCATTTACTTTTCTTGAACTTCATGGTTTTTCTTTCTGCCAACTTGTCCAGATTTCTGAAACTCATTTAAATATTTTCTTCCTCATAGTGACTGCTTTTTATGATCAAATAAATTACTTTGCTGTCTTTACAGGAAATAACACACACACACACATATATATACAACTACAGACCAAACATAGTAAATACAAAACTGTACCTCATTTAAGATTCTAATTACAAATTCCATTAAATATTTTCTAATGATACTTGGCTAAACATGGAGACACCCTGTTGATACATTACACAATAGAGAGAAGGAAATAAGCTTATGAGTATGTAGCAAAACTGTATTCAAATTATGCTTTTTCTTTTTTTTTTTTTTTATCATGAAATTATATCTAACAAGTCAGTTTGCAGAAAGTTTTGATTGATAGTGACTATTGATTTATTCAGAAATTTTCGAGTCATAAACTACCAAACTCTGATATCTCTGACACTTGAAGTAACAAAACAAACAAACAAACAAAAAAGGTCTTACAGGTCTTTAACGCTGTAAGACCCTAGAATATTTGGTAGTTTTCTTTATTTCTCTCATTCTGATGCTCTTATTTTTTATCCTTCCCTTCTTAAGACTATAGTTAAAAAACTATCTATAATTTTATCCATGTCCAGTTAAAAAACTGGATGGTGACTTTGCAAAAACTTTTAAACTATGAATAGAACTTGTATTTTTCATAGTATATATGCCTGATTCCAAAACATATTTATTTTTCTTCTGTTATTCATTCTCTGATGAATGAACCTGATATTTTTCTCAATTAAGTGATTAAAAAAACATTACCGAATTCAAAACTGAAACACAGAATCACAGAATTTTCTAGGTTGGAAGAGACCTCAAGATCATTGAGTCCAACCTCTGACCTAACGCTAACAGTCCCCACTAAACCATTTCCCTAAGCTCTACATCTAAACGTCTTTTGAAGACTTCCAGGGATGGTGACTCCACCACTTCCCTGGGCAGCCTGTTCCAATGCCTCACAACCCTTTCAGTGAAGAAGTTCTTCCTAACATCTAACCTAAAACTCCCCTGGCTCAACTTAAGCCCATTCCCCCTCGTTCTGTCACCAGGCACGTGGGAGAACAGGCCAACCCCCACCTCGCTACAGGCTCCCTTGAGGTACCTATAGAGAGTGATAAGGTCACCCCTGAGCCTCCTCTTCTCCAGGCTGAACAAACCCAGCTCCCTCAGCCGCTCCTCATAGGACTTGTTCTTCAGGCCCATCACCAGCTTTGTCGCCCTTCTCTGAACCCGCTCAAGCATCTCCATGTCCTTCTTGTAGCGAGGGGCCCAAAACTGAACACAGTACTCGAGGTGCAGCCTCACCAGAGCTGAGTACAGGGGGACGATCACCTCCCTAGTCCTGCTGGTCACACTGTTCCTGATACAAGCCAGGATGCCGTTGGCCTTCTTGGCCACCTGAGCACACTGCTGGCTCATATTCAGCCGACTATCCACCATCACTCCCAGGTCCTTCTCTGCCTGGCAGCTCTCCAACCATTCCTCTCCCAGTCTGTAGCTCTGCTTGGGGTACACATTTCAGTTTACATTGAAAACTGTTTTTTAACAGGAAGTCAAAATATTTTGTGTTAATGGATGAACAGATGGTATTTTTTAACACTTCCTTCCATGTCTCTTTTGTTCTGAAACATTAATAGAAACTGTAAGTATGTGCTTATAGGTGTGGCTGTGTATATAGGAATTGTATACATACTTTGACATGCCAATGTTACTAATTACATTTACCATCAAGAAGGATGACTAGGAAATACAGTGCTCATATATATTGTACCTTCCATAATTTTCACTCCCATTAATATATAAAAAGGCTACAGACACTTATGTCTGACTTAATTTACTACTGTGCAAAACTACTTACTAATTACATCCAACTAGAGCTCATACTGTTTTTACAGTTACAGCCTCTGGCCCAGACTTGTAAGAGATACTTAGTTGCCTTAATAAGCAGATAAGTGCCTGGTATGGTTTTCAGGATCTCCTTGCTTTGATTTCTAGACCAGTAAGGCATTAGGCATAATGAAGATGCCACTGGGAGACAGTCTGCATTTCTAGGTAGCTAACTACCTTATGAATTCAAGTTCTTATTTACCATTCTGCATATATTTCTCACTGGTGTTTTATGACATTTATTTATTTTAGTCTAGTTTAGTTATTATTCTCCTTCCCTCCCCCCAAAATAATAATAATAATAATTAAAAAAATCCATTTTCATTCACCAGAAACTTATAAGGTTCATGCATAAAACGGAGGACAAAGACGGAGCCCTGCAGTCACAGCTGCATATTTGTTCAGCAACACCAAGGTAGTTTAAGTACTTGCTTAACATTAAAGCATCACATTCAGATCTCCTCACTGCTTGTTTCATATACGTAACATGCCAGTCAAAGCATCCCAAGAAATCATTACTTCTCTCTTGCTATTGTAGTAGGAATTTCTTTCAGTCCCCTTTGTATCTGAAGTTATAACTTATAAAGAAGGGCTTGAACCCTCATTATCAATATCTCTAGCAAGCACTACAGGCTGACTAAACTACAGAGTCAGTCCATCTGAGATGGCCTTGTCCAATTAAAATTTAATAATACAATGCAAGGTGAAACTGCTCCAAAAGACAAGACTAAAAAGGAAAAGAAAAAACTCTTACCAGCATGTGCATTATGGAAGGATCTATTGCGGAAGTCCCTGATGAAATGTACATCTATTGTTAAGTAAAAGAGAGATACCTACTGACCAGAACAGTATCTTAGAAATAAAGATTATATTTTATCTGAGTGAGACTAACACATTTTTTTTTCTAAATTTTTATTTATTTATTTATTCCTAGAATACTGAATGTCTTACCAAAAGTAATCAGCTATTTTCAGTGGAAATCTTTATAGGTATGCAGGAATGTTGTTTAACCCTGGTGGGCAGCTAAGCACCATACAGCTGCTTGCTCACTCCCCACATAGTGGGATGAGGGTGAGAATCAGAAAGTGAAAACACTCTTAGGTTCAGATAAAGACAGTTTACTAGATAAAGTAAATCAGTGCATGCAAGCAAAACAAAACAAGGAATTAATTTGCTACATTGGCAGGCAAATGTTTGGCAACTTCCAGGAAAAGTGTTCATCATGCATAATAGCTCAATGGGAAGACAATTGCCATCATTCCAAAAGTTTACCTCCTTCTCCTTCTTTACCTCAGCTTTTTTATTCTTCTTTACCTCAGCTTTTATTGCTGAGAAGAACTTGACTTTCTTCAGAGAGAAAAATGAGACCATCTTTTTAATCTCATATGTGACGATGGTATGGCTAAGCCCTCTGTTGTGGATTGACCTTAGTTTCCTTGACAGAACAGGGGGAGAAAAATAGGTGAAAAACCCATGGGTCAAGATAGACTGCCTTCTCTCTCTCACAACTGCAATACAGCATTTTTACCCTTTCCTAAATCCTCTTTCCCTGAGGTGCCACCATCCTGGCTGCTGGGCCATTCATGCTCTGCGACAGGGCTGCTGGAGCCAGCTGGAACCAGCTGGGGCTGTCATGGGGCAGCCTCTGTGAGGAGAGGCCATTGCTGCCCCAGCATTACATAGACACCAAGTACAATTTACCTTTCTTTTCCTTAAAACTAATAATCTGAACCAGACAAACCTTGGATCAGGAAAACACATCTGTTCCTCTCCTCCCCAGTTCTCTGTTTTTAAGTAAGGTATGGTAGATATTGTTGACTATAAAAATGAAGTGTTTTGTATTCAGATGTGGCTTGAAGATGTATTGGCCTGAAGACTTCAAAAAGAAGATAAACACTGATAAAGTAAAAATACATCTAACAACTTTTTTCTTTCCCAGTTAGTAAAAAGAGTAAATAGTTAAGAGTTAGTAAAGAGGTTCCTTGCAGTGAAAGTAAGAAAATATTTATTAAAAGGTACGTGTAAAATAAAGTAGGAATAGGATTATATTTGAGAATCAATTGTAAATATTTATACTAACATCTCCATAATCCAGTTTGTGAACTAGAAATTCTTTCAAGCATTTTTAATGGGATTTAATATAAATGAAAATATAAAAAATATATATAAATTTAATATAAATGGCATTATATAGTTCTAAAAGGAGGGAAGACTAGAAAAGGGAAGACTAGAAAAGGGTAATGGATGGTTTAGTGTGTTTTCTGCTCTTTTACTTACACCATTTACAATTTTTATGTGCTGAAATGTACAAAAAAAGTAGTCATGACCTGACCTTTCTAATATAGAGATCTACATGATGGGTGGCTGTGTTCCCTAATCACATTCAGAATTTTATTAAGATTTAAAATTGCTGTTTGTGTGGCTGTGTTCCCTAATCACATTCAGAATTTTATTAAGATTTAAAATTGCTGTTTGTGTGGTTTTATTTTGTTTTCCTAAGCTATGTTTATAATAAATCAGCCCCAAAACCTCGTTCATGTTATGGTTAGATAAAAAAATGAATGAATCTGTGCTCTATGATATCACAATACACTTCCACAGAGCAGCAACTAGTAGTTATCTCTGTATGTGATTCAAAATGTAAAACACTATCATGAATTTAATATGCTTTGTTTCTAAAAAGCTGAAGTGATGAGACTCATCTGTGTCTCCAGGATTGGTTTGTCACTGGTGAATAGCCCAGAGTTTATCCTAGAAGTTAACATCTTAGACTCTCAACCATCCTCAGTATGAAATCATAGAATCATAGAATCATAGAATATCCTGAGTTGGAAGGGACCCTTAAGGATCATCAAGTCCAACTCTTGACACCGCACAGGTCTACCCAAAAGTTCAGACCATGTGCCTAAGTGCACAGTCCAATCTCTTCTTAAATTCAGACAGGCTCGGTGCAGTGACCACTTCCCTGGGGAGCCTGTTCCAGTGTGCAACCACCCTCTCTGTGAAGAACCCCCTCCTGACGTCCAGCCTAAATTTCCCCTGCCTCAGCTTAACCCCGTTCCCGCGGGTCCTGTCACTGGTGTTAATGGAGAAAAGGTCTCCTGCCTCTCGACACCCCCTTACGAGGAAGTTGTAGACTGTGATGAGGTCTCCCCTCAGCCTCCTCTTCTCCAGGCTGAACAGGCCCAGTGACCTCAGCCGTTCCTCGTACGTCTTCCCCTCAAGGCCTTTCACCATCTTCGTAGCCCTCCTCTGGACTCTTTCCAACAGTTTCATGTCCTTTTTATACTGTGGTGCCCAGAACTGCACACAGTACTCAAGGTGAGGCCGCACCAGCGCAGAGTAGAGCGGGACAATCACCTCCCTTGACCTACTAGCGATGCCGTGCTTGATGCACCCCAGGATACGATTGGCCCTCCTGGCTGCCAGGGCACACTGCTGGCTCATATTCAACTTGCTGTCTACCACGACCCCCAGATCCCTCTCTTCTAGGCTGCTCTCCAGCGTCTCATCGCCCAGTCTGTACGTGCAGCCAGGGTTTCCCCGTCCCAGGTGCAGGACCCGGCACTTGCTCTTATTGAACTTCATGCGGTTGGTGATCGCCCAGCTCTCCAACCTGTCCAGATCCCTCTGCAAGGCCTTTACGCCCTCATTTGAGTCCACAACTCCTCCAAGTTTGGTGTCATCAGCAAACTTGCTCAAAATACCCTCTATTCCTACATCCAGATCGTTTATAAAAATATTGAAAAGTAGCGGCCCTAAAATGGAGCCTTGAGGGACCCCACTGGTGACCGCCCGCCAGCCTGATGCAGCTCCATTTACCATAACCCTTTGGGCCCTGCCCGTTAGCCAATTGCTCACCCATCGTATGATGTTTTTATTTAGCTGTATGGTGGACATTTTGTCCAGTAGGATCCTATGGGAAACCGTGTCAAAAGCCTTGCTGAAGTCCAAAAAAATCACATCAGCTGGTTTCCCTTGGTCCACCATACGGGTGATCTTATCATAAAAGGAAATCAGGTTAGTTAGGCAGGACCTACCCTTCACAAACCCATGCTGGCTGGGACCAATGACTGCTTTGTCCCCCAGGTGCGCCTCAATAAGTCCAAGAACCAACTTCTCCATGATTTTACCAGGCACTGACGTGAGACTGACAGGCCTGTAATTTCTAGGGTCTTCTTTCTGACCCTTCTTGAAAATTGGCACAACATTGGTATGACAAAAATGGTATGACAAGTTTTCTTCCACACCCAAATCAGAAAGGAATGCTTTCATAAATATATTTTGTACCATTCCTACTGAAATTGTGAAGCCTGAAAGCAGAAACTTATGAAAAGAAGGTGGAGGACAGTCTATTTTTAACCTTTGTTAAAAGGTTAAAAAATATAAATATTTGTTTGTTCCCTTCGCACCCCCCTCCCCCACATGTTTTGTTGTTTTTTTTTTTGTTTTTTTTTTTTTTCAAACAACCTTGGTAGTGTTTTTGTGGAAAGTGTAACAATATAGGTTTTCCCTTATGATATTTACAGGGAAGTGGTGGAGTCACCATCCCTGAGGGTGTTTAAGGAAAGGTTGGACTTGGTACTAAAATACATGGTTTAGTGGGTGACATTAGTAGTAGAATCACAGAATCATAGAATATGAGTTGGAAGGGACCCACAAGGACCATTGAGTCCTGGCACCACACAGGTCTACCCAAAAATTCAGACCATATGACTAAGATTACAGTCCAAATGCTTCTTAAACTCTGACAGGCTTGGTGCCATGACTATGCCCCTGGGGATCCAGTTCCAGTGTGTGAAAACCCTCTTAGTGAAGAACCTCTTTCTGATATCCAACCTAAACCTAAATGTTAAAGAAAAAGTAGTTTGCTTAGATGCTGCTTCTTGTCATGCACTCTGAGCTACATAACTCTTCTTAAGCAAGCACAGATTTCAGGTATCAGAAAACTGATAAACCCTGTAACATGTAGATGTGATTTGGGGTCTAGAGTTAAGGGTATATTTATATAGCATAATTCAACACCGTATAGATGTATCTGAGCTAACTTGAGCTCATAAGGAGTACAGTACTGCCATGGTAACATTTTCCCTGGTACCAGAAATAACTAGGATATGTCTGCAGAGAACGACTTTGCATCATAAGCATGAGAGAATGTAGCCTAATCTAAGTGGAGAAACTTATGGCTCAGTGAAGAAACTCTAGCCTTCTTTTTTCCCCCGTGGCTGTTGGGGAGAAAAGATTATTCTGAGGGCAGCTAATGGGAGGCAGAGAGAAAGGAAGAGAGCGAAAACTGAGTACAGAAGACAAAAATATATTAGATCTTAGGTATTTCCTGAAGATGCATTGCATGACCATTTATTCCTGAAAGGAGTTTTCATCTTCTAAAGAATTCCTACACCTCCTTATTTATTCAAGAGATATCATGATAGAAGAATAAATTTAGTCATGTTGATTGGTACTATAAATACCAAGCTCATATACTGAAATGTCTGGGTACCAGAGATTGGACTGCAGACATCATCTGGAATGTGGACAATCTTAAAAACTTTTCTGATTTTGCAAATATATGTTAGTTTCTTTTATCTGCTTCATTACTTGTCCTTTCAAAGGTTTCAGATTACAGTTTGAATCTAAAGTATAGATTTACAGAAATATTTTGACAGATAAAGACTTTAGCAAAATACCTTCAGATTCATATATGAGGTACATTTTCTACCAATTTGGGGATACTATAAAACAGCTAATAGAGCAAGTTGTATCTGAACAGTCCTCTTTGATTCATATCCATGAACTACGGATTTGGAAAAAAAAAAAAAAAAAGAAAAAGAAAATTGAGAAAAATAAGTGTGAAAAAGCTACACTGGTACTTGTATGAAAAGAAATAAAGATCATGCAATCAATAAAGCTGCAATTAAATTAACTGGAAACTTAGGGAAACCTCTGCACATTAATAATTGATAAAATACTATAATTAAAAATTAAATTCTGATAAAAATAATTTGATGAGATATAATACTTTCCTAAAAACACCTGAGAAGAAGTACTGTAAAATCACTCTTATTACCTGTTGCAAAGATAGCTGTGGAAATATATTAGGACTTTTTTATAATCAGCACAGAAAAGAAAAAAATAAGCAAATAAGGCAGTATCTGAATGAAATCAGTGAACAATTCAGAGCAAAATTACTGCGTTCTTTTGATCATTGTTATCATTTCTGAATAATGAATTGTGTAATAGCTTCACAGAGAGTTCAATTTGGGAACTAGGATGGGTTGAATACACTAGTTATCAAGATATTCATGTATTCCTTTGCTTTGTTGTATTATAGGTTATGCATAAGCATAAATTGTTGAAATGCCTGTAGGCATTTAAATATTATTCAACCTACAAGAACAAGTTTAGTAAGAAAGGCATTCATCATGTAGCAAAGTTCTTAGAAGTTGTATGGCTAACTGAGATATAGAACTTTGTTAAGTTACACTGAAATATCTAGTTCATAATATGGAACACACCAGGCTGGGTTCTCCAATGTGTGTAGCTTGATTTTATTATATTTTTATTAATTTAGGCTTAACCCTTTAACAAATCTTGTGATGACATCTCTGTCTTGTTATGTGCTGCAGAACTTCTTTGTTTATCCACACCAACTTCAGAATACTTTCTAGTCTCCATTATACTGTCTTTTGCAGAACTTCTTGCAGAACTTCTGTGGGAAAGTGCAATTATACTCTTTAGATACATTTCCACAATGAAAAGTACCAGTTCTTTTTTTTTCTACTGATTTGGTATAAAAGGAAATGCCTTAATGTTAAATTGAAATTGTACTTAACTCAATGGCAGATAATGAAAAATGAAAATAGAAGTTATTATTTATACAAGATAAGAAATAAAACAAAATGTTTAATACATTTATAACAAAATTCAGCCTAGAAGTTTTGTTTTGTTTTGTTTTGGTTTGTTTTTTTGTTTGTTAGTTTTTTCCCCTAACCAGTTTACTTTCTATACATGTTTGCTTTACATGGTCTTTTCAGAAATTTTGTCTTTCTGTATATCTTGAATTTCAAGTTCAATTAACTAAAATAACCTGCTCCGATAGAAAGATTACAATTGTTCCTCTCCTTGGATTTCTCTAGGGAATTGGGACAGACTAAATCTCCAGCTTCTCATCCCTGTGAAAACAAATAATAATAATTAAAACAAACAAAGAAAAACAACAACAAAAACCCACCGCAATTTTATTTCCCTCAAGTGAATTCAGGTTAGAAGATCTGTAGTCTTTTATGACCAAACTAAGCATTTCCTCACTTCTTCTAAGTAGCAAATGTCACACTAGTCAGATAAGAAGATGTCCTCTGAAACTCTCTAGCTAGTTAAAACAATCTTTGATTCAATTTCTACCCTTTTATTGGCAGTTTACCTTTCTGTTTAAAAGGTTTATCTTAATGAACTGAACTGTGTATTTTCTATTGGCTCACAGATTAAAAAATGAATCTCATACAAACACTTAATTTGAAGTGTTTCCAGCTCATTATTGACTGATAAATGATACAGCAGTGATGTATCATTTTGGAATTCCTACAGGTTACAGATGAAAGGTTCCAAAACCTTCCATTTAACAATACCGTAGCAAGTTGACAATTTTTTTTTTTTTTTTTTGAAAGGTATTGTGAACAACTGAGTTAAAAATAGTGCTTGATAGTTGTTCCCTTGCTTCTGAGATTTACTGCAATATAGTTGACTAACAAAGACTAGTGCAAAGATGAGCAATACCAAAAGCTCACATCATCATAATTTCAAGTGTACACTTCCTCATGTTGTTGCAATGTGTAGGTTGTTGAGTGGCTTGGGAAATGCAATCCATGTACAAAGTATCTGTCATCCTTCTTTTAAGTGACAGATAGAACAATAGTGATCTATTTTGCTATAGGAAGTTCAAATCTTAAATTTGAGAAACATTAGAATCCATACCACTGGTAAAAATAATTTTAGTTTTATCTTTTCTATTAATAATTGCATTGTGACTGGAAGTTATTTTACTTACATTATTATCCAAATATTAACAGTTTGATTGTGGTTGTAAGTATCAAACTAAAGCTCCACAGGTGTGTTTTCTTATTTACCTCAAAAGATAGTTCTCAAAATGTGCAAAATACCTGAGGTAGCTGCAATTTCCAGAATGAGGCATGGCATCGTTGTAAGAAACTGTCAGGGTAAAAAATAGTCTTGTTAAAGTTTCTTAGACCTTTTTGAATATTAATTTATTTATAAAAAAAAAAAAAAAAAAAAAAAAAAAAAGTACTACAGAAATGTTGATAAGGAATCAACCTGAAATCAATTTTTAACGTTTTTTTTTTTTTTTGTCTCAGCTTCTTGGTTGCCTTCTCTGTTTCTATTACTATTAGAGTTATATAGAAAAAAAAAAAAAAAAAAAAAAAAAAAAAAAACAATATAAATATATATTTATATATTCAATTCCTTTTGAATTTCAATGCCTTCTGAATTTTCATCTCAATTACTGTTTCTGATGCAATAATCTTTTAAATTTTGGCTGCTAAAATACAAATCTAAAACTATGCAAGGTGATCTTTTCTTTTCTTTTCTTTTCTTTTCTTTTCTTTTCTTTTCTTTTCTTTTCTTTTCTTTTCTTTTCTTTTCTTTTCTTTTCTTTTCTTTTCTTTTCTTTTCTTTTTTGAAACTTCATACAATCTTGTGTGGGTAGAGAGAAAGAAAAAAATAAAAGTTTGCCAATCAGCTACAAACACTCATCACCTGTGCAGATGGTGATTGTGAAGGATGTGAAGAGACCTTTGATCCTAAACTTTTCTTTTGAATGGCAATTCTAGAAATCACTTTACCATATTTAAGCTGTAAAGACATAAGTGATTTGGTTAATTTACTTCCATGTTCAAGAGTGAGTGCTTCTCAAGTACTTTGCTGAGTTGGGTCCTTACAGCATAACAAATCACTAATGTCACTAATGATGCTGGTAAAACAATTGAGAATAAAGATTTTAAAAAAGAATCAGATGGTATTTATTATCAAAAGTAGATTTGTAAGACTAGCTGAACATCTGAAAATGCTATATACATGTCTAACACTCAGAAGTGTTTAATAAACAGATCTAGGATCATGCGTTTTATCAGTAATAAAATAACATATCATGTTTATCAATAACATACATGATATGTTATTTGATATATACTGAAACTTAAGTTTCAGTAGTAATATTTGTTCTTTTACTGAAACAGTTTCTTCAAAAATAAAATTATCCTATTGTTGTGTTACAACTATACATTCAAGGTGCATACTAAATATTCAAATTCTGATAGATTACATATTTAACAAAGAGAGTGTTGTCTTCCTCCATATGTTCAAATGACACACAGCATAAGAATACATTAAAGAATTCTTTTAGTATTATGAGTTTTCCATGGTAACAACATCTAAAGTTGATTAAACCAATCCTGTAGAGATGGTGCCTGAGTACACGTCCATTTTAAGATGATAACATCCTTATCACTCACCAGTAGATGGAAACATGTCTCCTTGTGTAGTCTACCTAAAGTCAAACAAATTTGGAGACTAGCCCAGTAACTTGCTAACTGGTCTGAATGGATATATACAGTTCAATAATTTGAGAAATATACTTCACATTTTCCCCAGAAGGTACAGTTTTAACAGACAACTGTCCTCTTTCTTACAGCTGTCTAAGCATAAACATAAAATGTTTTCTCGTAATATCTTTTAAAAAGGTTGAAATCACAGAAATGTACTGAGAAAATATGAGCTCTAGAAATTTGCAGCACTATATCTGGAACTGAAATACTAGACTGTTGCACTTCTATTCTAAAAAATGCTTATTCTTAGAATCAATGGTAATCTTGCAAAAATGATAAATAATATTGTATGTTAAAATGTTTAAGTCTTGAATTGAAATGCTGTAGAATAAACTGTAGAATACAGTTAATTCCTGTAGAAAGCTGTTAGCTCTTTACACCAAAAGGAGAGAATGTTTGGCAGGAGCTGTAGTGAGTATATTCATTGTGTTCATCCCAGTTACTTCAGACTGAGAAGAGGGGTATAGTCAATGAAGAAAGGTAGCTCCTTCAGAGAAATGTAGGACATGTATACAGTGTACTTTTGGAATACGTTCTCTCTCATTCTATAAACTACACAGATTATAAAGTGTGATATAGACATACTATCAATAATTGTACAATAGATATGTTCTCTTTCCTTTACCTGTATTTTAGTACATTAACTGCTTGATTGTAGCTATGCATATATGTAAAGTATCCTAATAAACAAGAAACTATCTACCCCAAAAATTGTTTTTTTGATTAATAAATAAAGACTGCATAGATGCTGAAAAATAAATAAATAAATAAATAAATAAAAAGGAAGGGGGAATGGGGGAAGGGGTGAATTTCATAATACTGCTCTATAAAATCTATTGGAATATTTTGCTATTTAACAAGATAAGACATTCTCAATTTTAGGACAGGAGATCTTTTTATTACCTTTCAAAATGCTCTTGTTACAGCATTTTGCCACAGTATTTGCCCATTCTAGAATTATGGAGTCATACAGTCTTTTATGTTGGAAAAGACCCTTAAGACCATTAAGTCCAAACGTCAACCTGACACTAGCACATCCACCACTAAACAATGTCCCTAAGTGAATGTTCCCCCAATAACAGCACCTACCGTAGTGACTGAGGAGAGGTAGCTTAATAGTTCTAACCTATAAGACCACTCTATACCTGACTGGTGGAGGAGACATCCAATTATAAATATCAATATCTCTGCATAAAATGTAAAGAGTAATATATCAGTAAGAAAAACAAAACAAACAAACAAACAAAAAGCTATTTTTAAAAATTAGTCAATATAAACCAAACCAAATCAAAACCAGACCTGATAAGTAGACAATATCCTTTAAGTGGAAACAGCAGCAGTATTGAAGCACAAGTATTTCATTCTAAAAGTAATAAATGTGAGGAATAAGTTGTCAGGTAAGCCCACTGAAGCACATTGTATAAATGAATTTAAGAGACAGCTAGAAGTTTTTATAGAGCTAGAGGGGAAATTAAAGATAGTGACAAAGCAGGAAGAATAGGCTGAACTAACACATATAAAAGACAAGTTTTCTGGTTCTTCTCTCCAGCATTTCTTTATGATCATTACAGAGTGTATCTGGTACTCGTTATTTATGTTAGAGAAGGGCAGAAAAAAAGAAGTTGTTTCAAGTGCATCATCCCAACGGTCCCAGAAACTTCATCTTCACTTCACCTACGGACAGGAAAAGAAAAAAAAAAAAAAAAAAAAAAAGAAAAAAGTTTAGACCGTAGCTGTACCTAATTTGACATTTTGGGAAGCTAACAGAGCACAAAGCACCACTGGTAGGTCATAAGGGAGAAACAGAGAGTATATGGCTGATTTTACCTCATCTGCACTGTGTTAAGAATCATATTCTGTGCATTGTTTTTGTTCTCCTGTGCTGTCAGAGTCCTGGAACTGCATCAATGACTCTTCACATTGGGTCTGATCCAGCTGTCATTGAAGTCAGTAGGAAGACTTTCATTGACTCACCTGTGAGCTGGGTAACTTTCAGAATGCATCCATCATGTACAGGGCAAAAAGAAAGTAGTGGAGTTGGCATGCTTTGAACAAAATTGTTAGGATTATTTTTGGAAGGGAGGGGTGGAAACTGGCATTTACAATATTTTTTATTTATCTTAGCAGTGGGATGTTGTTTTTTTCTAATTATTTAGTGAAAACATGGAAGGAATATCAAAGTATTCTATCTACCAGAACCAATTATGCAAAAAGGGAACAAGTTTCAATTTAAATATTGATTTGTTTTTATAAAATTCCTTTTGCACACTTAAAAAAATCTAAGAATATTCATCAGCATTTGCATTTCCATTGTAAGGTAAAATGAAAAAAGGAATTTTGGAAGTTTAGCTTTCTCAGTTGTCCATGTCTTAAGCAACTCTAATAAAAACTTTTCTTAACTGACAGTTTCAGGAGTTGGAATATAATAATAATTCTATTGTATTTAGGTTTTGCTCCTACAACTTGACACCTACAATGATTTTGAATATTTGGGATTTATATATCCACAAAAATGACTTGAGTGAAATTATTCATCTGTATAAATATACAGATGGAAAAATCTGAACACATCATTCTTAATACTTTTGACATGTCTGTCTCAACCTTGCTACATATAAAGTGCATGCATAAAGATCAGAATTTATGCTTATATATATTTGTTCATATTTATTATGGATTATATACTATATGCAGTGGTAAACAGAACAAAATATAAAAATGCTGTTTCTCTGTACAGAATTAAAATTATATCTGTTGGACTGTTTTGTTGAAAGCTGAAGTGAAACATTCCACTGAAATCGTGTAAAAAATGAATTGATATAATGGAATTTTTATGTGTTAATAAGCAGTAAAATGTTACCTTGAATTATGAACAGCAAGAAAGCTAAAGAGAAATAAAAGTTTGAAATCTTATTTTGAGGTTTTATTACCCAGATTCAATAGACCTGCTTTTCTCTCTATGATCAAAAGAACAGACTGGAAGTGCTGTAATAGTCATTTATAGCTGGATATTGCACATCTCTAGACCTTATGGTGCTACTTGATAGCCGTCTAACAGTATTTTGATGATTCTGTGTGATGCTGAAACACAGGATGGCTTAAGATAGTGGCAAAAGGGTCTAAAACGTCAAGTGAGGATTCGCTTAATTATGGGCCCTCGAAACATTTTTATAGTTAACTCCATAGTGGCAAAAATAAAAAAATAAAATAAATAAATGGTGAGACTTTGGAGACTCCAGTTGCTGTGCAAAGCATCTTCATCATACTGGAGGGTCTAATACAGAAAAGGAACTACCAACTGCTGTTTCAGCAAGTGAAAAATAATGTCACATAGTAGCCCTCTATATACTACTTACTTCAAAATTATAACATAATCACAAGATTATTTTAATTATCCTCTTATTCCTGTAAAATTTCCAATACTAATCATAGTATTATTGCCACACATATCTTGTTCATAATTTAGCTTTTGGGGCATATTATCTCTTTTCAAGATTTTGATTATTCTGAGTCTGATGATGATCATTTAATTTTGTGAGGTCACAAATATTTACATATTTGAACAGGAAAAGAGACTATAGAAGTATGATTTATCATTCAGAATTCTGAATGTTTACTATTTTATTTTTTCAGTGTACCTGAATAAGTACACATTTGTGTGCTTAGAATATACTTATTTATTAGCATGCATATTTTATTTGTTTTTAAGAATATGTGCAAGACAAATACATATGTATGCATTTTGCATATGGAATGATATTTTTACTACTATCCTCTAAACCCATTCTAAAATAATAATACAACATAGTTAATATGAAAACTATTTGAAATTCAATTTTTAAATTTTAATTCAAGTTATGTCATTATTAGATAAATGACAAAGAAAAGAATAATAATATAATTATTATTTTTATATATTTTAAATAATTATGATAATTGATATAAAAATATAATTATGTCATTGTCAATTTTGAACTAATGAAGTGGTAATCAACCAAAGAACCAAATCAACCAAAGAAAAAAAAATAAAATAAAATAAAATAAAATAAAATAAAATAAAATAAAATAAAATACAAAAACACTTGTTCCTTGTAATTGACTAAAACATGGTAAACTGAGTGTGAAATCTAAACAAGCCATAACCAATTATCCCTACTATCTATGATTGCTAGTGTCACAATTCACAGGCAGAGAGATGCAAAGAGCTCAGGAAGGAAGGAAGGGAATCTAATTCTTTTGATTCTGGTGGCATTTTTGTAAGGTGAATTGGAAGGACTGTGACAGATTCATGATACTTAACACTTGACTAAATTAGGGGTTTTGTCTCAGCAGAAATACTCTCAGATCTTTGAAAGAGCAAGAAAAGTGCACCTTCCCATACTGCAGAGCTATTAATTAGAAACTGACAAGCAGCAAGCTGAGAGGAGATATGAGCAGGTGCCTCTTTGTTATCTCCAGAGGCCTATTTAACTCCAGAGGAAGTTCTCAAGTGAGGTGTTATCTGCCTCTGGCTGGAAGGAAGCACCATTCAAGTTAAGTCTATGCTGGAAACATCTAAGCTAAGTGCCCTGAGGTAGCATGGTAAGCATATCCAATATATCCTAAATATCCATTCTGGATTAGAACACTTTCTAAATATCCCCCAAAATCTTCAAATATTTGGAGCTTCTTTAATTTTGTTGTTAATTTGTTTTTAGACAAAATTTGATGTTCTAGTAAATAAAATGGCATGGGGGCCATCTCCCTTTCTTAGAAAACTTGTAAAACGTTTCTCCTAGCATTGTAGGAGAATGAATAAATAAATAACTTCAAAAAAGACTAGAGGTTTGTTTGTTTATTAGTTTGTTTTAATAAACCTCTTTCAAACATAAGTAAATACATTGTGAAAACATGCTGCAGATCTTAGTTATGGGAACATGCTGCAGATCTTAGTTATGGGAACAAGTAAAATACATAGCCATGTTCATTTCTTGCGCAGGTGTGACCCCTGAATCAGATGTGTCTGCCTGCCTTAAATACTATTTCTCTTCTGTGGGCTCATCATTGTCCTTACATACAGGTTTACCAAACATAAGTAACCATTACCTTGAAATAAAGTTTTCTTTTTTAATCTCTTTACCATGATTTTCTGTGGTCCAAGGTCCCTGATGGCACCCAGGCTGTTGAAAGCTGCTCTTACCAATATGTTGATAGCAATATGTTCTTACCTCCAATTAATTGTTCAGTTTTTAGCAATTTTACTATACAGTTCATTCAAGCTACCACATACATTACTTGTATGTATATATATATATATGTACACACATATTATATTATTTCTGGAAGTATTTCAGTTTTCACCTTATTTTGCTTTAAATTAGAACTATAAAATTATGAGCAAAATTAAAAATGCACAGTAATATAGAGCATGATCAATATCTAGTTAAATTTACTGGTGGATGTTTGTTTGTTTTCCTTCTGTACATTCTCATTTCAAATTATGTTATAACTTCCAACTTTATGATTGTTTGTTATCCATTTTTAAAACACTTAAAATGTAGAGTGAAACAGATGATAGAAAACCTGAATATGTGAAAACACATTGCTGACATTGAATTAACTTGATATACTAGTGCTTAAACTTTTGGTACCCACTGTGGAGATAAACGATTATCTCTTTCAATTAGGAGATATGCATTATTAACATCTTGCAAGTATATTATTTTGAATTTTATTTTATGATAAGTAAGATAAATGTAGTAAGTCAAGCAAACAATAATAGATTGTTAAAATAAGAAATAGTATGTACTTATTCATTTAGATATGAATGTAAATATAGATGCATTCAAATAGAAATATAATATAAAGTTAATAACAAAGTACAGAAAGAAGGAAAATTTTATGATGAAGTCATATGAAGCCTCTACCAGAAGAGGTCATATTTCATGGTGTTGTCAAATGTAGTTTCTGTAATCATCATAAGGTCTGTGATAGCCACTTACATAACTTTTTGTTAGCAAATAAAATTTCCAATTTGAATATTAAAATGATGCAATCAAGAGTTAGCTTTACAGTATCTATACAGAAAGGTATTGCCTATTCCAGTCCTAGAAGGGAAAGATCACTTCTACAACAAAAAATAATATTCCCTAAATACTCTCTTGAGTTGCTACATCATCATTTTTAATAATGGCAACAATCCAGACCCACATAGACTTTAAACAGGGAAAATCATATAGGTAGAAAAAAAGAGGTTTTCAGAACACCATGGATGTCCTCTGTCCCCAGGACAGCTGCACTGGAATTTTTAATTCACATACAGAGGAGAAAAAAAAAAAAAAAAAAAAGTACTAGAGCACATTAATGCAGAGAAAAACAATTTAGCAGTGACATCATCAAAGACACCCACCATGAGGGTGGTTTTAACTTTACATACCTCTGGTCAGGCCACAATTACACATCAGGCCACAGTTTAGTCTCCAGGTTCCTCCTCGGTCTGAAGATAAACTGGCACCTGCAGTGATGATTCACTCCATCTGCCTCAGGATGTGAGGCAGGGAGCATAAATGTCTCTCTGCAGGTGCTTTTCTGTAACCGTTTGTTATAGAGACCCTGAAGACAAGTCTAGAGCATTAGTGAGTCCTGTAATCCCAAAGGATTAAATCACATCAAATGTCTAATTTTACCAGGGGAAATTAAAGTATTCCCCACTGAAACAAACAAACAAAAAATAATAATTTTGAAAACAGAAGATTTAGATTCTTTAATCCTTCTAATATTTTTTGGAAAAAAAAAATCTTAAATATTCATATAAACCTAGAGACAAGGTGTTGGGTTAAAATTTGCCAAATTTTTTGAAGTAACATTCAAGCAATCTATATTTATAAATATCTACACTGTTTCACATGGTTATAATTGAATATGATTCTTAATACAAGGAGATTCTCAACGCCTACTTAAAGTAACTCAAAACTACGTAAGATTCATTGTTTTGAAATGTCACAAAGCAGCTGAGTGTTATCATACTGAAGTATAATGATTCTCTCCATGAAATATGATTAAAAGTGTATCTTGCTACTTACGTGTGTCTTCCTTTCTGCTTTGTGTCTCTTCACAGTGGATTTAATGCATGTGTCAAGCCAGTAATGTAATGAAGTAATAATAGCTTCACACAAACTGACAGCAAACACGAAGTTATATAAGGCAGTGAAAACATAACTCTACTTACTCATTAAAACTACTTTAAAACAATGTTAATTTTTATTACACTATTTATTTTTTTTTGCCCAAGAGATAAGAGAGATAAGGTTTAGCTCTATAAAAATTCTATATTTTTTGGTCAGTTCAAAAAGTTTTTAAATGGACCATGTTGTGTAAGTATTTGTGCTCACAATACTTTAGGTGGTTTTTTTTTTTTTTTTTTTAACATTGTATAACTTCAAATGTTGCATTCAGTGTTCTGAGACAATGTTGTATTTTTGGAGCACAAGTTTAAATATCCTTACTTTTTATTTTATTTAATCTTCCCTCAAACATTCTGTACTCAATTTCATTATAGAAACATTGGTGTTAAATAGAATCAAGATAAATTTGATTTGCCATTATTTTTATAATTTTCCTGCAATACTTTCATATCTTTCCAAAACGTCCTAGTTTTAGAAAGTTCCTTGCATGATTTGGACTGTCTTTGTTCATATGATTATGCAATAGTTACTGAATTACATTCAGGCACATATATACAAATAAATCCAGCCTGGATTTAAAAATCTCAGGATCATGCTGAAACTCGTATCTTGTTTAAAGAGATGACTGTAGGAAACATGAGATATTTGGAGCTGCGTTATTATTCTAGGCTGATTGAAGTATTCATCATGTATTTGCTGAATGTAGACCTTTATTCTGTCTCTATGAACAGATGGACATTTGTATACATTTTGTTTCTCCAAACTGCTCCACTAGTTACTGCAAATACATTCAAGCTTTGAGATTTTTATGAACTTTAGCAGAATATTCAGTCACTAGTATAACATTTGTAATTCACTATCTAAGTTTTGATTGATCTCCAGACCAACTTAGTTCTTGCAATCCTAAATTTTTTCAGCCTAGAGGGACTCTAATGATGTTTAGGCTTATCTCCTGCTCACAATAAGGAATCTCTTTACCCAGAGCAGCATTAGGATTGATTTCAGAATGAGGAGAATGGATAAAAACTTCTATGAAATGATAATTCTGTTTCTCTACTGCCATATAATTTACATCTTTTTAAAAGATGTTGTAAGTATATGTAGAAGAGTGTCTGGTCCTTTAAGTGTACATGGTCAAGGGCCTTTTCCAAGCCAATAAGAGATAATAAGGAAGGAAGAAAGTGATGGGAACCAATTCTGGTCAGTCACACTAATTTACAAGATTGTGTGAGAATGTGGGAATGTTGATTGCAACAGGGTTATCTGATTAAAGATTTCTAGTCTGGAAGACCATCACAAGAAACAAACTTCCAAGTTGCACTAATTGGTAAGTTAACAAGCCACAGATGCAATTCCAGAAAAGATGAAGCTTGCAGCTGAGAATATTGTGAAAAAGGGGGCACAGACTGGTCGGATGCAAAAACTGCAGAGTCCTGCAAATTCATTGGTGGTGTGCAGGGGGAAGGGAGAGGAGGAGGAAAAAGAGAGGGAAATAGGTAGAAAAGGATAGAAAAGGGATGGTTGTGTGTAAAATGGAACAGGACAGTACACTTTATCTGGCTGATGTCTGTACCTGACCTTGGCCTGTCACGTTGTCTTATATGTCCTTGCTAATTTACTTGACTCTTCCTCTGCATACTCACACTCTCTATCCCATGTGTGTGTGCTGTGAGGACTAAGTGCCAGATACTGGCAAGAATCATGTGTGAGTGAAACTGATGTTAGTTACTGGAGGCAGGCCAGGGGTGTGGGTACCCATCATCTGTGGTGCCAACTGCTGGAGTGAGTGGGGACCTTAGCATCAGTCATTGGAGAGTTCATAACTCTCTTGATCTACTGAGGGTCCTACAGTCTTTATGCCTGGAGTGCTAACTCCTGGGGAGCTGGCCTGAGTGAAATGGATGCCAGCTACTGAAATCAGATTGGTGATGTGGGCAGCCCTGGCCTGTGGTGCCAGCTACTGGAATGAGTCAGGGGTCTCAATACCAGCTACTGGAGTGAGTAGGAGTCTTTTAGTCCCAGACACTGGAGCTGTGCTCGCAAACCAGCTACTGAGGGTGACCAGTATGACAGTGTTCTTGTACATGATTTGGAAGGATTAAGCTGTGGTACCAGCTACTGGAGTCAGGCCCAGGGAGTGCATACCTTTTCATCTCTTGCTTCCTTTACACATGCCACTATGGGAGAATCTACTTATTTGTATGCTGTACACGAGTGAAGCAACACAGACTATTTACGGTCCACTGTGCAGTTTAACCCAGACACTTGACTTTAAACTCAGGCTGCCTGAATCCAACATGAATTTGTAAATGAAACTGAGTTTGACAGGTTACTTTGTGAAATTTACCCTTCTTTATGCCTGTGCAGATAAATTTGCTGTCAAGTAAGCCAGCATGCACCATTTATGAAATTGATTTAATTTCTATTTTGCTAATATTCTGCTTTGTTGCTGCTTTTACAGAATCACATTAGGGTTGGAAAAGACCTCCAAGATCATCTGGTCCAACTGTCACCTTACTACTAACGCCACACACTAAACCATGTCCCTAGGTACCAGGTCCAACCTTTCCTTAAACACCACTAGGGACGGTGACTCCACCACCTCCCTGGTCAACCCCTTCCAATGCCTGACTACTCTTTCTGAGATGAAATGTCTCCTAATTTCCAGTCTAAACCTCTACTGGTGCAACTTGAGGCCATTCCATCTAGTCCTATCACTAGTTATCTGTGAGAAAAGGCTGAACCCCAGCTATCTACAACTTCCTTTCACGTAGTTGTGGAGAGCAATAATAAATTACCTATGTTGGACCTCATCCCACTGACCTCTGCCTATCGACCCATCCTGTACAGTCCCTCTTCAGGGCCTTCCTACCTTCCAGCAGATGGACACTTTCCCCAACTTTGTTGTCATCTGCAAGCTTACTAAGGGTGCACTTAATTCCCTCAACCAAATCATCAATAAATACATTAAAGAGGAGAGGCCCCACGACTGACCCAAGGTGACCCCAGTGGTGACTGATCACCAGCTGGATATCACTCTGTTCACCACTACTCTCTGGGCCCAGACATCAAGCCAATTTTTAACCCAGAAAACAGTGTTCTTGTCTAAGCTGTGGGATGCCAGTTTCTTCAGGAGAATATTGTGGGAGACCATGTCAAAGGCCTTGCTGAAGTCTAGGTAGACTACATCAACAGGCTTTCCCTCATCCACCAGGTGGGTCACCCAGTCATAGAAGAAGATGAGGTTGATCAGGCAGGACTTGCCTTTCATGAACCCATGCTGACTGGGCCTGATGCCCCTGTTGTCCCACATATGCTGCATGACTGCATTCAAGATGACCTGTTCTGTCACCTTTCCTGGCACTGAGGTCAGGCTGACAGGCCTGTAGTTCCCTGGGTCCTCCTTACAACCCTTCTTATAGACAGGCGTCACATTAGCAAGTCTCCAGTCATCTGGGACCTCTCTGGATGACCATGACCACTGATAGATGATGGAACGTGGCCCAACAATCACATCTGCCAACTCCCTCGGCACCCATGCTCACCTCAGCACCAGTGGATCCCATCTGGCCCCATGGATTTGTGACAGTCCAGGTGGAACAGTAGGTCTCTAATTGTTTCCACCTGAACTATGGGGGGTTTCTTCTGCTTCCCATCCCAGAGTTCTTGGTTGGGAGGCTGCGTACTATGAGGATAAGTGGTCTGGCTAGTAAAGACAGACCTATAGAAGGCTTTAAGAACCTCAGCCTTTTTTTAATCCTATGTAGTCATGTTCCTCCCTGTGTCCAGCAAAGAATGGAGATTCTCCTTGGCCCTCCTTTTGCGGTTAATATATTTATAAAAACATATTTTGTTATCCTTAACCATAGTGGCCAGGTTAAGCTCATGTGGGGCTTTGGTCTTCCTGATTTTTCTCTGCATATGCTGGCAACTTCCTTGTACTCTTCCCGAGTTGCCTGACTCTTCTTCCACCAGACAGATATTATATGTGGCAACAATTACATGTTTTTTACAACAACCAAGAGCATATTTGAATATGTTCTCCAGCTGATAGCTATTGGTAATTTTTCATTACTCTTACCAGTAGTATTTCTTTTTAATGAAACATCCAAATTAAATATTCAAATTTATTTCAAAACAACCACTGAAGAATTTTTAAATGCAATAATAATAAGTTACAAAAAAAAAAAAAATCCAAAGATTGCAGGCTTCATAGAACTTCATGCTTAAATCTAGTGACAGGTTTTCATTACCACAACACTCTCTAAAGGAATCAATCTATATATGGCTATATTGTACAAAGTGCTACGTAAATACAAGAAGAGCAATTCTAGAAAAACTAGCAGTCTATGGGATGCTTGACAAATTATGAAGGTGTATTTTTACCTAATTGTGAAATTTCTTAATAATGATATGAAGTTGGTTTTCTGTGGATGAAAAATAACTAATGAGAAAAAAAAAAAAAAAAAAAAAAAAAGTAAAAATGTTGGTAACTTGTTGAAAAAAACATGACTGAGTAATCCTTGTAGCTTAGCTTAAATAGTAAAATTTCTATTAGAGTTAAAGTTACAAATTGGAACCCATTTCTTCTTAGTTAGGTACTAAAGATGACCACATGTGAAATATATATGAGGTTTCTGTAACCCCATTTGTATAGTTGACATTTCAGACTGTGGGAATAAAAGTATTTTAGTAAAACATGTTAGTCATTCACACTTTTATCACAAGTTTTGCACCCTGGAAAGTGAAAACTCTGATGTCCTTGAAAGTTTTCTTGGAAGCCTAAAACTCAGTACAAAAACTCACTCAGATACACTGAAACAGCCCCTCTGTCTTTCTGAAACCCATATTAGAGACCACACAGGAAAGGCACAAGAAAGCTGCCCTTTTGATGGTTTATGTTTTTTTTTTTTTGTTTGTTTGTTTGTTTGTTTTTTTCTAGTGCATGACTCCATTTATCTTTGAGATTTGACAAAAATGTTTAGTTTTGTCAAAAATTTGTCAAAAATGTTTAGTTAGCCACTAACATTCTAGACTAGACAGTTTCTTTTTAATCATTTTGATTATCATCTGTCTCATGTAGACATGCAAAAAAGAAACTGTAGGTTATTTTTCTTGTAGAATTTGAACAATTGAACATTATAGCTATTGTTTCTCTGCTTCAAATGATGACAAATGCTTTTAATGATAATTACTATTTTGGGTGCTTCATTAATTCTGATATGTAAATTATTTTTTTTTTATTTGGAAGTCATTAGTTTTGTACAGAATGATTAAACTTGAAAACAAAAGCTTTCTAAGGTTTCATTTTTGTTTTCAATAGTAATGTATCTTTTATAGTTTTGGACCTCTGTTGCCTTTTTAGAGTGAATATGAATATACACATATATTTTTTCCAAAATCATATCTGTACAGATTTTAACAATACTAAAAAATAAGTAGCTGTAGAAGTAGGCTAACGTATCAAACAAATATAAAACAAAACCAAATAATATAAATCTTAGACAAGGTAACAGCACAAAGGATTAAGGCATAAAAATTTCTTAAACACACTAACCACAAAATTAGAATATCAGTCTAAGCACTTTTTTTTTAAGAAGACCTAGGTCATTCAGGTCTTCTCAGTCCAAGACCTGTACAAATCTAAAGAAGGAGTAATTTATCTGAGTATTTGTTCCATATTCACTTTCCCTACAGGGCTCTCAAAAAACTTTTGTTTTGTTTTGTTTTGTTTTATAAAACCCATTAAATGCTTTTTCTTTCTTTCTTTATTTTTTTTTTTAAGTTAAATATTTGGGTTCCTATCACTTATTCAGTCTTCAGAAGAAAACTTCAGTTAGTTACCAAAAGACTAGATTCCATATTTGCTGATAAATTTTGTTGACAGTAGAAATAAACAGAATGTTTATAATAATTATGGCATGGGCAAATGCAGTGTGTCTTGCTCATATCTTTATTGTTTCATCATCAATTATGTTGAAAGTGCCTTGGCTTTTTCTTTTCCTGAAAAAGTCCTATCCAAAAAAAAATGTTAGTATATTTTATGGAACATTTAGTACTTGATCTGGCTGCTAAAACTGCCACAGGCATGAAGATTGTAATGTGGACAACTTCTCAGCAGGAACTGAAATTCCAAACAATTTCATTCCTCTTAATGAAGAGGTCAAAGTATAGTGTCAATGTTCTACAAAAAGACCTCATAGACCATTAGCAGGTCCTGAAACCAGTCATGTTAAAAGCTTTTGAAATCAGATGAATATTTTGAATCTTCAGTCATTGACAAATATTTTATTCTTAACACTTTCTTACTTGTGTAGTTATTATTATTATTATTATTATTTGTATGCTGATAACCTGGGACTAGTAGAGAGTGACTTCCAAACAATGTTGCTGTAAAAGAGAATGAAACAATACCAATTGTGATTACATATACATGTATTTGTGTGTGTGTGTATTGAAGTACAGATTCTGTGATGTTTGAGAGGGACTATAGCCCAATTCCTTCATGTTGCAAAAAATAACAAATTTTATATATATATATATATATATATATATATGTGTATCTTAGTTTTATATGTTGAAATTGATATTTATTAAGATTTATTCATATTTAGATGTCGATTTACTTCTGTTTAAAACTTTCGTTTTTTATCTAACTAGGTTGTGATTCCAAAATACAAAGAAATAAAAATCTAATCTCAGACATATTTCACTAGTTTTAATTGAATAGAAAGGAGGGTATAATCTTTCATACAGATACGTAATTTTCAATCTTGACATAGTCTCCTAATCAAGAAGATTTATTACTATGAAAATTATTTGCAGTATATTAGTGATCTCAAATATGTAATTCACAAGAATATAAAAGGCATGTACAAAGCAAAGAGCTTTAAATCAGAAATAAAAGAGTACCAAGAGAATGGTACTCAAAGCCACATATAGACACCCTAGTCTCTCATGTTTATTCAGATTGTGCAGTAATTATAACTCTGCCTTGCTAAGTTAGGACTTTGTTAAAATGCCCCAGATTTATATTTTCTTCTTATTCCTGTACAATCTGTCTCCTTCCAGACCTGTTATCACGACTGTCTGAAATTCTAAGTGAGACAAGAAGGATTCAAGAGTGGTTAAGAGAAGGCAAGAAATGAATGTAAAGTGAGCACAAAATAAGAAAAGACAAAACTAGGGGAAACTGGTATGTAAAGTATGTCCTGAACATTAGCATAAAAGATTGACACTGTAATATACTGTATTTATAATACGGCAATAATTACAGTAATGACACTGTAATTATACTTCAAGAAGTTCCTAATGTTACTTTGCCATCACTTCCTCAGCAAATGATTTCTTTTTACTTTTGCAAATGAAAAATACTTGAACAATTGAAGTGTAATCTTTGGCCTTATTTAGTGTAAGTATTCAAACTGTAGATATTTTATTTCTATTATTACTACTACTTTGACAAAAAAAATAAAAATAAAAATTTAAAGATACAGTTCTAAACACAGAAGTTCTTTTCTTAGAGCATGTATTAGAACTATACATGTATGTTCTAAAACAGACTTACAGATTACATTAAATATAAGAGATGTACTCCAAATTATAAAAAGTAAAATAGAAAAGATGTGGAAGACCAATAACCTGAATAACAAAATATTCATTCAAATGTTTCTTGTTCGAGTTAATGATTTTGTACCAATAAAAATGGATATTTTCATGTATTTAATCACTTAATCACTTCCCATTTCTGTGGCGCAGAGTAGATATTATTATTATTATTGTTATTATTATTATTATTATTATTATTATATAATATTGTAAGTATGGGGAGCATCTTGCACAGAAAACATATCTTCTAAGTGGCCTTTTGAGTGGCTTGTTTCTGTCATAGAAGAAAATCATGCCAGGCTGCATTAAAGATGTCTCAGTTTTCCCATGCTCTTTTATAAATTTGGATTGAAGTGTTAAGGATTGAAGCCATTCTGGAATCATTTTTCCTTGAAGCCACAGTAACGTTTGCCTCTGTTATAAAGGATCAGTCTTAACCTTTCAGCGACACAGAGACAAGGACAAACCAGGTTAAATTACACCTTTGAGTTAAATACACATAAGCTGCTAGACTGTCCTTTTAGTTTACTTGCTATGAATAAAAAGAACCTCTTTCTATCATCTCATGTATGCAGTAGCAAACAAAGCTTAATTTATCAGGGAATCAATGCTTGTCCTTTTCACAATTATGAAATTAGGTTACTGTTTCCATATATTTTTCTTCTTGGGGATTTATTTTGTCCTAGTAACTAAACTTGTTCATTCTATAGACTGGAAACAAGATCATTGCTACATCTTTATGGTATATTATCTAGTCATGTGGCTAATAGAACATTTTTAAAGGCATAAGGAGTATTTTGACATATTTATTTAATAAACCCCAGGAGAAAATGCATCGATAATTTTGATGTCTCAAACATAAACAGATCTGATTCTAATTCACCCTTGGGAGTGCAGATAGTGGATATGTGTTGGATAAGTTGGATAACACCATGTATGTTGCCCAGGTGATTACTGGGGAAGGAAGAGCTTAAAAATAAAATGGTCTCCTTGTGTTTGATTACATGTCTGGGAGAGTGCATGCATTCCAGCAGCTGTTCAAAAAAGCTTACAAACATTGCACCTCAAGCACAGAATCAGTGACTGATTCTGTAGGCCATCATAGGAAACAACTCATGCATTAAAGCTAACTTCCTAAGTATGCAAGCTGAAATGTTACCCTGAAGACATTATAAACATTCAAAACAGTTAAACTTTTAGCAGATCACTAAAAGTATTACAATATCAACTTGTCATATGGGATCAGTATTTTTTTTTCCCCAGAAGCTACAAAAAAAAAAAAAAAAAAAAAAAAAAGAAGAAAAAAAAAATCGTTCCATAGGTATTTGTCTTGACAGTACAGCTGCAGCAAAAATGTTCATAATATTTTGCTCATTGTCGTGGTTTAACCCGGCCGGCAGCTAAACACCACGCAGCCGTTTGCTCACCCTCCCCCTCCCTCTCTGGGACGGGGGAGAGAAATGGAAAGTGAAGCCCGTGAGTTGAGATAAAGACAGTTTAATAAGACAGGAAAATAATAATAACAAAAGTAATAATAACAATAATAATAATAATAATAATAATAATACAATGGTGATAATAGGAAAATAATAATAATAATATGTACAAACAAGTGATGCACAATGCAATTGCTCACCACCCGCTGACCGATGCCCAGCCTAACCGAGCAGTCCAGCCCCCTCCCCCCGGCTAGCCACCCCTATATATTGTTTAGCATCACGTCAGATGGTATGGAATACCCCTTTGGCTAGTTTGGGTCACCTGTCCTGGGTCTGTCCCCTCCCAGCTCTTACTGCACCCCCAGCCTGCCTGTTGGCAGGACAGAGCAAAAGGCTGGTCCTTGGCTTGGTATAAGCACTGCTCTGCAACAATTAAAACATTAAAACACTCTTCTCATCCTAAGCCAAAACATAGCATTCCACCAGCTACTAGGAAGAAAATTAATTCTGTTCTATCAGAAACTTCTGTTCTAACTGAAACCAGGACATCTGTTCACCCCTTATTCTATACCATTTATGTCATGCTCAGGTTACACTCTTTTCCATACATTCTAATTAGTTACCTGTAGTAGTCATGGTAGTGATAACATACAGTATTATATAGTAATTAACATGGTACAATTCAGTTCATGGGCTATTCTCACCCAGTATTAAATCTCCTTGAGGTACACACCGGACCTCTCCGTTCTTTTGCATCACCCACCAAGTATATCCAGGTCCCTGAGCAAAAACAATTCCACGAATAGGTTTGCCTTTTCCTGAGGCAGGAGTAGCCCAGATTGTTTTACCCAGCATATTTCTTACATGCACTACAGGAACTTTATCCCCATCTACAGTATGTAACAGGTTTGATTGGGCAGGTCCAGCTCGGTTGGCAGATCCCCTAGTATTGACTAACCAGGTGGCCTTTGCCAAATGCGTATCCCAATTTTTGAATGTCCCAGCGCCCATTGCTTTCAATGTAGTCTTTAACAGTCCGTTGTATCGTTCAACTTTCCCGGAGGCTGGTGCATGATAGGGGATGTGATACACCCACTCAATACCATGTTCTTTGGCCCAAGTGTCTATAAGGTTGTTTCGGAAATGAGTTCCATTGTCTGACTCTATTCTTTCTGGGGTACCATGTCGCCATAGGACTTGCTTCTCAAGGCCCAGGATAGTGTTCCGGGCGGTGGCATGAGGCACAGGATATGTTTCTAGCCATCCGGTGGTTGCTTCCACCATTGTAAGTACGTGGCGCTTGCCATTGCGAGTTTGAGGGAGTGTGATGTAATCAATCTGCCAGGCCTCTCCATATTTATATTTCAGCCATCGTCCTCCATACCAAAGAGGCTTTGACCGTTTGGCTTGCTTGATTGCAGCACATGTTTCACAGTCATGAATAACCTGTGCTATAGCGTCCATGGTCAGGTCCACCCCTCGATCACGAGCCCATCTGTATGTTGCATCTCTACCTTGATGGCCTGAGGTGTCATGGGCCCATCGGGCTATAAATAATTCACCTTTATGCTGCCAATCCAGGTCCACCTGAGCTACTTCAATCTTAGCAGCCTGATCCACCTGCTGGTTGTTTTGATGTTCTTCAGTAGCCCGATTCTTGGGCACATGAGCATCTACATGGTGTACTTTCACAGCCAGGTTCTCTACCCGAGCAGCAATATCTTGCCACAATGCAGCAGCCCAGATAAGTTTGCCCCTACGCCGCCAGTTGTTTTGCTTCCATTGCTGTAACCATCCCCACAGGGCATTTGCTACCATCCATGAATCGGTGTAGAGATAGAGAACTGGCCATTTTTCTCATTCAGCAATGTCTAAAGCCAGCTGAATGGCTTTCACTTCTGCAAACTGACTCGATTCACCTTCTCCCTCAGCAGCTTCTGCAACTCATTGTGTAGGACTCCATACAGCAGCCTTCCATCTCCAATGCTCCCCCACAATACGACAGGACCCATCAGTGAACAGGGCATATTTCTTTTCATTCTCTGGTAACTGGTTGTACAGTGGGGCTTCTTCAGCACGACCCACCTCCTCCTCTGATGATATCCCAAAGTATTTGCATTCTTGCCAGTCCATAATCACTTCCAATATTCCTGGGTGACTGGGGTTTCCTATTCGAGCCCGCTGAGTAATCAGTGCAACCCACTTGCTCCATGTAGCATCAGTTGCATGATGCGTAGAAGAGACCCTTCCCTTGAACATCCAGCCTAGTACCGGCAATCGGGGTGCTAGGAGGAGCTGCGCTTCAGTACCGACCACCTCCGAAGCAGATCGAACTCCTTCATATGCTGCCAATATCTCCTTTTCAGTTGGAGTATAGCGTGCCTCAGATCCTCTGTATCCCCGGCTCCAAAACCCCAGGGGCCAACCTCGAGTTTCCCCAGGTTCTTTCTGCCAGAGGCTCCAGGTGGGGCCGTTCTCCCTGGCTGCAGTGTAGAGCACATTCTTTACATCTGGTCCTGTTCGAACTGGCCCAAGGGCTACTGCATGGACTATTTCCTGCTTGATTTGTTCAAAGGCTTGTCGTTGTTCAGGGCCCCATTCAAACTCATTCTTCTTACGGGTTACTTGGTAGAGCGGGTTTACAATCAGACTGTAATTTGGGATGTGCATTCTCCAAAACCCCACAACACCTAGGAAAGTCTGTGTTTCTTTTTTGTTAGTTGGTGGAGACATAGCTGTTATTTTGTTGATCGCATCCATTGGGATTTGACGACGTCCATCTTGCCATTTTATTCCTAAAAACTGGATCTCTCGTGCAGGTCCTTTGACTTTATTTTGTTTTATGGCAAAACCGGCTTTCAGAAGGATTTGGACTATTTTCTTCCCTTTCTCAAAAACTTCCTCTGCTGTGTCACCCCACACAATAATGTCATCGATGTACTGCAGGTGTTCAGGAGCTTCCCCCTGCTCTAGCACAGACTGGATCAGCCCATGGCAAATGGTAGGGCTGTGTTTCCACCCCTGGGGCAGCCGATTCCAAGTATATTGGACTCCCCTCCAAGTGAAGGCAAATTGTGGCCTGCACTCTGCTGCTAGAGGGATGGAGAAAAATGCATTAGCGATATCAATTGTGGCGTACCACTTGGCTGCCTTCGATTCAAGTTCGTACTGAAGTTCCAGCATGTCCGGCACTGCAGCACTCAGTGGTGGCGTGACTTCGTTCAGGCCACGATAGTCCACTGTTAGTCTCCACTCGCCATTAGACTTTCGCACTGGCCATATGGGACTATTGAAAGGTGAATGAGTCTTGCTGATCACTCCTTGGCTCTCCAATTGACGAATTAGCTTATGGATGGGAATCAGGGAGTCCCGGTTAGTGCGATATTGCCGCCGGTGCACAGTTGTGGTAGCGATTGGCACTTGCTGTTCTTCGACCCTCAGCAACCCCACAACAGAGAGGTCCTCTGAGAGACCAGGCAAGGTAGATAATGGTTAAATGCCCTCTGTCTCTAAGGCAGCTATACCAAAAGCCCACCGGAACCCTTTTGGGTCCTTGCAATATCCTCTTCTAAGATAGTCTATGCCAAGGATACACGGAGCATCCGGGCCAGTCACAATGCAGTGCTTTTCCCACTCATTCCCAGTCAGACTCACTTCAGCCTCCAATACAGTCAACTGCTGAGATCCCCCGGTCACTCCACAAATATAGATGGGCTCTGGTCCTCTATAGCTCGATGGCATTATAGTACATTGTGCACCGGTGTCTACTAAAGCCTTATACTTCTGTGCGTCTGACGTGCCAGGCCATCGAATCCACACAGTCCAATAAACTCGATTGTCCCTTTCCTCCCCCTGGCTGGAGGCAGGGCTCCCCTAATCCTGGTCAGAATCTTCTTCGTTTCTGTGTTTGAAGGACTGTCTGCTGGAAGTTGGAGCAGCAAACTTTTCAGAGAATCCCTTTTCCTTGATTGTTTTCTTTTGCAACTCACGTACCCGTGCCTCTAGGGTCGTGGTAGATTTTCCATCCCATTTTCTCATGTCCTCTCCATGGTCTCGTAAGTAAAACCACAGGGTGGCACGGGGTGAGTACCCACCATATCGTCTTCCTTGTGTGGATGAACGCCTACCCCTGATAGCTGAGACACTGCTTTGTACAGGTGCAGAGCAGAATAATCTCTCTTCAAGTTGGTGAAACTTTTCAGAAAGTTTCTCCCAAGTGTTCTCTTTCGGTCGTTGGACACTGGTTGGTTCAGGTGGGGAAGAAGATAGATTCTCTTTAAGTTGGTGGGGCTCTTCAGAAAGTTTCTCCACAGCTGAGACGCAGGCCTGTAAGGAAGAGGAGAGACTTTCTTCGTACTGCCGGAGTTGTTTAGCCACTTCATCCACTGTGGGTTCCTCATCCTCTTTCCAGGCCGTTATTGCCAATGAGCTGGCATATGATGATGGTGCACTCCGTACAAACTTCCGCCACATGGGTCGTGTACACCTGACTTCATCTGGATCTTTGGATGTTTGTCTGAGGTCTGGATCCTCATAAATCACTTCCCATACAGCTAATTCTCTCAGGTACTGGATTCCCTTCTCCATAGTGGTCCACTTGCCTGGTAGACATAAAAGTTCTTCTTTGAAGGGATACCTTTCCCTCACAGCTGAGAGGAGACGCCTCCAGAGGCTGTGAGATTGTGCTCCATCTGCAATTGCTTTGTCAATGCCTGCGTCTCTAGCAAGGGATCCCAGTCGC